>NC_042623.1:51118113-51425782 GCF_901001135.1 Rhinatrema bivittatum | reverse complement strand
CTCATGTATTTCATATTTTAAAAAGTAAAAAATGTGCGCATATGTTCGCTTTTATGCTCATATATATGCATTATAAAAGGGCAGTCTAGGGCTATCTGGGGCTGAGCTAACAGTTACATGTGTAAGTTGCTATTTTAAAAGACACGCATACATTTTCCAATTTACTCGCATATTTTTACATCTGCTAATTATCAGGTGTAAGTGATCTTAAACTTGTTTATTGTGTTGTACTGCCTGGATGGGAGGTCAGGGTGTTCAGGCTGAAGAACCAGGAGGTTCTTGATGATCTGGAGAAGGACTGGGTGAACTGGTGGGCTAATTCATAAACTGATTAATTTCTTTGAAGGGCACATGTTTTAACATTGTCAAATTTACATATGTAAATCAGGACTTACGTAAGTCTTAGTTTACTTTCGTGTGTAAACTATACACACATATATATTTAAAATAGGTATGTTCAATCCATTTATATATGTGGTTTCAATGCACTGCATGTATTTGTGTGTAAGCCTATATATGCATGTATGTTGCAGGGTAGAGATACATATTTTATAAAATGTACCCATATCATATGCATGTATAATTATAAAATACTATAGCAAATATGCATGTGGCCACATACTCGTGTATATGCCATGACACGCAGTAATTTGAAAGTTATCTTCTGTGATGCAGTACCCCTATTTTCCCCCTTAAACCTGTGCAGGACCAGGCTAGATGCCTGGTTCACCTTAATTCCCCTTGACAGACAGAACTCTGTGGGAGGGGCCCAGCAAGGGAGGAATAAAAACTGGAACCTAAGTGGGGTTAGTCAGACCAGGTCCAGGTCTCCAGGAGGAAGGCAGCTCCTGCAGAATAATGCTGTCCAAACAATGAGCTGTAACAGAGTGAATACTGAGGGAAGCAGTACTAGACTGTTCTGAAGATAAGAACATCTACTAATGTTTGTTTGCTGTAATTACCCAAATAAAGATAGAAGTGCTTTTAACAGGCTGGAGTCAGACTAAGTTTGTGCCTCCAGGCCTAAGGGATCACCACATGGGTCCCCCATCCTCCCTGTGAAAAAATATTTCCTATGATTTGGTTTACATCTGCCAGTTACTTGTTTCATGGCGTGTTCCCTAGTCTTAATGTGGTTTGAAAGGGCAAATAACTGTTCCCTGTTTATCTGTTATACCCCACTTATGATTTTGTAAATTTCAATCATATCCCCTCTCAATCATCTCTTCTCCAAGCTAAAGAGCCTGACTTTGTTTAGCCTTTCTCCAAAAGGGAGCTTTTCCATCCCCTTTATCATTTTTGTCATTCTTCTCTGTACCTTTTCTATGTCTGCTATGTCTTTTTTTGAAATGGGGAAACCAGAACTGCACACAATACTCATGGATTTATACCAAGGCAATATGATATTCCCAGTTTTGTTCTCTTTTCATTTCCAAGTAGTTCCCAACTTTCTATTTCCCTTTCTGACCACTGACATACACTGAACTGAAGATTTAAAGGTATTGTTCACAAGGATTCCAAGGTCTTTTTCCTGGATGGTGACTCCTAACACTGAACCAGGCATGGTATACCTGTAGTTGGGATTATTTTTCCCTATGTGCATTACTTTGCACATTAGTTTGTCCACATTAAACTGCATTTGCCATTTAGAAGTTCAATCTCCTAGTTTCACAATTCTACATAATCTACTGCTGTTTTAATAACTCGAAACAATTTTTTGTCATCTGCAAATTTGGTCACCTCACTTATCGCTCCTTTCTCCAGATCATTTATGAATATGCTAAATAGCACAGGTCCCAATACAGACTCCTGGGGCACTCCATTAACAACCTTTCTCCATTTGGAAAACTGACTGTATTGTCCTACCCTCTGTTTCCTGTCTTTTATCCAGTTACTGGTCCACAATAGTTCACTGCCTCCAATCCCATGGCCTCCCAATTTCCTGAGAGTCTTTCATGAGGGACTTTGTCAAATGCCTTCTGAATATCCAAATACACTATATCAATTGGCTCACCTATGTCCACATGTTTATTTACACCCTCAAAAATATCTAGTAAATGGGTAAGGCGAGACTTCCCTTTTCAAAACTCACGTTGACTCTCCCCCATTAAACCATGTCAGTGTGGTCGGTAATTTTGTTTGTAAGAATAGCTCTGACCATTTTGCCCAGCACCAATGACAGGCTCACTAGTCTATAGTTTCCCAAAACAACCCTGGAGACCTTTTTAAAAACTGGCATCACTTAGGCCATCCTCCTGGTACCATGGCTATTTAAAAAAAGAGGTTGCAAATCACCAGAAAGAGGTCTCTAATTTCATTTTTGAGTTCCTTCAGAACTCTGGGGTGAATACCTGGGCCCGGTGATTTGTTATTCTTTAGTCTGTCAATATGAGCAATTGCATCCTCCAGTTTCACAGTGATTCCATCTGGTCGCTCAGCGTCATCACCATCAAAAAATGTTTCCAGTGTGCATATGACCCTGACATCCTCCTCAGGAAACACAGAGACAAAGAATTAATTTAGTTTTTCTGCCATTTTATTGTCTTCCCTGCCATTCCTTCTATTCCTCGGTCATCTAGCTACCCAACTGACTCTCTCACAGGCTTTTTGCTTTGAATGTACTTGAAAAAAATTGTATTACTTGTTTTTACTTCTATAACACACTTCTTTTCAAATTCTCTCATAGCCTGCTTAATTCCTTTTTTTACATCTAACTTGCCAGTGCTTATGCCTGTCCCTATTTCCTTCATTTGGATCTGCTTTCTATTTTTTTAAATGATGTCCTTGTGGCTTTAATTGCCTCTTTCATTTCACTATTAAACCATACTGGCAGTTTTGTATTTCCTTCAATCGTTTTTTAATGCACAAATACATTTTGTCTGCAACATTTTTTTAACCTTGTGAATTGTTTCTTTCAGTTTTTGTAACAAATGTCCTTATTTTATCATAGTGTCCCTTTTTATTGTTAAATGCTGCTGCAGTAGTTTTCCTTTATATTCGCCCTTCAGTGATTATGTCAAATTCTATTACATTATGATCACTGTTATCAAGTGAATATCTAGCTATCAGGTCAATACAGTAAAGTGCGGCTGCGGTTACCCCGCTCCTAACCCACTTTCTACTCACTTTCCGGCCGCGTTAGCCCTTCCTGCGATACACAATCCCCTTTAACCGATTCTTACCGCCTCTTTAAATCACCGGGTAACCCCTTCCGCACGCGGCATGTATATTAAATGTAAACGATCGAATTAGCTATTCCCTCCCTTACAGTAACGCGCGCCCCGACTATCGCTATCTTTCCCTGCCGTTTTGCCGCGCGTTTAACCTGCTAACTTACCGCCTACCCTTACCCCAGCATTAGAGGCAGGGGTAATGGTAGACGGCAAACTTTCCCCCAAAAGGAAACCTCTAAAAACCTAAAATCCCTTCCTCCACTCCTCCCGAAGCGACTCGACATTATTTTTTGTTACTTTCTTACTTTTTGTTGCTTTCAGCTCCTTCCCTTCTCTGCTGTCCTCCGGAGGGGGCAACTGGCGGCGAAAGCGGCTTGCAGCGGTCCCCCCCGCGCAGGTCCCGGTTCTCCTGGCTCGGCCCTCATCAAATTGTGAAGTCAGGTGAGAGCCCACTGTTCTGTGCTCTCTCCAGTCACGGCGTGAGCGGAGCGAAGCGTACTTTCATTGGCTTGAGCGCCCGTCAATTTGGGCGCTCCAGCCAATGAAAGCACATAGATGGGCGTGTGTGATGCACGCCGTGACGTCACGCGTACCCGTCCATGTGCGCCCAAATTGACAGGCGCTCAGCCAATGAAAGCACGCCCGTCTATGTGTTTTCATTGGCTGGAGCGCCCGTCAATTTGGGCACACGTGGACGGGCGCGCGTGACGTCACGGCGTGCGTCACGCCCATCTATGTGCTTTCATTGGCTGGAGCGCCCAAATTGACGGGCGCTCAGGCCAATGAAAGCACGCTTCGCTTCGCTCCGCTCACGCCGTGACTGGAGCGGGCACAGAACAGTGGGCTCTCACCTGACTTCACAATTTCATGAGGGCCAAGCCAGGAGAACCGGGACCTGCGCGGGGAGGAATGCTGCAAGCCGCTTTCACCGCCGGTTGCCCTCTCCAGAGGGCGGCAGAGAAGGGAAGGGGCTGAAAAGCACAGAACAGTGGGCTCTCACCTGACTTCACAATTTGATGAGGGCCGAGCCAGGAGAACCGGGACCTGCGCGGGGGAGACCGCTGCAAGCCGCTTTCGCCGCCGGCTGCCCCCTCTGGAGGGCGGCAGAGAAGGGAAGGGGCTGAAAAGCAACAAAAAGTAAGTTGGCACATGTCGAGCCGCTTCGGGAGGAGGGGATTTTCGGTTTTTAGGTTTTCATGGGTTAAAGTTGGGATCCACTTCCTGGTGCGTGTCATGTCAAATGTCATTTGAAATGACATTTGAAATGACAGGTACCAGTGCACCCAGGATACTGTATAGGCACTGTATTAAGCGCCTATACAGTAAAATGGGTTGCGCGGGCCTAACGCTTCGCCTAACGCTTCGCAGACGCGGCTTGCATTTGCAAGCAATTTAAATGGAGTATCGAGCGGTATGTGATCAGAACAGTGTGTGGGGCAAACGAGGGTGCGCCCGGCACTGCCGCACTCTTTCTAACGTGTCCTTGCTGTATCGAGCCATATGTTAATGCCCATCATGCAGCAAAAAAACCATACTTTTACGGCTAAGTAGATTGTCGGATATCCAGTAGGAGGGCAATGGGAAGATTCAGGTGGCGCTACTTATCTGGCTAACAGGGTCATTCATCAAATTGCATTAGGGCCTTATCACGGGCGTTAGGGCCCTAATGCCCACCATAACGCATGCAATAAATAACGTATTGCGAGATACATATGCAAATTTTAAAAATTTTGTCAAAAGGGTGTTTATGAAAATGAGGGGTGTTTTAACATTGCATGCGATAGCATAAAGCATGATTTTAACTACATCTTTTTTCCTGGCATTATGCCCAAAACAGGATTTGCAATAAATATCATAAGACCATGAGAGAGAGCGGGAGAGAGAGAGAGCACCTCTGATGAGGCTCACATATTAGTCAACTTTTTATGCCACTGTAAGAGGGCATAAAACCCGGGGTGAGGATTTGATGATGGCCTAGGTTTTGGGGGACAGTTTTACATGCCAGTCAGAGTACACATCAGTGAAGACTTGATGTGATTTGGAGCGATGAAAAGTACACAAAGATGAGATTTGTACAAGGTACTCTCGATCTAGTTTGATGCACTCTCTACCTAGCTGCTATCAAGCTAGGTCGAGAGTACATGCTGCATCAGGGGCTCAAATTGTAATTTTACCACTGATTAATTTCATATTACACATATTTTTTTCCACCTTTTTATATTGAATTAACTTAAAAATGCAAAAAAATTATATAAGGTTTGGACATTGTAGACCAGTGATTAAATGTGACCCATATGTTCTAGAAGATGAAATAATAATAAGTAACCTGTGCATGAGTGGTCTGAAGGTCCTCATTTAACATAAAAATTGCATAGCTGTGGCAAAACATGGCATTCAAAAATACAAATAATTTCAAGTGCTTTTTCTGCTCAAGTATTAAAATTTGCTAAACCATTAATTTGGGTGAATGAACCAAAACTGTTAATGCTTTAAATGGGAAAAAGCCATGTTTCCTTCAAATGCTTTTTCTGTTTCAATTCTAATCAAATAAGTGAACTATGTATTTAAAATTGCTAAGAAATGGGTAAGATATGATAAAGCCAATATTTGCCAACTGTATATAAGTGCAACCTATGTTTCTCAGGCAAAAACAGTTATATTTCCATTGACCTACAAAAGATCACTAATTCTCTGCTACTCTGAGACATCTTTGCTACTCTGAGATAACTTTGACATCTTTCTAATTGCCCCAACCCAGACCAACTACTGTGCCAACAATACTATTACTACTATTTATCATTTCTAAAGCACTACTAGACACACACAGCGCTATGTAGATAAAAATAAGAGATAGTCCCTGCGCCACTGAGCTTGCGGTCTAGTCAAGAAAAACATAGATGACAAAAAAAAGAGGCAAGGGGAAGTATATGTATTGTAGAGAAGTACTTAGATTTTAAAAGCAGCTTTCAAAAGGTGAGTTTTTAAGTGGATTTGAATACGGCCAGAGGGAGCAAGACACATGGTCTCAGGAAGCCTATTCCAAGCATATAGTGCAGCAAGGTGGAAAGCACAGAGCCGGGAGAAGGGCACAGATAAGAGTGACTTGCAAGATGAACACATGAGGAGAGGTGTAGGGAAAGAGAAAACAGGTAATGAGGAGCCACAAAGTGAATGCTTTTATAGATGAGTAAGAGAATCTTGAACTGCATGCGGATGCCAGTGTAATGACTTGAGAAGAGAATTTACATGGTCATGATGACGTTGAAGATAGACAAGTCATGAGGCTGAAGTTTGAATAGATTGCAGCGGAGAAAAACAGTTCAGCGGGAAGCCCGTAAAGGGCAAGTAGCATCAGTCTGCTATAAATCACTTGCTCTAGATTGACGTCTTGATCGGCCTATGTGATATTGTGATTTTATGCTTCATTTACAGAGCAAGTCCATGGGTCATAACTGGCAAACCATTTTCTGAATTCTTGTGTGACTAATTGAATAAGGCTTTGGAAGTTATTTAAACTAGATCTGTGGAACGCACAATGTAGGATACTTGAAATGTCACTTATTCTGAGTTCACTTCACCCAAATTATGATGTTTAAAAAATTACTGGAATATGAGTATTCTACCTTTAAAAAGTGCTGCCAAAGTGAGTATATATCTCAAAATGTTTGCAAAAGTACCCTTTATACAAGGCTTTAGGATGGCTTTCACTAAATATCACATAATACATTTTACTCTCTTCTCTTATCATTAACCCATATTGGACATGTTTGCCTTGAATGAGATCATGCACATCTGGAATATGGTCAGAAGAAAGACAGTGTACTTCCCCAAACCAGGGAGGAGGAGTAGCCTAGTGGTTAGAGCAGTGGGCTATGAACCAGCGTTCAAGTCCCTCTGTTGCTCCTTATGACCTTGCGCACGTCACTTTACCCTCCATTTCCTCAGGGACAAACTTAGGGGGTCATTTATCAAAATGTTTAATGCATGCGATAGCACCATATTGTATGGTGTGATGGAAAATAGGAGGAGTTAGGGGCAGGGAGTGGGTTGGGTTTGCCTGTCTGCGAAGAGCTATTGCACAGACATAATGCTGATTTTAACTACACCTTTTTGAATTGCGTTAAGCTGTGTGATAGCTGCCGTGACCGGGTGGTAAGGTTTTATCGCCTTTCCTCCCGCAAGGCCTATTTTAGGTGAATTGAAGCTCCCAGAGCATCGGGGCGGGGGGGGGAGAGAGAGAGAGAGAGAGAAGTCTGGTAATGTTATCGCATTTCGCACTAACTTAGCTTTTCGCATAGGTAATTAGCGCAAATTGCGATAAACTGAATATTTGCATAAACATGCCCCTTTTGCTAATGCATGCGATACCGCATTTTGATAAATCTGGGCCTTAGATTGTAAGCTCTTTGGGGATAGGGAAGTACCTGAATATAAACCAATATGATATCTCAGATTGAATGTGGGTATATAATAAATAAATTATATCACCAAAGAGCAAGGGCAATGAAGCAAACAAAGAAAGAATAACCCCCTACCAGTAAATACATGGCTTTTTATCTTTCTAAAGCTTTGTCTGACAAATATTATTTTATTTATTGTTTTTTTTTATATACCCACATTCAATCTGAGATATCACAGCAGTTTACATTCAGGTACTGTAAGTATTTCCCTATCCCCAGAGGGCTTACACTCTCAGTTTTGTACCTGTGGCAATGCAGGGTAAAGTGACTTGCCCAAGGTCACAAGGAGTGATAGCAGGACTTGAATGCTGGTCTCCTGGTTTGTAGCCCACTGCTCTAACCACTAGGCTATTCCTCCTCCCCTTTTCGCCCTTAAAAGAATTTGTGTCATCAGAATCCTTATATTAAAAACACCTTCACATGAGCAAAGACTTATAAAAGCAGAAAAAAGTATCTAATCTGCAGCACTGCTCAGTCTCATATGGTTGAAGCAATGAACCGGAGGCAGCATCAGATGCTTAACTCTCTAAGGTGAATGGCAAGCTTGTGGAACCTGAGGAATGATGCAATGCAAATTCTCAGTCTGGAGTGTGGTGAGTTATCCAGTAGGGGGCGTATGGCACTGTGAGCAGTCTTAGGGTAGCCAGAGGATAGATTCAGGCTGGACTCTGGCAAAAATCTTTATAAACTTCTTTATTAATGACAGAAACAAACAAAAACAGCTCTGCTATGCTTCGTAGTTCAACAAAGCAGACGTAGTGTTACAACTTGCAGATCAACAGTGTTCTCTTTCTCTAGGCTTCCCTCTCCCCTGGACTTTCTGTCTCCTCCTGGGCCTGGCTAGTTATACCCCTTCCCAGGGGCCTCTGCCCAGATCAGGATTCCCTGCTGTTTTAGGGTCAGTGTGAACCAAGGCAGACCTTTGGATCCGATCCTTTAAGGTATTCTGGGATTTTCTCCTGAATACTCCTTCATTGTTGCATCATATTTGGTGGGAGCAGGGGGAGGGGAGGGGTTCACTTGTCATTTTGTTTTGCCAACAGCATGCACTAAAACCAAAACCCATGACACGTGCAATTTTAGAAAAGTCTTCCCTCCAGGCTCTCTTCTCCTCTTATTTCCTACCCTCTTACCCCTGACATCTTACTTCCATATCCTAGGGTACCCAAGAGGGGTGGAAGCAGTCATTCCTGCCCACCGGTTCTGTATTTCAAAATGGTGCCAGCTGAGCTAAGGCCAGTGCTGTTTTTCACTATGTTCAATATGGCACCCGCCTTAGTTCAACAGGTGCAACTACCACCAAGCAGCAGCCACTGGGAACTGCTTCTGCTCCTCTGCGGTCCCCGGACTATGAATTTAAGCCATCACAGGTTCTGGGGATCTGGGCGAAAGCTCAGGGGGTCTTTTTGAATGCATGCAGCACATTTTTTTTTTTTGGCAGGTTGGGGTGCCATTTAGAAATAAAATGAAAAATGAAGAAATATGAATTCAGTTTTCTTTCATTTTGTTTCTAAAATCAACAAATGAAATTGGAAATGTCACGGACTTTGTTTCCATGTTGTTCCAAATGGAAGCACCTCCCTACTATTTATGTACCTGGTGTTGGATGTCTCAGTACGTGGTGCAGTAATGTGTATTATTGCACCACGTTTAATACACTGTTCACAAAAGGCTTTAACCTCTGCTTCCAATGCAAAAACTTTAACTACACTCATAGATAGTTAGCTAAAGTTTTATGTTAGCAGCAGTAAGAAAGAATACATGGTTTTTATTTTGTCACCATGATCTGTGTTACAATTAAATGACTTGACTATTTAGGCGTTTTATATACCATCGTTCCAAGAGAAGATCACATGATAAGCATGACTTTGCATTTTAATCTGATCATGTAAATGTTAATGCTAAAATCTGCATTAATGGAAAAAAAAGCATGTTAACATTAATAAAAACATGTATCTCTTCAAATTTACATTGGATCCACCTATTGCCATCCCTTTAGACCAGCAGCATCCTCCTTGACTCCTTCTATCTGCTGGAACGGTAATTCTGCTCAGACCTGATTCTTGGTTTCCTTCCTCCTGCTGAATTTCCAGTCTCTATTCCTGCCTGTTGCAGTTTGTTGATGCCCTTGTCTTCTCCTGCTTTCTTTACTAACAGCCCTTTCCTGTTCCCCAATGGACTCACTTGATGGCTTTGACCTTGGGGGCGACCTGACTCTAAATGTGCTTGCTGGATTCATTATTCTGTCTACTCTGACACCCCTAGTGGCTTGTCTATTTTTCATACTATATACTCATGTTGATTGCCTTCTCCTTGGCCATTACCTAACCAAATGCTAATCATGTTTGTATTCTCTAATTTTGTATTGATTTATATATTTTTTTTTATTACCTAGCATAACCCCATCCCGGTTATTTGTTTTACTCTTCGAGGCTGGAATCTTACCAGACTAGCTTGACACGGTCTCTTTCTTTCAGGGCCTGGATACTCTGTCGAGTGGGGGGAGGGAATTATTCTCAAGGCCCCGAGTGCTAAGGGTGATCCTTCGTCTCCTTGCTCTTGTCCCTGGGAGAGGGGTACTTCTATCTCCCAATGTGTGCTGGATGTGCCCAATAAAGCAACTGGAGCCACTGTGTTAGTGTCCCAATAATACCTTTACTGTTGCAAACGTATGAGGGTGACACAAAAATTATTCCACAGCACCACGGTTTATTCTCTGCTACAATCTCCTCCTCAATCTGTGCAGGAATGTCTGACGCCAGAGCCAGGGGAACGTCTACCCTCCCGGGCTGGGAAAAAAGTGTCCCCAGGTGACCTGGGTGTCCTCTGGCTGGGCAGAAACTCCCTCCAACTGGCCAAAATTATACAGTTACTGTCTCTGCACAGAGAGATAAAGTCTCTCTCTCCCCAGGGGTTTGAAAGCACCAGCAAGGTATCTTCAAGGATGTTAGGCTTTGGCTTTCCTCGTGGTTAGATGATTTCTTTCTGATACGGTCCTTTATCTCTTTGCTCTGGATCCCAGATGGGAAGGATCCCCTGAAGCAGGCAACTCTCTGTGCTTCAGTCAGGAAGGAAGGGCGGTCAGAACTTCCTCCGGGATCTTTTCCAATAACTAAAGATAACACCGGAGTGAAGCCTCGCAGCAGGTCACTGGCACCCCCTTCCTTGTGCAGGGTATGGAGGGCAGGTCTTCCTTAACCTGCACAGCCCCCAGACACAGGATTCCCCATTCCCTGGGCCCAGGTGGTGAACAGGCTCCCGCAAGGCTCCTACCACTTAAAATATTAAGTCCAAAAAATATACCTAGAGGGAAAATCCAAACCAGGAAAAGGAAACCCCTCCTGACCCTGGTCTGGACCACCAAGCAGGGCTTGCCTGCAACTCTGCCTGGGCCTAAAACCAACTGAATCTAAGCTTCTAACCACCTCTTAACTTTGAGCAAATCAAAAGAGACTGCCTCTCAGGCTCTAGCCAGAGCACTGCTGTATAGTCTCACTAGGGGCAGCGCCATTCCAGACCCCTCAGACAGATCGATACCCTAAGGCCGCGGTAGAAACAGTGCGGCAGTGTCAGGCGCACCCTCGTTCCCCGCACGCACAGTTCTCAACACCTACTGCTCGATACTCTCTTCAAATTGCATGCAAATGCATGCCGCGGCTGCGAAGCCTTAGGCAAGCGTTAGGCCCGCGCAACCCATTTTACTGTATAGAGCGCCTATATAGTATCCTGGGTTCGCGGGCCTAACACTTCACGGCCGTGCTGGTATCTGTCATTTCAAATGTCATTTCAAATGACATTTGAAATGACAGATGAGCGCCGAAATCGCACGGGTATTCATTCACTGCCGGCGGAGGCCGTGCATTCATCCAGGCAGAGGGAGCCGGAGGCTGCTTTCGCCGCCGGCTCCCTCTGCCTGGATGAATGCACGCCCACCCGGCCGCCTTGAGCGCCGAAATCGGGAGGAGAGGAGAAGGGAGAAGGGACTACCGTAGCAGGCCCGAGCCTTGCTAGTTTTTCGGGGTTTTTTTTTTTTTTCCTTCGGGAGGAGGGGACAGGACTGGGGCTGCACCGGAGACCGGACGGGGCCTTGAGCGCCGAAATCGCACGGGCATTCATTCACTGCCGGCGGGGGCCGTGCATTCATCCAGGCAGAGGGAGCCGGAGGCCACTTTCGCCGTCGGCTCCCTCTGCCTGGATGAATGCACGCCCACCCGGCCGCCTTGAGCGCCGAAATCGGGAGGAGAGGAGAAGGGAGAAGGGACTACCGTAGCAGGCCCGAGCCTTGCTAGTTTTTCGGGGTTTTTTTTTTTTTCCTTCGGGAGGAGGGGACAGGACTGGGGCTGCACCGGAGACCGGACGGGGCCTTGAACGCCGAAATCGCACGGGCATTCATTCACTGCCGGCGGGGGCCGTGCATTCATCCAGGCAGAGGGAGCCGGAGGCCACTTTCGCCGTCGGCTCCCTCTGCCTGGATGAATGCACGCCCACCCGGCCGCCTTGAGCGCCGAAATCGGGAGGAGAGGAGAAGGGAGAAGGGACTACCGTAGCAGGCCCGAGCCTTGCTAGTTTTTCGGGGGTTTTTTTTTTTCCTTCGGGAGGAGGGGACAGGACTGGGGCTGCACCGGAGACCGGACGGGGCCTTGAGCGCCGAAATCGCACGGGCATTCATTCACTGCCGGCGGGGGCCGTGCATTCATCCAGGCAGAGGGAGCCGGAGGCCACTTTCGCTGCCGGCTCCCTCTGCCTGGATGAATGCACGCCCACCCGGCCGCCTTGAGCGCCGAAATCGGGAGGAGAGGAGAAGGGAGAAGGGACTACCGTAGCAGGCCCGAGCCTTGCTACTTTTTCGGGTTTTTTTTTTTTGCTTCGGGAGGAGGGGACAGGACTGGGGCTGCACCGGAGACCGGACGGGGCCTTGAGTGCCGAAATCGCCCCCATTTTTTACACTTTATTCCCGTTTTAATTTTCGAACACCACACTAACACCAAGTAGAGGGTAGGCGGTAAACTAACAGGTTAAGGACGCGGCAAAATAGCGGGTTACAAAGGAGATAATCTGAGCGCGCATCACAGTATCGGAGGGGAATAGCTAATTCCTTCATTATACAGCTAATTCGTTCATTTACATATCATATACATGCTGCGTGCGGAAAGGGTTATGCGTCTGTTTTAAGAAGCGCTAAGGACGCATGAAACTGGAGACTGTATCGCTGGATCGCCTTACGCGTCCGAATTGTGCGCTCCCAGCACGTTACAGACGGGAAATCTTCAACCGCACGTTACAGTATCGACCTGAAAGTGAGGGGCTGCATTTGAATGGAACCTCCCCGATCAACCATCCCACACTAAACTAGCTGGCTCCTGAGAGCCCAGGAATTATTGGCAGTTTGACTGTAGTGTCTGCTACACTATTCATACAATTATAAGGCCATAACTCCAAGGGAAAAAAAAAGACCTTCTCAAACCCCACTGCAAAAAAATATCACTTTTCCATCTAGAAATAAAAGAGGTATACAGAAAGAATCACAGGGTCAGGATTTGAACCTACAACCCTGGTACTTCCAGGAGCTGAACCTGCCACAAGGCTGTGTCTGTCCCTGCCTTGTTGGTCTATTTGTTCTTTTTCCTGGAACTCTCAGACAGCCCCCTCCCCCGCAGTCTCCCGATTGGACCAGCACTGGGTATGCCCCAAATTTCCAGCAGTATATAAGGAATGCTCAGAAGGCACACAGTGCTGATACAACAGCCCTCTTGGTGTTTGCCCTGGGGAAGTGTCAGCTGTTTATTCACTGCTTTCCAAGTCTTGTTCTAGCCTAAGTATCCTATTCCTGCAATTGTAGTCATGCTCCAAGAATCCTGCAGTTACAGTACATCTGTTTTCCAGTACTCCTGCATATGAAACTTCCTGCTTCACAGTTCAGTCTCCAATGTTCGTGTCCAGTTCCAACGTTTCTGTTCTGAGTGTCCCTCCTGGCTCTTCTCTAGTCCCAGGCTTCCACCATCGTGCCTTCACCTTGCCTCTCCAAGCACGCACCTTCCCTCCGGGGCAGCCCCTGTTTGCCAATCCCAGGCCCCCGTGACAGACTGCACCAGCCCAAACCAGAGGCAAGAGTGCCCAGTGAATTTTGTTTTCCTGGAAATCACATACGCCATGCCAAGATGTTTTCTCCACCACAGATTTATCATTGTGGATTTCTTTCTTATGCCTGTGATTCTCACCAAGATCTCTGTTTCACAAGACCTTTAGGCTATGATCGGCAACTATGGAGAGATGAAGAACATCTAACCCAGGTCATGTGTGCGATTTCATGCTTTGGCTCCGGTTTTCCGAATGGGCTCTTGACCCATATAACCACATCCCCGTGTGTAGACTGCAACCCGCTAGGGCCATAAAAGAGACGTGTTGCTCTTTGGGGCTGGAACCTCACCAGATTCACTTTTACTCAGTCCCTCTTTCCCTTAGGGTCAGGATCCTTTGTTGGTGGGGGGAAAGATTTGCTTTCTAGCCCCAGAGTGCTAAGGCTGGCTTTATTTTTAATTCTCTTCTCCGGGGGGAGGGGTCATTTATCTTCACTATGTGTGAAGTCACTTGGTTAATGTCCAAAATGAAAGTTTTTACTGTTGTAACCATTACTTGGGGTGTGGGTCTCCGGGATGCTCCGGCTTGCTGGCTTGTCCCCAGCTTACTCTCAATCCCTGGGGGGTGTCGGGGGGGGGGGGGGGGAGTTAATTTTATGGGGGTGCGGGAGCTCTCGCTTATGGCCCGGACACTGAAACGAGGTTGCCAGTGTGTGGATACTGCAGTGATGCTTCCCATGAGGTGAGAGGATGTGAAAATTAGACAGGACCTGGACTGGGTGCAAAATAATAATTCACTGATTCATAAAGTTAAATAAAGTCCATTGTCCAAAAATGAATGTACAGCTGACTGTTGATACAGGATTTTCTGCATGGTAGGTAGGTGTCCTTGTTACGGCCAACTGTGTAGAGCCCATGGTGATTTTAGATGCGCATAGTTAGTCTCCCAGCGGCTGTCCCAGGGAATCCTAGTGAGAGGGGTCCCATTTAACTGCAAAAATCCTACCTTTAGAGAACTTCCTCCCCCTGGACACCCAGCCTGGCCTGGTCCCTTGATGTGCCGAGATCCGGATGGGGGACTCCTTCCTTTGTTCTCTCTTCCTTCCGTTGGTTCAGCTCTTCCTTTATCCTTAGCTGTTACTTCAGGTGATTTCTCTTGGGGGAAAATCAGGGGATCAGGCTAGTTCTCAGCGCTGCAATCCCGGCGGGGAAGGAGGATTCAAAAACCCTCCCCATTAACTCAAAGTCCAAAACACTTAAGGTTTAACTGGATACTTCTTCCTAAACTGGGGTTCATGCTGTCGCAGGTGCTTGCCACATTCATTGGTGTGAATGGGCTCACTGGTCTTCAGCCCCTGACCCCCGAGCACGGCCAGTGAGGATGGCTTTTCTCAAAGAAGCAAACTGGAACTCTTCTAGCCTTCACAATCTCCCGCAGCAGGATCCATCACTGGCGCTTGCCCACCTAGGGTTTAGAGTAAGATCACAGGTCTTTGGTCCCCTGGTGAGAGCACTTTTGCCCCTAAAAGGTATCTAGCTCAACAATCTACCTCTCTCTTAGTTAAAATAGGAAGGACCCTCTGGCAGGGAGTGCACAATGAGGTATCGCCTCTGAAAGAAAACTCCTTAGGGCAAGGCCAGGAGGCCTCACCAGAGTGGGGGAAAAAAATACATTCTTAGTCTCTGACTGCTTCCTCAAACTGAACCCACGGTGTCTTAAAATGGCCGGGCTAAATAGCACTGAGACATCCAATCAGAACCTCTAGGTGGGAGGCACTGGAAGGTATGGATGGCCCCTAAGAAAAAGGTGTTAAGGAAGGGGATAGTGGCAGCCAGTGGCCAGACCCGGGAGGAGTGCCACACTGATTTAAAAGTCAAATGAAATATGGCACAAATGCAACTGAATCCACAGCACTCCAGCTTTCTCTTTTTACAGTCTCTCAATCTGTGCAGGAGTATTTATACTTTTAACAAGGGAGACTTCCACTCTCCTAGGCTAGGATTTCCCAAGTGTTCAAGGCTATCCTTGAGATGGGCTTGAAAACCCCTTCCAACCTGGAAAAAAATTCTGTTCTTGCAAAGTTTCAACCTCTCTCTCCCCAGGATGAAGAGACCTGATGGGGTCCTCGGTGTTCTTTAAAAGCTCTTTACTCATAGGTAGTTGCTGTTCTACTATTTTTAACTGTTCTAGTACAAAACCCTGTTGGAAGGGACCTCAAAGCTGGGACAAGCAGTTCCTGATCTCTTTGGAGGGGTAAGAAAAAGGGCAGAACCCCCCCACACACACACTCCACTTACTCCCAGATCTTCAAAAAACAATTCCTTCTGGTCCTGATAATGAAATACCACTGGAGTTGCCACGTACAATGGGTCACCACCTTGGATGGACAGCTCTTCCCTGTTCCTGGGCACTCCAAACATGGGGTTCCCTGTGCCCTGAGTCCAGGAGAGGCCCAGGTATCCAGCAAGGCTCCTACCATGAAAAAGGTATAAACCCCAAATCAACCTGTGGGGAAAACCCTTACCCACCAGGGAGTGGATAGGCAGGGAAATCCCCAGTTTTACTTGCAGATTTCCAGCCAGGTGGGCCAGAGTCCCTAAAGGAGGCCCTGAATCAGCCTAGGAAAAAAATTCCTCACACCACCTCTAACTCTGAAACCAACTCACACCGCCCCCTGAGCTCTCTGTTGAGAGCTGCTATAAAACATCTCAAAGGAGATGACCATTCCAACTCCCTGAAAGGAAGGGGCTGCATTAGAATGGATCTTCCCCTTACTGCACTAACCTGCACTGATATTAGCTGGCACTGGAAAACCCAGGACTTACCAGTAACAGAGCTGAGTGTCTGTTATACCCACAACAACCAACTTTGTCTCAGACTACATTTGCAGTGTCCACTGTCCATGATTCCATTCCTGGCTGCATCCAAGCCTTCATTCCAGGCTGCTTCAGAAAGCTTCCTTCGTTGTAGCACCTGGTACCTTGCTCCAGGCTGCTTCTCCCATAGCAGCACCACCATCTCCAGATCTATGCTGTCCTTCAATTATTCTCCCTTGATAGGAAGGTTGTCCCTGGCTTGGGTTTATAGCTCCACTAGGTTCATGACTTGTTTAGCAAAATCTTAAATTACAGAACTATGACTGGAAAAGTCATGCATTTGAGAATTCTGAATGAGAGAAGGATTTATGAGAAAAATGTACTGAAAAAACAGACACAGGAAGCAAATCAATTCTCACCCTGTCTTACAAGGGGGAGACAGACCCTTGGGAATCCAGTTCTCAGACAAGGCAGAAAGGAAGGGTGTGCACATAGTCTCTTTCCATGGTCCTTCCTGGATATTGGTGTTTTGACTGAGAGAAGGTGATACATCCAGGCTGGGTTACAGCAAAATGACTGGCCATGAGTTTGGTGGAGCTAAAATAAGTAAAAGCTGATACTGTGGAGGGCTTCAGCAGCAGATCTGGAGATGGAACAGTCCCCCAGGAGGGTGTGGACCCCAGTGGCAGATTGAGTGGTGCCCCAGGAGGGTGTGGACCCCAGCAGCAGATCAAGTGGTCCCCCAGGAAGAAGGGGACCCCAGAAGAAGATTGAGCAGTCCCTCAGGAAGAAGAGAGTCCCAGCATGAGGTCCAGAGCTGCAGTTTGGTTCCCCAAGAGGGCATGGACCCCAGCAGCATTCAAGGAGGTGGAATTGGGTCTCCCAGGAGAATGTGGATCCCATCTACAGACCAGGAGATGGAGTCAGATCCCCAGGAGGGCATTTTCCTCAGCATTAGCAAGGACCTTTCAGCAGAGCAGAAGTGGCACTGAAAAGATGGCAGTGGTTTAGATACAATGGGTCCCCCACCCCCAGGCCAATACTGCCTACTAGCCCAGTTACATCTTTTCACATGGATGAGACTTGGGGGGGGGGGGGGGAAAGGAAAGATAATAATACTTGATTAAGCGAGAACTTGAGGTCCCTTATATTCTTTATGGTGGTATACTGTGGGGGCCAGCAACCCCAAATTGCCAAATATTAAATGTTCTTGCTACCTTGTAAAAATGTATATAGTTGAGTGGCCTGAGGCTATTAACTATGAGCAGATAAGTGTGCTGTTTGACATCCTATTAGCGATGTACATAGTCATGTAGAAATGTTTATACTTATAATAGTCTAATAAACCTGTATATATTTGTATTTCCTGCCAGTCTTCTTCACAGTCCCATTTGTTTTCCTGGGGTGAAGAGAGGGAAATCCCACCCATTAACACCTTCTTCCACAGGTGGAGGCACCAGATACCAAGAACATGAGGACTGACAGAGTCTGCCTTAGGGGACCTCCTGCCAGGTTGGTCCCAGACCCAGGAACGCCCCTCAAGGTAAACGGTCAAGGGATCGATACACATAATTTAATAGAGGTACCAAACAGCACAAATGCATATTGCAAATTACAAAATCCAACAAACAAAAAACTGCTACCCACTACCGTCAACTGGACGGCAGGTAGTGACATCTATCAGAGAAATCCATAGAAAAGAAATGAGTTTTAAGATGTTTTCTAAATTGGAGCAGGTCATTTTCAGCCCTCAGCTCTTCAGGCTTCAGAGCTTTTAGGTGTGAATGCGGAAGACCAAGAAACCATACATTTTCAGAATACAACACCAATTAAATATCAAAATAAAAATGCAAAATTATCTATAAAATGAATCTTCCATAAAATTAGCACCTTGGCAGAAAGGCTTTGTCAAAGAGCTGTGCTTTGCGATGTTTCCAAAATGTTAAATAATCCAATATGGATTGAACACCCTTAGGAACACAGTTTCAAAAATGCTGGGCCATAACAGGTAAACGCTCTTCCTTTTTTTTTTTTTTTTTGTCTCTGCATATTATACCTCATCATATGGAGGCATACGCAGAATAATTTCCTGTGCTGCGTGCATATCCCTCCTCGAACTATACAAACAGTTTTATCCTTTAGATACCTGGGATCCCCCATACACAAACAATTAAAAAGTAAAGCTGAAACTTTAAATTCTACTTTAAACACTACTGGAAGCCAATGCAAAGCATCCAACACAATTAGCATCCAAGCTGGTGTATTTTCTACAAACTGTAACCTGTATAATTGTTCCTTAGGTCACATTGTCCCTAGATAGATACATCTGAACATTACTAACTAACCTTAGCCGATAAAATGCTAATCTTATTGTTGTTTAATTTGAAACGGCATAGAAAGTTTTATAATTACGCCAAGGGCTTTTATCTCAGATTGAACTACTGTTTCCACCAATGAGCTAGGAAATTTCATTGCCTTTGCTGGATTTAAAACAAGCTTGTTATTGGCCAGATGCCTATCTGCTCAAGAATTGATATACGTATATATGGAGAAAATATAAATCCTTGTACGACTTTGCATTTCAGTAGTTGTGGATCTGATAAGCTGGTACCATAATCCACCCTTTAAGATTTTTTTTTAATAAGGGAGTAGAACCAGTTTCACTTTTATTTCCATCAATACCTAGGATGACAAGACATAATAAAATCTTGGGGTCCACGGTATCAAACATAGGCACATAATTCCATCCAAGCAAATCATAACAGAGTCTTTATCATGGTTTAAAAGTCTTCTCACTATATCTGTTAAAACCAGCAAAGCATTTTCTGTGCTATAAGGACTAAATCCCATCTGATATAGGGCTAGAGAATTCTTCTCTGCCAATAATTCTTCCATTTGAGATGCTTCTGCTCTTTCTAATAATTTTCTAAATATGGTGAATGGGAAACTGGTCTATAGTTAGCTATATCCAGGGGATTCAAGTAAAAAGCTCTTATTAATATAGATTAAACACTGGCCCCTTTTAATGTATTCAGAAAAATCCTTTCCTTAGAGATACTTTCAGAATACCCTTCATGGAATTACAGCCCGCATTCTTTCACCGACCATCTTGGGACTGAGGCCACAAGGTTGCCAGATGGTTTTGCTACTGCTGCTAATGTAATTATCTCATCAGATGTTAACATACTGAAAGATTTAGTCCCATAGAGCTGTCTTCCAATTGCAGATTCCCAACATTTATCTCTTCCTTCAGTTTATCAAAGTTTTGAGCAAAATTATCTGAGAAATGTTCAGTTTTGAGCCATTCTCACTCTCAGTTTATAACTCCAGGGGCCAACTGAAACTTTTTAGTTACTTCAAATAGTATTTTATAACCATTCTTGGCTAGACTAATGTTCTCAGTGTGCTGTAGCAGTCAAAAAAAGCAAACAGAATGTTAGGAGTTATTAGGAACGGAATGGTGAATAAAATAGAAAATGTCATAATGCCTCTATATTGCTCCATGGTGAGACCGCTCCTTGAATACTGTGTACAATTCTGGTCACTGCATCTCAAGAAAGATATAGTTGCGATGGAGAAGGTACAGAGAAGGGCGACCAAAATGATAAAGGGGATGGAACAGCTCCCCTATGAGGAAAGACTAAAGAGGTTAGGACTGTTCAGCTTGAAGAAGAGATGGCTGAGGGAGGATATGATAAAGGTCTTTAAAATCATGAGAGGTCTACAACAGGTAAATGTGAATCGGTTATTTACTCTTTCAGATAATAGAAGGACTCCATGAAGTTAGCATGTAGCACATTTAAAACTAATCGGAGAAAGTTGTTTTTCACTCAGCACACAATTAAACTCTGGAATTTGCTGCCAGGGAATGTGGTTAGTGCAGTTAGTGTATCTGGGTTTAAAAAACGTTTGGAGAAGTTCTTGGAGAAGTTCATTACCTGCTGTTAATTAAGTTGACTTAGAAAGTAGCCACTGCTATTACCAGCAACAGTAAATGGGATAGACTTAGTTTTTGGGTACTTGCCAGGTGTTCTTATGGCCTGGATTGGCCACTGTTGGAGACAGGATGCTGGGCTTGATGGACACTTGGTCTGACCCAGTATGGCATGTTCTTATGTTCTTATGCTTTTGCTCTTTGATTTTCAAATTATAGTCATGTAAATCTAACTTATACACCCTTTTATCCTCTTTAATGATCTGTCCAATTTGCCAGTTGTCTACCTTTTTGTTTTAAGCTTCTAAGCTCCTTAGTAATCTAGGATGGTCCCCTATTAGATTTAATCAATAGAGGTGAATTTTCAAAGTAGGTACGGCATGTAAAATTAACATATACATGCGTAAGTAGTTGTACTTGTGTAATCGTTATTTTATGAACATCGAAAGTATGTGCGTACCTTATGTTTTGTGCACACATATATGAGTGATAAAAGGGGCAATCTAGGGGTGTTCCAGGATGGGGCCTACAGTTACTTGTGCAAATTTCTATTTTATAAGACACTCACATACATTTAGCAAACTACTGACTTAATTTTATATCTGAATTTCTTGGAGATGAGTGCTAGAGTTGCGCCAATTCTAGCACTCATCTCCAAGGAAGTGACTGTTTTTATTTGCATTATAAAATTTTTAAAAATTATCTGGACTATAATTGTTTTGTAGACCGATGATTATACATGACCTGTCTTATATGGGGAAGCTGAAATACTTACTCCACCATTTTGTGTGTTATGTCGATCTTTGTTATTATGCCTAATGATGCCTATCTAACAAAACATTCACATATATTTATTGAGTGCTCAAAATTGCTTTATTTTCATTAAGTGCATTCATATTTTTGACTCCCTTCTTGTTTATAATTTTATATCTTGTGTAATTGATATGTGTAGTATTGGCTAGGTGGAAGGTCTGGATGAACTGGGAAGATTTAAGGCTGAAGAACTAGATGTGTTAGGCATCTTTGAAATCAAAGATTTGTCTGGTAACTCCCAAAGTTACCAGGACAAATCTTTTGAATATGGACCTCTTTAAATATGAATCATAGTCTTCATCATCATCGTTTATTTATGACATGCTTTTTCAGCCTGGCAGTTCAAAGCATGTTACAGATAGAATGTTGTTACAATACAGCACAGTAATTTTGGAGTTGGAGTCTGATTAGAGGAGGAGAAAGTTACTGTTTTATGCACCTTGTTCAATCATCTTAAAATACTAGATATTCATGTTTAACCAATGCTTAATCGAAATGTACAACACATCAGAAATTTGATGGGTGAAATGCAATGTCTGGCTGTAGATAATCATCCACATGATGTTGTCGCAAGTAATTAACACTGAGTGATCAAGCAAATGCATAATTAAGATAATACACGTTATTCAAACTGCAAGCATTTTTAAAAGAACCTGCACAAAATTACATTTTTTTCCCAGCACCTGCTCTACCTACCCAGATGGTCATACTCATGACACGTATATGAAGCTGAGGGGGTAATTTTCAAAAGGAGTTACACATGTAAATGTGTAACTATTGTAGCAATTTTCAAAAGCCATTTATCTGCGTAAAGTATCCTTACATGGGTAAATCCTATGGACAATTCAATGGCTTATATTGTAGCAATTTTCAAAAGCCCACTTCCTTGGAAAAAGTGCATTTACACGTGGAAAAAAAACATTTTAAGTGTGTAAATGCTTCTGAAAATCAGGCCCTGAGAAATCAAGGTCATGCTCATCACCTATGTGAGAAGCTGAGAACTCAAGGTGGCAACTGCACATTACTTTTTCCAGGGCTCACAAAAAAATCTTCTGACAGCCTTGAATAAGCAGCATTGTACATATTAATTATGAAATTAGAATCGATAAGCCAACGCAGCAAAACAATGAATTCTGTTTCCCCCTTCAATTGTAAACTCTAAATCAAGTGTGCTCAAACTGATCCTTGGGCTTCCACCCCAGCCAGTTGGCTTTTCAGGATATCCCTAATGAATATGCATGATAAATATTTGCATACATTGGAGGTAGTGCATGCAAATAAATCTCATGCATATTCATTAGGGATATCCTGAAAACCTGACTGCCTATCTATTTTTGTAATGTATGTGATTTACATTATATTACGTATGTTTTACTATTGTAAATCGCCTAGACCTCTTTTGTGACAGGTGATTAACACATTTTAATAAAATGAAATGAAAATGAAATTAAATTAAATGGTTTGAGCACCCCTGCTGTACATCTCCCAATGAAAGCAAAATATTGTGGTCAACTACCGTATTCTCAAATTAAGTGTGCTTTGGCAAGTGACCCTGATTTTTGGGTTTTTTCTGTGACACGTATAAGAATAAAGAATTGCCTCCAACCCAGCAGTCAAACTTGATTCAGTAGAAGAGCTCTCCAAGGCAAGTGCTATGTATCAAAAAGGCCTCCACATGCTTGGGAATATATATCTGATTTGAACCTGATAGTGTGGGAAATCAAAGGGTGTGAATGGTTACGCAAGGCAGACCAAACACACTGTGCAGCACTGCAGAATAAATAGCACTCCTGATGTAATGTGGCAAGACAAAGGTGAAAAGAATTGAAAAACATGGTCTGACATGTTAACGGTATCTGTGATGAAGACAGAGAGGAAAGCACTAATATTAACATAGACGTATGATAATGTGCCTGGTGAGGGTACCATAGAAAAACTTGAAATGTCGCTTTGTGTAAAACCTCTGTACTGCCACATCATTGTAAATCACTGTTATATTTTGTCACTTGTGGATCAATTATTTTGATGGAAAGAATTTGTCAAAGATTTTTCCTTGAGCATCTGAGGCTCAGCGTCACGCACTTTAGTTTCCCAGCTCCTAACCAATACCACTAAATTGCTCATTGCAGAAATGCCTTGCAGCACAGTTCTCTCATAATCAAATTAAATAATTACAGTTTCAGTATCCCATCTCTAGATGAGAAACAAAAAAAAACCCCACAAAAAGCATACAGTTTGGCAAGTAATATCTCCAAGCCACCTTTCCCTCACTCCCAAGGATTGCTATATTCTGTTCAGAAGTGCAGTGCTTCATTCCAATAGAGTGCAGCCTGAGAAGGACGTATGCAAAACCAGTCAAAGCTGGGTCTACATTTAATGATTTAATAGGTGGCCCATTTAGTCTAATTTTTCTGGTTAAAAAATGTATATATAAATAGTTCTCGGTAATGAGTGGTGATTCCTGTGTCCTGTCTCATCACAATAGATCAGGTGCAGTGATCCATGGAATAATCACAAGCTCACTGGATCCTGGAGCAAGCTGATTAGACATCAGTCTCTTAGCAGGCGACCGCAGTATATGTAATCAGTATAACCATTTTCCCAATAAATGTTCAGATAAAGGAATATAAGTCAACAAACTGAAGGTTAGACCTTTTAATTGAACCTACATAATATGTTTATGAATAGCTTTCAAGAATTGTACTCTTTTCATCAGGTCAAAATGAGCTGAGGAGGAGGAGGATGTCTTAATATGCAAGTAGTGTGTATGTGGGATGGGGTAGTGGAGAGTTGATGCAAGGACTAAGTGGGAGCCACTATCGCTTAATGTACAAGTCAATGGGAGATTGGATTACACCAGAGGTCTTCATTCTATAGCCCTGAGGCCACATCTGGCCCACGAAGCAAGTTTATCTGGCCCACTGAACTTTCCCTTCATTCCAAACAAAGAAGACAGAATGGGAAGGTACAGTAGGAGCTGTGTTGGAGCCAAAGAAGCCGGGAAATGCATAATAGACTCTTCACCGGCAGAAAATTGGAGGCTGGGGTGGAGTCATCACCATAGGCGAAGGAGGAGGGAGGGAGATTCCTAGAAATGATAGATGGAGAGAGGAGTTGCGGCCTGCTTGTGGGAAGGAGAGAAGAGGCCGAAGACAACCATGGCCTGCTAGGGGAAGAGGAGACAAAGAGTAGAGTGATGCTGCTGTAGAAGAGGGGAGAGAGATTGGAGTAGGGTTGAAGAATAAATAAGAGAAGTTGTAGAGGAAAAGAAAGATAGGTAAGATTCTGTGGGGGCAGAAAAAAAAGAGAGCTGCTGCTGGAGGAAATGAAGAGAGAGGAGCTGTGGCTTGCTGAATGTGGGAAGAGAAAGAAGGAAGATACTACCAAAGGTAAGAGAGAAATTAAAATGCTACAGGCAGAGCACTGGGAGAAGGTGGAAAGGGAATATGAGAAGAATGGAATGCTGCAAGGAGTGATAGACGGAGGAATGAGACTTGAAGGAGGGAGGCTTGAAAGAAGTGAAATAAGGAATGGAGAGAAAGGAGAAAAATGAAGAGGTGGAGATATACAGATGAGAGAAAGAGGCAAAAAAAGAAAAACGTCAGAAAATAGAATGGAAAAGATATATATAGATGTTAAAAAGAGATGGAATGGAGAAAAGAGGAGGAGACACAAAATGAAAGGAGAACCAGGAAAAGAAACAGGATAAGACAGACAAGGTGAAATCAGAGAAGAGGCTGAGAACAGCATAAAAGATAAGCAAAAAAGGTAGAAAAAATATTTGCAATTAGATTGTATCTTTTTTAAATATCATAATTACCAGTTATACAGGACATTTGGATCCTCCAGAGGCCTAAAGGTGAATAAATTGTTTGGCTTTGTTTCTAAAACTCTGTTCTCAGTATTTGTCACTGACTCTCTAGTACACAATACCACCATATCTCTTTTAATTACTCTGTGTGCTTAAAAATTGGTAGGATCCTTTTGAACCCCCTGCAGGGTTTAAAGCTGTACCCTCACCTGAATGGATTTTCCCATCAGTGGATTAACTTGAATAACACCCAGTATTCCAAATGTATGCTTCTTATTCTAGAGATGACTCAGTGTGTTTTTTTGTGGGTGATCTATGTGTCAGGATGTGTTCAAAATTCACTATAACCCCAGTTTTTTAATGCAGTACTTAGAAGCAAAGTGCCTTTTTGCAGGAAATAAAACCTTGCTTTTCTTCATCTAATCAACTGATAATGTCATCTGAACCTTGTGTCATCTCTGCCTTTGGAAAATTTCATTAATATCTCTCCTTGACTCAAATAAATAAAAGGTACATGCATCCATAAGAAATGCCATGCTGGGTCAGACCTCCCCTACAGAGGCCAGTCTGAGTCACAAGTGCTCATCATATCCACAATAATTGATCTATTTCTTATATTTCACTGCCAGGATTACGTGTCGGCTATCCCATATCTACTTGGCTAAAAACTAGTTATGGACTTTTCCTTCAGGAGCTTGTCCAATCATCTTCTGAAGCCCATTATGTTAGTTGCCTTGACCACGTCCTCTGGCAACTCATTCCATAGCCAAATTGTACACTGAGGATGAATTTCAAAAGCGTTGCTCATACTAAAAAGCCCATATATGCTCGTACGTGGGCCATCTGTGAGTGACACGTATTTTAAAAGCTGAAAATTATACGCATATATACACATGCATGAGTAACAAAAAGAAGTGGAGTTTTATTTTATGTATTTATTTATTTTATTTATTTAAAAGATTTTATTTACCGTCATTCGTAATTGCATCATAATGGTGTACAAAAAATCTTAAAGCATTAAAAATACATCAGAAGAAATACATCAATAAGAAAACAACAATCAATACGCTAACAGGGCATAAAACAAATTAAAACACTTAAATATGCACTGCAGCCAACAGAATTGGTTAATACTCAATTTCAGACTATGCTTGTAACCTGTCCATAAAGACTTGCTCAAAGAGCCACGTTTTCAGCCCTTTCTTAAATTTTTTTGATTCCATCTAGAGTCTTAAATCAGCTGGCAAGGTGTTCCAGATGCTTGGGGCAGGGCATGGGAATTCCAAGGCGGGGGTTAACTGTTGCGTGTATAATTCCATATTTTTAAACAGTAAGAAGAACATAAGAACCGGTAGATATAGTATACTTGGATTTTCAGAAGGCGTTTGACAAAGTTCCTCATGAGAGGCTTCTAGGAAAAGTAAAAAGTCATGGGATAGGTGGCAATGTCCTTTTGTGGTTTGCAAACTGGCTAAAACACAGGAAAAAGAGAGTAGGATTAAATGGACAATTTTCTCAGTGGAAGGGAGTGGACAGTGGAGTGCCTCAGGGATCTGTATTGGGACCCTTACTTTTCAATATATTTATAAATGATCTGGAAAGAAATACGACGAGTGAGATAATCAAATTTGCAGATGACACAAAATTGTTCAGAGTAGTTAAAGCACAAGCAGATTGTGATAAATTGCAGGAAGACCTTGTGAGGCTGGAAAATTGGGCATCCAAATGGCAGATGAAATTTAATGTGGATAAGTGCAAGGTAATGCATATAGGGAAAAATAACCCATGCTATAATTACACAATGTTAGGTTCCATATTAGGTGCTACAACCCAAGAAAGAGATCTAGGTGTCATAGTGGATAACACATTGAAATCGTCGGTTCAGTGTGCTGCGGCAGTCAAAAAAGCAAACAGAATGTTGGGAATTATTAGAAAGGGAATGGTGAATAAAACGGAAAATGTCATAATGCCTCTGTATCGCTCCATGGTGAGACCACACCTTGAATACTGTGTACAGTTCTGGTCGCCGCATCTCAAAAAAGATATAATTGCGATGGAGAAGGTACAGAGAAGGGCTACCAAAATGATAAGGGGAATGGAACAGCTTCCCTACTAGGAAAGACTAAAGAGGTTAGGACTTTTCAGCTTGGAGAAGAGATGACTGAGGGGGGATATGATAGAGGTGTTTAAAATCATGAGAGGTCTAGAACGGGTAGATGTGAATCGGTTATTTACTCTTTCGGATAGTAGAAAGACTAGGGGGCACTCCATGAAGTTAGCATGGGGCACATTTAAAACTAATCGGAGAAAGTTCTTTTTTACTCAACGCACAATTAAACTCTGGAATTTGTTACCAGGGGATGTGGTCAGTGCAGTTAGTATAGCTGTGGTTAAAAAAGGATTGGATAAGTTCTTGGAGGAGAAGTCCATTACCTGCTATTAAGTTCACTTAGAGAATAGCCACTGCCATTAGCAACAGTAACATGGAATAGACTTAGTTTTTGGGTACTTGCCAGGTTCTTATGACCTGGATTGGCCACTGTTGGAAACAGGATGCTGGGCTTGATGGACCCTTGGTCTGACCCAGTATGGCATTTTCTTATGTTCTTAGTAAGCTGCAATGTGCAACAGTTTGTTAGCCACATAACTTTATTGTTGCTCCTGATGGAGAGCAAGTCTGCAGATCTCGCAATTATGGCCTTACACATTAGGGTGAGGGGTCTGGGTCAACTGGGAGGCATGCAGGATGAAAAGCCAGAGGGGTCTGGATGACCTCGAGATTGATTGGGCAAATTGATAGACTAATTTGAAAAACTGGGAATGTTCCTTGCGTGAGCATGTTTTAAAATCTCCTTAAATACACACGTTAAAGCCATCAAAGTCCTATGGAAGATACACAGAGGTTTGTTCATGTAACCTCTTAAAATTATGAGCATACTTACACATGGTAGTCATATTTTAAGTCATACAAGCACAAGTGTGTCTGTACCTTTTCCATGTCCGCTATGTCTTTTTAAAGATGGGGTGATCAGAACTGCACACAATACTCAAGGTGGGGTCACACCATGAATCTATGCAAGAATATTATGATATTCTCAGTCTTGCACTTTCTTCCTTTCCAAATAATTCCTAACAATCTATTTACCTTTTTGACTGTTGCTGCACACTGAGCAGAAGATATGAAATAATATCCAAAGGACTCTAAGGTCCTTTTCCTGGTGGTGACTCCTAACATGGAACCCAGCATTGTGCATTTGTAGTTGGGATTATTTTTCACTACATGCATTACTATGCAGTTGTCCACATTATATTGCATCTACCATTTAGAAGCCCAGTTTCCTAGTCTCACAAGATCCTTCTGCAGTTCTTCACAATCCACTGCCGTTTTTAGGGATGTGAATCGTTTTTCAACGATTAAAATTATCGTCCGATAATGTTTATATCGTCTTAAATCGTTATAGAACACGATACAATAGAAATTCTAACGATTTATCGTTAAAAATCGTTAAATCATGTTAGTGCGCACTAACTCCCCGTTAGTGCGCACTAACTCGATTTAGTGCGCACTAACTGAAAATGATACAAATAAACACTTTCCAGGTCACTGAAGGTCAGTTAGGAATGAATATGTGTTCCTATTGGCTGGCTGCCCTCTTATCTATTGATGTTACCAAGGTTACCACTGAGGTGATGGTTGGGGGGATGGGAAATGGAACTGGAAACTAACGAACACCAACAGAAAATGAAACAAAGTGTTCACACTTCCCAGGTCAGTAAAGGTCACTTAGGAATGAATATGTATGTATGTATTCCTATTGGCTGGCTGTGCTCTTATCTATTGATGTTACCAAGGCTAATACTGAGGTAATGGTTGGGGGGATGTGAAATGGAAACAGTTGGAAGCTTGACAAAAAAGTAATGTAATGATCAGCACTCACGTGACTAGAACTTGTTTGTTTATTATTTTTGTTAGCAGGCACCTGAAATGCTAGTGCATGTTGAATTTGCCAATCACTGTGCATTTTAGAAAGGTGGTCCTGGCTGGAACTGTACACAGTTCAAATATATGTAATTGATTGTTGGTAAGTGTATTTTTTAAGTAGCCACACTGGCACAAGTATGTTTACTTTTCCTCCTACTTAACTCACTAGCTCAGCTTTGTAAGAAGGGCTTCTCTGCTTGTGTGTTGTTTTTGTTTGGTGTGAGGAGAGCAGAAACATCAGATCTTTATTCAATCTACTACAGTCATCTCTTACAGTGCCCAATCCCTATTAATACCAGGAGTGTTGTGATCTTCCTGCACACAGTGCCCTAACCCTGATACCAGTCTGAGACAGCTCCCTCCCTGCAATACTAGTGAGAGGCTGGCTTCACAGACAGGGGGGAGCTGCCTGACCCTCACTCCTGACTTCCCCCATGTCCCAGCTAGTGAATGGTGTGTGGGTGAGGGGGGGGGGAGGATGGTGAAGTCTGAGACAGCTCCCTCCCTGCATTACTAGTGAGAGGCTGGCTTCACAGACAGGGGGGAGCTGCCTGACCCTCACTCCTGACTTCCCCCATGTCCCAGCTAGTGAATGGTGTGTGGGTGAGGGGGGGGGGAGGATGGTGAAGTCTGAGACAGCTCCCTCCCTGCATTACTAGTGAGAGGCTGGCTTCACAGACAGGGGGGAGCTGCCTGACCCTCACTCCTGACTTCCCCCATGTCCCAGCTAGTGAATGGTGTGTGGGTGAGGGGGGGGGGAGGATGGTGAAGTCTGAGACAGCTCCCTCCCTGCATTACTAGTGAGAGGCTGGCTTCACAGACAGGGGGGAGCTGCCTGACCCTCACTCCTGACTTCCCCCATGTCCCAGCTAGTGAATGGTGTGTGGGTGAGGGGGGGGGGAGGATGGTGAAGTCTGAGACAGCTCCCTCCCTGCATTACTAGTGAGAGGCTGGCTTCACAGACAGGGGGGAGCTGCCTGACCCTCACTCCTCCGGGGTATTGTGATCTTCCTGCACACAGTGCCCTATCCCTGATACCAGGGGTGTTGTGATCTTCCTGCATGCAGTGCCCTATCCCTATTAATACCAGGAGTGTTATGATCTTCCTGCATGCAGTGCCCTATCCCTATTAATACCAGGAGTGTTGTGATCTTCCTGCATGCAGTGCCCTATCCCTGATACCGGGATGTGTGCAAGAAGATCACAACACCCCCGGTATCAGGAATAGGGCACTGTGTGCAGGAAGATCACAACACCCCCAGTATCAGGAATAGGGCACTGTGTGCAGGAAGATCACAACACCCCTGGTATTAGGGATAAGGCACTGTGTGCAGGAAGATCACAACACTCCTGGTATTAATAGGGATAGGGCACTGTGTGCAGGAAGATCACAATACCCCTGGTATCAGGGTTAGGGCACAAGTTCTAGTCACATTGACTGATCACATTACTTGTTTTGTCAAGCTACCAACTGTTTCCATTTCCCATCCCTCATATACTGTCAGTAGGAAACTTGGTAACATGAATAAATAAGAGGGCAGCCAATAGGAATACATATTCATTCCTAAACTGACCTTAACTGACCTGAAAAGTGTCAAATTGTATCATTTTCAGTTAGTGCGCACTAACTCCCAGTTAGTGCGCACTAATCGGAAAAAACGATTTTTAACGATTTTTTAACTAAAAAATCGTGCCTAAGACGATTTTCTTGCCCTGCCACACGATTTCTATCGTTAAGACGATATGGAAAACGATTCACATCCCTAGCCGTTTTAACAACTCGAAATAATTTTGTGTCATCTACAATTTTTTTTTCTTATTTGTTATTCCTTTTTCCAGATCATTTGCATGCAAGTCTGGTCATCTATGCCCTGTTAGTACATTCAAGTAAGGAGAAGCAAGAAAGAGGAATCTATACAGAAAGAGAGAGGTCATGGATATAATGGCCATACAACCAGGGAGGGCTGCAGATGCTATTTTTAAAGAATGGGGTGTGAAGGCAGGAATGAGTGGGCATCATTCCTGTCCTTTGGACAAATGGACCCCCATAGGTGGCATAAGTGGGTGACTTGGAGATCACTGGCTCTGGAAATTTTTTACAGGGCAGACATGGGGATCAATGGGAATGGTGAGGCCCCAACTAGGTTCAGTTCAGGCCAGCTTGGTAGGCTCTGGCACCTAAGTTGTCTTTATGTAAGGGAGGAACTTACAGGAGTCTAGAGAGACCCAAGCTGGACCCAGATAAGCCAAACTGAATAGGCCCAGGCCTCCAGGGTTTTCTTTATGGGGCACAAGGTGGTTTGGAGGACCTTAAAGAGGACCATTTTTTGTTTTGGTGTGGGCTTCTTTTGTTATTTAATGTTTTTTTCAGGTCAAGAAATGAAACATACTAAGGTAAAAGAATTAAATGAATCAAAAAATGAAAAAAAGAATTTTAAAAATGAACTGAAATTAACATTTTTGCCCTGTAAATCCTTACATGACAGTAGCTAGAAAGGAAAGGAAACAACTTATTATTATAGCTTATACAAAGCACAAAGGTGGGGGTAGATAACCTGGATCGATTACCTCATATGACTACTTGAAAATGCAAAACAAACAGATGGTCAGTGACAATGTTTTTTTTTTTTTCCATTTGATTGATATTGTGCAATTGCCAGCTTTATTGTTTGAATGAGAATTCATCCTGTTTGGAACTATCAAGAAAGACAGCACCTGTTCCTTACTCAGCTAACAGAGCAGTTAATTAATGGACTGATCAAATGAAGACTACAAAATACTGACATCCTGATCAAGCCAATCAAAACTGCATTGATTGCACTGGACTACAAAATCCCAGAATCCACCTCTCCACTTGCTGAGGGGGAAAAAAACATGAATGTCCCAGAGCACATAACGCCCATAAAGCTGTGTTCTGATTGGGTAACTCATTACTTAATACTTTCTATGTGAGCCACTGCAAATATCTTTATTCCTGAGAAAAGGTCCCAAGTTTATAAAACTTAAAATGTGTTTTCATGGGAAAATTTACTAAATAAAATTTTGAATTAATGTTAACAAAAGAAACTATGTTTTTCCAGAGTTATTTTGTACTATTTATTGGGTATTAGGAATGATGTTCAAAAGGACTTCAGACTTGCACCAATGTTGATTTATGAAATCCAAATGTCCTCAAAGATTATTTTTGGGGGGGGGGGGGGGGGGGGGGGGGGTTTCATGATAGATGGTGAGGATTAACTACTAAATTATTAGATATTGGGTATTTTTTTAAAAATAGTTTAAAAAATACTGAGGTCAATATTCAAAATGTGTTCAGAGCTACTTAGCTGCATAAGTATAGCTTTTGCGGTTAAGTAGCAGCTGCCGTACATGCACCTACATTCAATAGCTGCTGCTTAGCCGCATAAGTTGTGGGCGTGTAGTGGGAGGATCGGGGCAGAGTGAGTTAGCTGTATAAGTTAGGCAACTAACTAGCAATATTAAGTCTTAGCTGCATAAGTTATCTAGATAAGTTAGATCTGCCATACAGCAGGTGTAACTTAGCTGGTTATAAGCTAAGCTTCAATATATATACAAATATATATATATATACATATCTTCGATGGCTTGGCCATGCCTGAATATCGCATCTATGTTAGCCACGTGTGCCTATCCAGCTAATTTAGAAAAACGACTAAGGTCTGAATATCTACCTCCCTAAGCATAACAGATTATTTTTTTCATGGTCTTAGCATTGTTAGTCCAATCTCCTGCACTAATATTCATTTTGATGTGGGTTGTTTTTTTTCTCATGTTTCTTGACTCGGAATGGAGTGGTCAGCTTAACTTTATCTTTCTGCCATCCTGTCTTTCTCCTGTCTCTCTGAATTCAATAGTCCAAACTTTGGTTTCCTGTGATTCCCTCCCCCCCCCCTCCTCTCCCCCCCAAAAAACCCAGAAGGTTTCAAAGTCCCTTCTAATAAAAGAGAATACACAATATGCTCAACTATAAACAGCAGCTATTTACAGAGCTGATTCTACACTGCTTTGCTGAACTATTTTAATGTTTGCCCATACTAGGGACTTGTGAGGGTTAAAATGCTGGTGTATCTCTTCTGGTTCACCCTGTCACTTGAATTGCTTTATGTGACCCTTCTTATAAATTGTTTGGGGATCAGTGGATTACACCATCAGGATTTGTTTTCTTAACTATACAGAGATCTCGGTAAAAGGAATGTGTGCTCTCTGCTTTTACCGTCCAACTTTCAAGACTATCTGTGGTACACTGTTTGCATGAGTACAGGGACGAGTAGAGATTTATGCTAGCATTTTATAATATACCATGTATTCTGCCCTGAAAGGATGTGTGTGCATTTGTAATGCAGGAACATGCATACATTCTCTAACCATTAAAAAAAAAAAACCAATATGCATGTGTGACTCTTATGTGCCACAGAGAGTGTAAAGGTTGCTAACCTAAGGATGTGCAATGTTAAGGTGGAGATTTTCAACTTATGGGAAGTCTGCATAGGCTGCAAAAGGTTGCAAATGTTGCAAGAGGTGTAAAAGTTGCACTGAGGAGAAATGAGAAGATTCCAGTGCTTAAAGGTCATCTTTTAGCTCCCTCACTGACAGCTCAATGCATCACCTAAGGGATTAGTTTAAGGAGAAGCTATGAAAACCCTGACTATACTGGGTCTGGGGCTTCTCCAGGGGTGCAGATCGAAAGAGAAGGATATAACTGTGACCCTCTCCCAGGGTTATAAGGGGGGAAGCAAGGAGAAAGACAGCGATTCTCAGCCAGAGTCTGAGGAAGCCTGAAGGAAAGGAAACTAAGACTTTTGCAATAGTGTTTTGAAGATTTAAAGAAACCTGTACTTAAATGTGGTGAGAACGTGCTTGGACCAGGAGACAAACTCTCTGCAGGTATTAGTGGATTCATGTCTGCAGACCCAGAGGGATTTCTTCCTGGAGCTGATCAGGACGTTGTGAGCAATTCATTTTGATAATGGAAAGGAAAAGAGAGCTAGGATAGGCTGAAGAAAATACTGTGTAAAGAGAGAAGAGAGGATTTTGATTAAGAACTACGGTTTTCGGTTTTGGTATTACTATTTCCCGTGCTGTTTCACTATGTTTTATTCTGAAGCAACAGCAGTAACTTATTTTTAATTTGGAGCACAATCACTGAATGGACATTGGTTTATTTTGTGGGAGTGTTCCTGGTCCAGTACTGGCCCTGCAGGTTATCCTGCCCCCTGTCCATGGTCCCAGAGCTATCCCCTCCCCCTTGGGAGAGCGGCTCCAGTGCTGGGAAGGTGGCCCAGAGTGGAACAGATGGATATTTTATGCACATAAGTTATCCAGCTAAATGGCAATTTTTAAAATAAGCAACTTTCCAGGCTAAACTGTAGCTGCATAAGTCATAACCAGCAAAACTTTAGCTGGACAAAAAGGGAGTGTTTTGGGATTTTCAACTATAACTAGCTATGTCAGCCAGATAACTTTTATTATGGATATTCAGGGGGATTTTTATCCCCCTGAATATCCAGATGAAAGTGGCCATCTAACTTTAGCCAGACAAATTGTCCACTCGCCAGCTTACTGAATATGGTCCCCATTAATTCTGATAATGAGTAAGAAATCCAAAGTCTTTACTAGGTCCCTTTATGTTTCTTTTGGTGTTCAACCATTTACACTTCAAATGCTTTTGGAATAGTTCTGAAGTTCCCTTTTAGTATCCTGATGGGACGCTCATTGACGGAATAGCCTGGCCTAAATAATTTTCCCTCCTCGGGCGGGCAGACTTGTTCTTAATCTTTTCTGCAGTGCGTTTCCTTGTACTTGTGAAGTTTGATTGTTGTCTTTAACTTCTGAACTGGTTCACATTGCCTACCCTGGATGGTGTGCATCACATTAGTAGAAAAACCTGAACATGATTTGTGCTTGTTAATTGTCCGCCCCATGTGGGTATCTGGAAGGCAGTTTGCGGTTTGCCATCTTGTACAATTTCATGCCTTTGCCTTTTTGAGCATTCGTTTGAAGTTTGCTTCTCGCCATATATTTACTTTAGATGAGGTGGCGAGTAGAGAATACTTCTCACATTGATTTCCCTTCAGGGTACTCATATAGGTCCAAATTTTCAAAGCCCGGCACGCATGAAAACTGGGGTATACGCGCGTGGCCGGGCCGTGCGCACACTTTAAAAACAGCCCGGCCACGCGCATTACACCTGATATGCGCAGACGTAGCGGACTTGGTGAAAGGGGCAGGCCGGGGGGGGAGCAGGACGGGGGCCCGACTGGGAGAGTGGCCATTAGGCCCTGTCCTGGGGAAGCACGTGCCAGCAGCCAGCCAGCGCACGGAACTCACTGCTGCTCGAAGGAGCCCGTACGTTCAGAAACGAAAACATTTAGAGCAGTGGCGTAGCCAGAATTGATTTTTTGGGTGGGCACAAGGTTAACATGGGTGGGCTGTAGGCATGCAGGTCTACTAGTTGTTTTTTTACTGATAAATAATGCCAAATTATGCAGCATAGCATTCACATCTATGCCTAAGTATGAGGTTTATTTATTGATACAAACATAATTCACGGTGATTTGTGGTACTTTAGCCTTCTTATTATTACGATTTTATACACGGCTCCTACCTGTCCATAAATTTTGAGAGAGCGGTTGTGTTGCTTATATTTAAATTGCTAACATCTCAAAATATAGATATATATTTTTACCTTTGTTGTCTGATCTTTGTATTTTTCTAATCAGTTGGTCCTGGTCTCTTTTTCCCATTTTTTCCCTTATAGCTCATTTCCTAATTCCTTTTCAGTGTCTTTCTTCTATTACTGTCTTCTTCCCTTCCACACACACACACACACACACACACACACACACACACACACACACATACACATACACGCTTTCTCTCACAGACTCCCTCTCACACACTCAAGCTCTCACTCTCATATGCTCTCCCCCCCCCCCCACAAGCTCACATTCAAGTTCTCACTTTCTCACCCCTCCCCAGGCTTATATTCTTATGCACACACAGACGCACATCCAGGCACCCATTCTCACCCACACACATAAACCCAGACTCCCATTCTCACCCACAAACCCATGCTCCCAGTCTCACCCACACATATTCAAGCTCCCATTCTCATCCATACATATACACATTTAAGGTACTATTCTCACCCACACATACACACATTCAAGCACCCATTCTTATCCACATATTCAAGCTTCCATTCTCACCCACCCACACAAACCCAGGCTCTCATTCTCACCCATATATACACACATTCAAGCTCCCATTCTCACCCACCCACAAACCCAGGCTCCCATTCTCAACCACACATACACACATTCGAGCTCCCATTCACCCACATATTCAAGCTTCCATTCTCACCCACATACACACCCAGGCTCCAGTTTTCACCCACACACACTCCCATTCTCATCCACACATACACATTCAAGCACATGCACAGCTTCCGCTTTCTCCCCCAAAGCAGGAAGATCAGCTGCCTCTCCTGCTGCCACCGGACTCCTGCTATCTTCGGGCGTCGGGCCGTACAGCCCGCCGAACTTCCTGTCGGGGGGGGGGAGCGGAAGCGCAGCGCACAACGTCCGCTTCCTCCCTCCCCCCCCCCAAGCAGGAAGATCGGCGGGCAGTACGGCCCGACGCCCGAAGATAGCAGGAGGCCGGTGGCAGCAGGAGAGGCAGCGGGACTTCCTGCTTTGGGGGAGAAAGCGGAAGCTGTGCGCGGCGCTTCCGCTCCCCCAAACAGGAAATTCGGCGGGCCGTTTGGTCCGAAGATAGCAGGAGAACGGGTGGCAGCAGGAGAGGCAGCTGATCTTCCTGCATTGGGGGGAGGAAGCGGAAGCTGCGCGCGGCGCTTCACCTCCCCCCGAACAGGAAGACCGGTTGGCCGTACGGCCGCAGCAGCGCTTCCCCATGTGTGCCGTGATGGCGCGCGAGGCGTGGGTTCTCTTGTTCGCTGTCGCGGGGATGGGATCCCACGACAGCCTTGCAGTTCCGGTGCCAGTTGGGTGGGCCTGGGTCTAAGTTGGGTGGGCACCTGCCCACCCAGGCCCACCCGTGGCTACGCCACTGATTTAGAGGGGTTAGGATGGGTCTTGGGGTCAGGGAGGAGAGGGGAAAAGGGAGGAAGGCTAGGTAGGGGGATAGGAAAGTTCCCTCTCAGTCTGCTCCTTAATTGGAGAGGACTGAGGGGGAACTGGGAAAGGCCTACTCGCGTCGCTGTGCATATTGTTTTTAAATCCCTCCCTTGGGCGCGTGAGACACCTCCTACCTGCACCCGCGCGTACCGATTTTAAAATCGAGCGTGCGTGTGCGATCGGGAATTGTATTTTATAACATGAGCGGTGATGCACGCAGGTTATAAAATTGCCTCGTTCATGTGTGAGCACCGGGAACCGCACAGCATGGACGCACGCGCGCGACTTTGAAAATCTACCCCGTATTGTTTTTACTTGATTTGTCACGCTTACCCTCTCTTCACCTCTCCCCACCCCCACCCCCCAGATGTTGTAAGTGAAAATGCAATTTTCATGGAGATAATTTTAGGTTAATAAGGAACAATTTTCAAACTGTGCACATTGAGGCAAAGCCCACATGAACTCTTAACCCACAGATCTTGCCCAAGTTTTAAAACAAAAGAAAGCATGTACTTTGCTTTGAAACTTGCCACAGGTACAGCATATCCACGTGCATTTTCACCTGCATTTTGTGGCAGTCGAATTTTGCTGAAAAGTACACAACTAGCAGGTCGATACAGTAAAGTGTGCTCCGTCGGAGCGCACTGTCAGCCTGCTCTGGACGCGTGTTTTCCCTTACCCCTTATTCAGTAAGGGGAGGAAAACACGCGGCCCACCCGCGGCACCTAATAGCGCCCTCAACATGCAAATGCATGTTGATGGCCCTATTAGGTATGCGCACGGGATCCAGTAAGTAAAATGTGCAGCCAAGCCGCACATTTTACTCTAAGAAATTAGCGCCGACCCAAAGGTCGGCGCTAATTTCTTCCGGTGCACAGAAAAGCAGTTTTTACTGCTTTTCTGTGCACCCTCCGACTTAATATCATAGCGATATTAAGTCGGAGGTCCCCAAAAGTAAAAAAAAGTAAAAAAAAAAAAAAATTGAATTCGGCCCGCGGCTGTCGGGCCGAAAACCGGACGCTCAATTTTGCCGGCGTCCGGTTTCCGAGCCCGTGGCTGTCAGCGGGCTCGAGAACCGACGCCGGCAAAATTGAGCGTCGGCTGTCAAACCCGCTGACAGCCGCCGCTCCAGGCCAAAAGGAGGCACTAGGGACGCGCTAGTGTCCCTAGCGCCTCCTTTCCCTCGTTTGCACCGCGTCGCCTAATTTGCATGCTGGAGCATACTGGATAGCTCGCACCGGCGAAGGGCCGGTGCGTGCGCCGGGAGAGCGGGCGGTTTTACAGTATCGGGCTGTAGATCTGAAAAGGTAATCTACACATGTCTGTTCCCTCCCCCGACCCAAACTCGGCCCTGAGAATTCCTTTACCTTAAAGAAGCACAAAGTGCATGCAAGGTGGGACCATAAACAAGTTTTCAGCCACCTTGAGGAAGGACAAATTTACAGACATCTGATTTATGTGGCTCAAATACTTTTCACCTGCAAAAAAGGCTTTTGAAAATTGCCCTTTAAGAGGAAATGTTCCCAGAAGCATGGTTAGGTCAGGGGAGGAAAAGGGCGTTAGTCGATTACATTTCCAGCAGCTTGCATGTACTTTTTACAGCAAACTTCTACCCATGCAAAAAGCAGGAGGGAATGTGCATGGGTACGTTGGGGCCTTAGCAAGCTTCAAAAGTGAAAGTCCATGCTTCCTTTCACTTCAAGAACTGGCGCCAATTCAGCCCGTTAAAAAGTACCTGCGGACTTTGTCCCAGTATGGACAGTGTGAAAACTGGCTCTCCCCATAGTCATTTTGTTTGAGGGATGCTAAGTGGATTAACATAGCAACCACATTTCTTTGATTTTAAAATACAGGGATAAGATTTATTTTGAATGCAAACTATTTATGCAATAAACAATTCAATGCCCTAAAAATAAAGGCCAGTATCATAATCCTGTTATGCTCATTTATACAACGTTAAGTAGATCATCCATGCACCAATAATTTATTTTAATTAAGTGAACTAATACCCTTAAATCTAATTTAATGCTGCATATTAGACAATTACCACATGCTAAAATAACATAGATGTTCTCTAGTTAATCATGCTAATTTACTGACAATGTATCTCAAAACTTAACGTGTACATTGAGCTGTATGCACCAAAGAACCCCACAAAATTATTATATCTTTAAATGCACAATATAATACTATGTTATTATTGTTTCTGAAAAATGGAAAATATATTTTGTGTCATATGGCCACATTGTCAACCAATGCACTGTTCTTAGTTTCAACTGTAGAAAATTTACCATATCCAGAGAATTATTAAAGATACCAAAATATTGTACAATAAGGCAGACAATATGTGATTGCAGTACAGTTAAGTTCTTATTTAATCTGTTAAGCCGGCTACTGAAGTTGGTGAGGTGTTTGGAGTTAGATTCTCCATCCATCAGACAAGCCAGAGTGTGCCATAGAGGGAGTATACCTAGGCCCTGGGAAGGAAGACAATTTTTGTGTTGTCACGATCGGGTAGGGTGGGATCAGGCATTACCCCTACAGGAGCAGGACCAGACTCTGGAGCAAGGTCGGACTGGATCTTCTGTCTGTACAGAAACATGCGGGTAACCTGCACAGAGCAGCAGTTACTACCATAAGAAACTTGCTGGGCAGGCTGGATGGACCATTTGGTCTTTTTCTGCAGTCATTCCTATGTTACTATATTATTAAGTTACACCTGTCCCCGCCAGTTGAGCCTTTGGATTCTGGCGACTGGTAGGACATAGCTGGAACTAGCCACAGGCTGAGAGCTGGAACACCGGCTGGACCCTTGGACCAGGCTGGGGATGGAGACAAGTCCAATGCTGGAGGCAGGCAAGAGCTGGATCAGGCAGGGCTGGAGACACAGGTTGGAATCAAGGACCAGGTTAGGGCGGGAGACAGGGTTGGACGGGGCAAGACAAAGCAAGGCCTGGGCTGGAGACAGGGACTGAACTAGACAAGATAAGACAGGACTGGGCAGGGCAGGACAAGGCCTGGACTGTACAAGACAGAACCAGATATGACAAGACAAGACTAGACAAAGACTGAAGAACAAGTAACACTAAACAAGAAGGCCTAAACAGGGCACAAGGCTGGAAAGCAAGGCAAGGATAACCAGATCAAGGAGCCGTGGTGACTCAATGAAGAGACAAGGATAGATTGAACAGGCTGGGTTAAGTCAGGCTGGAGGCACTGCTTCATGGGATCAGTAAGAAGGTGGCTAGAGTGTCAGTGAGCGAAGGTTTCTGATGACCTCTGCTGGGGGAGGGCTGTATAGCAGGCGGAATTGTGACAGGTGTTCCCTGCCAGCCAATGAGTGGTATTAATAGTGTAACTCTGCGGAGGAATACCTGTAACCCTTGAACCAACTAGAGGGCCACCGAGTTACCTGGGCATGCCATGTGGGAAGAGGGATCAAATATGGAGGAGATAAAATAGAAAAGAGCAAACAGAAAAACCCTACTGAATACAATCTAATATGTACTTGTCTAAACTTTCAAAATATTTCTCTGGCTGACTTCCGAGGTTAGCCAGACAAATCTAATTGGGTAAAAATTCACCTCACCTCCTGGCTGCCTACATTTGTGTGCTTTAACTCATAAGGTCACAAATTAAGCTAGTCAAGAAAGGCGCAAGGCCAGAAGCATAAGCAGAAAGGGTTTTTGATTTAGCCGGTCAATGTGGATTTTCAGTGCTCACCAACTAAATGTGACCACACACATGACTCTCCTAAATTTTCTCTGGCTAGATGTGGGTAGATTTTCAGCTGCAAGTCTAGATGGTTAGATTTAGCTGACTATCTGGTTAAAATTAACTAGGTGAAATTACCCAGGTTTTAGAGTTTCACCCAGAATGCTTTTCCCCTTGGGAGGCCAATTTTTAACCTCCCTATGGTACCTTGGGATTTTATTTACCCTACACACTTTCCAGGTGCTAAGCGCAAGCAGGATAATGAATGTGCTTGGATTTAAAATCCCTCTCATACTTTCAGGGTCCTACCCACCCTGTCCCCAGTGCCACCCCCTTTTCCCCATGGGAAGAGGAAAATTATAAATAAATCAAAAAATGCACTAAATGAAGGAGATGGTATGAAGTGCATTGTGCAGCAAGACAAAAGAAGACCTGTCCCGCTGGCCCAGTGGAATGTGGAAGATGCGAGTTCCATTCCTGGCTCCTCAGGCCAGCTGGAGCCTGGATATGCTCCCTAGTGGGAGGGAGTCTCAGGCATCATTGAGCAGTGATATCTTCTGACTGGCTTCAGGGTCCGTGTTAACCAGCTAACAGAGGCTTGTGGCCCCTGGCGGGGGAGCGTCACTGTGATGGTTGGGCTGATTTGGGAGGAGAAGGATACAAAACCAGAGGGAAAATCTCTGGGTAGCTGTGAAGGGAGGCACTCATCGTAGCCCAGTAAAGGCCAGGTCTGCCTGAGCTGGAAGCCCAAAGGGGCATGAAGAAACCGCTAGGAAAATAATAGGGGAAGGCAAGCGAGGCAAATATCGGCAAGTAACAGGTATAGAGAATGAAATGTATGTATTTTATTTACATATATTTATTAGGGATGTGAATCGTTTTTCAACGATTAAAATTATCGTCCGATAATGTTTATATCGTCTTAAATCGTTATAGAACACGATACAATAGAAATTCTAACGATTTATCGTTAAAAATCGTTAAATCGTGTTAGTGCGCACTAACTCGAGTTAGTGCGCACTAACTCCCCGTTAGTGCGCACTAACTCGATTTAGTGCGCACTAACTGAAAATGATACAAATAAACACTTTCCAGGTCACTGAAGGTCAGTTAGGAATGAATATGTGTTCCTATTGGCTGGCTGCCCTCTTATCTATTGATGTTACCAAGGTTACCACTGAGGTGATGGTTGGGGGGATGGGAAATGGAACTGGAAACTAACGAACACCAACAGAAAATGAAACAAAGTGTTCACACTTCCCAGGTCAGTAAAGGTCACTTAGGAATGAATATGTATGTATGTATTCCTATTGGCTGGCTGTGCTCTTATCTATTGATGTTACCAATATGGTTGGGGGGATGTGAAATGGAAACAGTTGGAAGCTTGACAAAAAAAGTAATGTAATGATCAGCACTCACCTGACTAGAACTTGTTTGTTTATTATTTTTGTTAGCAGGCACCTGAAATGCTAGTGCATGTTGAATTTGCCAATCACTGTGCATTTTAGAAAGGTGGTCCTGGCTGGAACTGTACACAGTTCAAATATATGTAATTGATTGTTGGTAAGTGTATTTTTTAAGTAGCCACACTGGCACCAGTATGTTTACTTTTCCTCCTACTTAACTCACTAGCTCAGCTTTGTAAGAAGGGCTTCTCTGCTTGTGTGTTGTTTTTGTTTGGTGTGAGGAGAGCAGAAACATCAGATCTTTATTCAATCTACTACAGTCATCTCTTACAGTGCCCTATCCCTATTAATACCAGGAGTGTTGTGATCTTCCTGCACACAGTGCCCTAACCCTGATACCAGTCTGAGACAGCTCCCTCCCTGCATTACTAGTGAGAGGCTGGCTTCACAGACAGGGGGGAGCTGCCTGACCCTCACTCCTGACTTCCCCCATGTCCCAGCTAGTGAATGGTGTGTGGGTGAGGGGGGGGGGGGAGGATGGTGAAGTCTGAGACAGCTCCCTCCCTGCATTACTAGTGAGAGGCTGGCTTCACAGACAGGGGGGAGCTGCCTGACCCTCACTCCTGACTTCCCCCATGTCCCAGCTAGTGAATGGTGTGTGGGTGAGGGGGGGGGGAGGATGGTGAAGTCTGAGACAGCTCCCTCCCTGCATTACTAGTGAGAGGCTGGCTTCGCAGACAGGGGGGAGCTGCCTGACCCTCACTCCTGACTTCCCCCATGTCCCAGCTAGTGAATGGTGTGTAGGTGAGGGGGGGGGGGGGGAGGATGGTGAAGTCTGAGACAGCTCCCTCCCTGCATTACTAGTGAGAGGCTGGCTTCGCAGACAGGGGGGAGCTGCCTGACCCTCACTCCTGACTTCCCCCATGTCCCAGCTAGTGAATGGTGTGTGGGTGAGGGGGGGGGGGGAGGATGGTGAAGTCTGAGACAGCTCCCTCCTTGCATTACTAGTGAGAGGCTGGCTTCACAGACAGGGGGGAGCTGCCTGACCCTCACTCCTGACTTCCCCCATGTCCCAGCTAGTGAATGGTGTGTGGGTGAGAGGGGGGGGGGGGAGGATGGTGAAGTCTGAGACAGCTCCCTCCCTGCATTACTAGTGAGAGGCTGGCTTCACAGACAGGGGGGAGCTGCCTGACCCTCACTCCTGACTTCCCCCATGTCCCAGCTAGTGAATGGTGTGTGGGTGAGGGGGGGGGGGAGGATGGTGAAGTCTGAGACAGCTCCCTCCCTGCATTACTAGTGAGAGGCTGGCTTCACAGACAGGGGGGAGCTGCCTGTCCCTCACTCCTGACTTCCCCCATGTCCCAGCTAGTGAATGGTGTGTGGGTGAGGGGGGGGGGGTGGATGGTGAAGTCTGAGACAGCTCCCTCCCTGCATTACTAGTGAGAGGCTGGCTTCACAGACAGGGGGGAGCTGCCTGACCCTCACTCCTGACTTCCCCCATGTCCCAGCTAGTGAATGGTGTGTGGGTAAGGGGGGGGGGGGGGAGGATGGTGAAGTCTGAGACAGCTCCCTCCCTGCATTACTAGTGAGAGGCTGGCTTCACAGACAGGGGGGAGCTGCCTGACCCTCACTCCTCCGGGGTATTGTGATCTTCCTGCACACAGTGCCCTATCCCTGATACCAGGGGTGTTGTGATCTTCCTGCATGCAGTGCCCTATCCCTATTAATACCAGGAGTGTTGTGATCTTCCTGCATGCAGTGCCCTATCCCTATTAATACCAGGAGTGTTGTGATCTTCCTGCATGCAGTGCCCTATCCCTGATACCGGGATGTGTGCAAGAAGATCACAACACCCCCGGTATCAGGAATAGGGCACTGTGTGCAGGAAGATCACAACACCCCCAGTATCAGGAATAGGGCACTGTGTGCAGGAAGATCACAACACCCCTGGTATTAGGGATAGGGCACTGTGTGCAGGAAGATCACAACACTCCTGGTATTAATAGGGATAGGGCACTGTGTGCAGGAAGATCACAATACCCCTGGTATCAGGGTTAGGGCACAAGTTCTAGTCACATTGACTGATCACATTACTTGTTTTGTCAAGCTACCAACTGTTTCCATTTCCCATCCCCCATATACTGTCAGTAGGAAACTTGGTAACATGAATAAATAAGAGGGCAGCCAATAGGAATACATATTCATTCCTAAACTGACCTTAACTGACCTGAAAAGTGTCAAATTGTATCATTTTCAGTTAGTGCGCACTAACTCCCAGTTAGTGCGCACTAACTCCCGTTAGTGCGCACTAATCGGAAAAAACGATTTTTAACGATTTTTTAACTAAAAAATCGTGCCTAAGACGATTTTCTTGCCCTGCCACACGATTTCTATCGTTAAGACGATATGGAAAACGATTCACATCCCTAATATTTATTAATTACCTTACTATTAAAAACGCCCAATAAAATATAAAATATAAGAAAACAATAAAATTATACAAATTCCTATTTCAACCAAATCTTCCACATCCAACCCACTAAACTTCATCTAGCATCCATTTATAGATTTCAAGTATATTTCTATTTGTTTTAAAGGCTCATTTTCAAGGGACTTCTCAAAGCACATCAATATACGGCAGCTACAGTAAATTGAAATGCACTGTCTCAAGTGTGCGGTTTTGATGAAACAGCCAAGTATTTCAAGCAGGCATTTTATTTTTTCCTTTTTCTCCCTCAGGGCAGTGTGTGTTGTCACTGAGGCATCGGGAAATTCTTAAATAGCCCTGAAGCAAAGAACCAGAAACTACAGGAGTGAAGAAGCTCCCCAGATTTTCTTAAGAAATGCAGAATATTTTCCATGACTTTCATGTAAATTTTCTGCAAATTTCCAGTGCCCCAGGAAACAAAATATACATTTATATGATAGGTGTATGGAAAACTGTAAATATATTATTACTGCTAATGTATAAGGTCTGCAAGACAAGTTCCACAACATTTCTGTAAATATTAGTGAGGTTTCTGCAATTTTAAGAAAGATTCTCTGCAAATGTTTATTGTTCCTGGTCTTTAGGCTTGTATACCAGAGTAGGAGATGGTAAGGGTTATCATGTGGAATGGTTATAGTCACAGGGAGGAAAACTTTCAAACAAAAATGTGCGGCGGTATATACAAGTGTACGTGGCCATGAGCAGATCTACGACAGTATTTTATAACCCACCCCTATGATATGTGTGCATTTTATAAAACACCCCACAAAATATACGTGCATACGTAAGCTCACACGACAATACATGCAGAGCATTAAAAAAGCATTGAACATATGTACTTTTCCTGCCTATTTAAAAAAATACGCATTCATATATTTACATGTGGAAATAACATGTGATTTATGTCACTTAAGTCAGTGTATTTTAAATCACGCGCACATCAAGGAAATTACCTTTTACCACTTAGTCCACCAGTTCACCAAGTCATCGAGATCCTCCATAGTCTTTAGCCTGAGCCTCTCAGTTCACCCACACCTCCCATCCAGTCAGTACTACACAAAAAACACATTTAATATCACAATCCAAATAATTAGCAGCTATAAAATTACACACCTAGGGGGTCATTTTCCAAGCGGATCGCACGCAATAAGGGATGTTTCGCACGTGAAAAGTCCCTTATCGCGTGCGATACCAAGATGGGGGCGGAGTCGGGGCAGCGTCAGCCCCAGAAGAGGAGGAGTCGGGGCAGCACCGGGGCTGATGCCGCGAAGACTGCGCCGACAGCGAAAGGTAAGCACCTTCATCGCTGTCAGTTTTGCGCCGAATAACTACACCTTTTATGGTGTAGTTATTTGGCGCGACGCCGGCAGCGATCGCACCACAGAGGTGCGATCACTGCCGGCTATCGCAGGACCATCCCCCCGTTTCGCCCCCGCCCCTCATTACCGCAGGATTCACTATGCCTTGCGGCATTATTAAATCCAGCCCCTAGGTTGGCAAATCTAAGTGCATAAGTGTCTTTTAAAATAGCAACTTATGTGCCTAGATGTACCACCCTGCCCCAGAACGCCCCCAGCCCTCCCCTTTTTTACGTGCGGATATGTATGTGCTAAAATGAAAATGCACCTGTTTTTCTGTCTTTAATAAAATACAGAATAATTAAGTAGAGGCTATTATGCACGTATACGCTAATTTTTTCACACATAACATTTTCAAGATTCGCCCCTAAAAAACTCTATTAATAATCAATTTTTAGCACTGCCAGACAGAAATCTAATTTCACAATCTATACGTTAATTTGGAAAGCAGTAAATCCAGTTGGCGGTGGTTAATTTGAATCCTGTAACTTTAGTACTATACTTGCATAATTAGACTGCTATGAGCTATTTGCACAACTTGTAGGATACAAAATCCCAGTGATTCTTCCCCAATTGCACTGCAGGCTATGCTCAGTTACCATTAATGATCCCTGATCATTTTCTGTCCATAAATTTAAATGCCACAATATGGGTCTTTCTCAACTGTTTGGAGGATAATTTTATTGACTGAAGACAGTCTATGGTCACTCCTTCCTTCAAGTGTTCCCCTTTCTCTAATCAGAGAAGAGAAAGACTTTTATGAGGACAACTTTCAAAAGCCATTTACTCAGGTAAACACTGATTTACCCAGGTAAAAGGGTTGTGTGAAAATTGCCCACATTTAACCTGGTTAAAATTGCACGAGGGATTCTGCAATCCAAGTATTTTTAGCCACATTGGAGGAGAGGTTCCTGAATGCATGTTTAGGATGGGTAAGGAAAATAATGCAAGTAGATTGCATTTTCAATTCAATGGGGGTACTTTTCTGAATGATTTACATGCTTTCAACTGGGTTTTACACAAATAAATGCACTTTACAGTCCTGATTTTCAAAAGCATTTACACACTTAAAACTGGGTTTCACATATGTAAATTCACTTTACCCATGCAAATGGACTTTTGAAAATTACCACATATATGTCATTGAATTGTCAAGAGGTTTTATGCTCATAAGTACACTTTAAACATTTAAATGGGCTTTCAAAATTTGCTATGATACAGGCTACTTTTATGCACATAAATCCTTTTGAAAATTACCCTCCATGTATGTTTTCTTACATGCAAAAAGCAGGTGGAAATATCTGCAAATACTTGGTGCCCACAGCAATTTGAAAGTAGATTTGTTGTTTCACTTTGAAAGTGGTAAAAAACTGTGGGTAAAAAGTATCCGCGGACTTTGCAACCATTCACCCCAATGGTGGCATTGTTCAAACTGCCTACAGGCAGTTTGAACAATGCCACCATTGGGGTGAATCTTCAAAACCATTTATATGCATAAAACGTGCCTTCATATGCGTACATGGCTTGTTATAAGATTGAACCACCAGATAAGTGGAGAGCAGGACACATCAACAGAGAAACCCAAATAAAGATTGTTTCTGATCTCCTGTTCTGTCCCTCCCAATGCAGACAGTGCAAAACATGGCCGTGTCGGGGGACCAACAGTACTTCTACAATTGATTGCTGTATTGTTTTCGATTGCAAGATATGTCTGCCTGATAATATATTGAGTGCATAAATACTTCTCCTACTCTATCACAGTCTTTGTGCCTGTAGATGATTCATCTGTTCTGACACACCCCTACATTATTTGATTTTGTTATAAAATTGCCCAGGAGCTTGTGTGACTAAAAGCGCACACATGGAACAAAGAGGTAATTCTGAGGGGGTGAACCTGGGGCAGAGCTTGCATTTACCTGCATACTTTTGATTTAAAAAAAATCTGGCTCCTTCTCTCATTATTAGTCTCCTAGATTCCTGTAATGTTCTTTCTTTTTTCTAGCTTATGTAAAGCTCAGATCAGAAGCTACAAGTTATTTCAAAAGACTGCTGCCACATTGAGTTTTTGGTAAAAGAAAATATAACCATGTCACACCACTTCTTCACGCACTTTACTGGTTGCCTGTATCTGCTCGCATCCTTTTCAGACTTGGTTGCTACACCTTCAAGGCTTTTCGAAGGGGCACTTCTCCATAATTAACCAATTTTATTGTTCCGTATCATCCCAATCGCACACTGTTCTTCTCTATTTTTATTTATTTTTTTTTATTTTAAAAACTTTTCTATACCGTCATTTAGTAATGCACCATCACAACAGTTTACAATTAGGCACGTAAATAAGTCTGGTTTGGTTTATGAATTATCTAGAGCAGTGGTTCTCAACCTTTTTTCTGTCGGGACACACCTGACAGATGGTTCTCACATGCATGACACACTGACCCATGATCGTCACGGGGCTAGATGTAAAAGTTCAGTTTGCATCCACGGGAACCCCCCTGACCCACAATAATGGATGTAAAGCAGAATTATGACATTCCCCATACAACTAACCCTACAAAAAAGATATTCTGGTTCTGGTGTCATCTCAGTAACAGCAACTCAAACTCCTTCTACTTCCAGGCTCAATAGCCCTACTTATGAAAAGACAGCAGTTTATCACCAATGCATGTCCTCTTGAGAAAACACAACAAATAAGACTGATAAAACTCTTACATGCTAGTAAAATATTTCATCTCGGTAACAGACACAGAACCGACCTAACATACTCCCAGGATCTGCAGTAATGCACATAAACTAATCCACACACATTTACACTTGTATTATGGAATACACTCAAATAGGAGCAACCCTATCTATGAAAAGGCAACAATATAAATATTAAATCAGGCCCTAAAAACCAATACACCTCTTATTAGGAAAACAGAACTAGCAAGCAGCTATAGATCCCCACACAGAAATAATTGTAAAACTATACTAATAAGCAGAATAAATGTTTCTAAATAGCTATGAACAGAATAACATCCAACAATTAAAAACTATTAAAAACTATTAAAAAATTCTCCAAACACCAATAAAATATTTCAAAAAAAGCAGACACATCACATAATATTAAATAATTAAAATGGCAGTCAATCAAGAAAAATAAACTTAAAAAGCCACCTTTACTTACCCCCTCCAGAGCTCTCCTGCTCCTCTTCCATGCAGGCCGTAGCACACAGCAGAAGCAGCAGTAGAGGTCCTCTTCCTTAATGCCCATGTCTCTCACACACACACACCATACCAGTCATGCCCCCATGACCAGTTTCTGTCTCTCACACACTAATCATCTCCCAGTCTTTGACACACACACCAGTCACCTTCCTGAACAGTTTCTCTCATGCCATACACACACACAGGCTTCCCACTCCCGTGTTCTACTTACATATACGGGCTTCTCACTCTCATAATCACTTTCTCTGTCTCACACACACTCACCAGTCTCCCATGCTTGTTCTCTCCACATGCACAGGCTTCTCATTTCTATAATCACTTTCTTTTTCTCTCTCTCTCACACACACACACACACCAGTCACCTGATCTCTCTCATGCATACACACATACAGGCTTCCCACTCCCATGTTCTTTCAGATATACAGGCTTCTCACTCCCATGCTGTGTCTCACACACACCCAGGTTTCTCACTCCCATGCTCACTCTTCACATGCACAGGTTTCTCATTCCCATAATCACTTTCTTTCACACACACACACACCAATCACCTGATCTCTCTCATGCATACACACACAGGCTTCCCACTTCCATGTTCTGTCTTACATATACAGGCTTCTCCCTCACATGCTGTGTCTCACCCACACCCAGGTTTCTCACTCCCATGTTCACTCTCTCCACATGCACAGGCTTCTCATTTCTATAATCACTTTCTTTCTCTCTCTCTCTCACACACACACACACACCAATCACCTGATCTCTCTCATGCATACACACACAGGCTTCCCACTTCCATGTTCTGTCTTACATATACAGGCTTCTCCCTCACATGCTGTGTCTCACCCACACCCAGGTTTCTCACTCCCATGTTCACTCTCTTCACATGCACAGGCTTCTCATTCCCATAATCACTTTCTCTCTGTTACACACACATACATACACACACATACACACACACACACACACACACACACACACACCAGTCTCTCTCTCATTTCCATGCTCGCTCTCCACTGCACAGGCTTCTCATTCCCTGAATCACATTCTTTCTCTCATATTCACACACACCAGTCTCTTTCTCTCACACACCCCGTCACCTTACCAACCAGTCTCTCGCTCTCATGCATGCACACACACACAGGCTTCCCACTCCCATGCTCTTTCTCTCACATAATCAGGCTTCTCACTCCCATGCTTTTTTTCACACACACACACCCCCTCCCCCCCAACACCAGGCTTCTTACACCCTTGCTTTCTCACATACCCAGATTTCTCACTTCCATGCTTTTTCTCTCTCTCACACACACACACATCAGTCACTTCCTTGACTAATGTCTCACACTCTCACATACACATCAGTCATCTCCCTGAGCAGTCACTTTCATTGTCTCTCACATATACACCACATCAACTCTCTGACCAGTTTCTCTCACTCACAAACGTGCTCTCAATCACACGCAGGCTGGCTGCTTCTTTCTCTCACTCACTTCCTTCCCCTCCCGGAGCACAAATGGAAACTGCAACAGCCTCCTCCTCCAGCCTCCGCAAGCCAAGAAAGTAGAATCCCATCGACCGCGGGAGGCTCAAGCTGCTCTCTCCTTTCTTGATTACCGGCTGCTTCGATTGCCCGGGGGCCGATGACGCTGCTGCTGCCGCTGCTACTTTATCACGCGGCACGGGCCGGCTCTTTCCCCTTCCCGCGCACCACTTCCTGTTCCGGGTCACAGGGGGGGGGGGCGCGGGAAGAAGAAAAGGCCAGCCACAAGTGCCACAGCTTCTTTTAGCGCCGCTGCCGTTCCCGCTGGGCTTGAACGTGCTGATAGCCCGGCGGCAACGGCAGCAGGGAAGAAAGAGCAGCGGGAGAGACCCGGAGCACGCGACACACTACCCGGTGCTTGGCGACACACTAGTGTGTCGCGACACACCGGTTGAGAACCGCTGATCTAGAGGATGCCAATACATTTTTCGGTTACATGTTTCAATAATATACTCTATATGGAAAGTGGATTGGAATTTCCATTTGTATGATTAATAGGATAATCATATACGTTTTATACTGTCCTTCTCTTAAATTAATACTTGCTTACTTTATTATTTTTATCATTATTAATTATGCTTTTAGGTGACTTTCTGCTGTGTGTAGGTGTTCTTACTCATTGACCTCTACTAGAACTGATAAGATTACCATCAGCCAGCGAGATAAGGTTAGAGACCACCAGGGAATCCAGTTTCTCCTCCCTAGGCCCCAACATCTGGAACTCTTGGCCACTTGCTGTGCACATACAAAAAGATTATTTAAAATTCAGGAAGACTCTTAAAGCCGTTCTCTTTTCGCAGGCATTTGCAACACCACAGGGTTTGGGCATATGCTTCTTTTAGTTTTTATTTAGTTATTTGGTTATGACTAGTCTTCTGTATCATGTTTTTTTAAACTCAGTTATGACCAGTTTTAATTATGTATAATGTTTCCTGTATAACTTTATTTTTTTTGATAATGATCATTTTAAGTTTAAATATTATGTGATTCTTAATTCAGATTAAGTTTATTTTGTTAGCAATATTTAATGTTATTGTCCGTCTCTTTGAATTATGAGTTGTAATTCAAGTAAATTAAACCATAAACCATACTATGCACATAAATCCACATGCACAAGTTAATGTTACAAACAGCATGTGTAGCTTTGTGTGGTTGCATTTGTGTGTGTATATTTGCATAATATGGAAAGCAAACACCTGCTAGTACGTTCACTTTGAAAATTGGTATACATTATGTACATAACTGCTATATCAGTCACCTGTGATGTTCCAAAATTACTCTCCCTATGTTGCAAGATTTCCTCGTTCCTCCAGACTGAAAGCTTGAACAGGCCCAGAGCTCTGGACGAGAACATTCCAGACTTAAGCATCCAACACAATTCTAGGTGCATCCTATGATCTGCAAATCAAAAATCTGAAGGAAGGGAACAGGGGCAGAAATAATTAAATACAGACCTTGCATACAAAAGTCTGAGATCCATTGATTTCCTCCTGACCAATCAGACAAAACTATGATCCAATGATCAATATAGGCTACTTATCCTTAATTAACTGAGCACTATATATATTTTAAAAAGCTGTTCATAATTAATGTTTATGTAATGGCAAACGTAAGCATTCTACCAAGCACTTTACCACCAAATAGTAAACAGTAAATGAGTATGATCAATAATTTATTATATAAAACATGAACTTTTTAAAAGCATTAAAATGACCAGGGATGAATAAAGCAAGAATTAACAGTTTTGCTAAAATATTAAAATCACAGTAAATCAGTTTGTGGAGATGCAGATGCCAGCATGTTTTAATGCACTACATATCTAAAAAATAGTTTTAGCTGTCCAAAATGATTCATCATACAAGCTAATGTTGCAAAATTTACACTTTACCATTTCCCTCCTGTATTTCTGTTTTGCAAAGAAATCAGATTGAGATAGGCTTGAACTAAAGGAGTATATCCAGTTCTGATTCTTCTTTTATCTTTACTTTGCGGGCAGTATTACTGCTGCAGTAATTTCAGTATTTGCTTTGTTTCTGAGTCTCAGTATGCACACACATTTTGTGTGTGTGTGTGCATGCATAAGAGATAAGAAGCCATCTTCTACAGGGGTGGCCAACTATGGTCCTCAAGAGCCACAAACAGGCCTGGTTTACAGGATATCCATAATGAATATGCATAAGACACAGTTGCAATCACTGCCTCCATTATATGCAAATCTATCTCAAGCATATTGATTATGGATGTCCTGAGAACCAAAGTTAGCCACCCTTGATCTAGTATATGAGAACTTGAAATGGGGAAGTGAAATGGACAATCTCCTTATCTATAAATTTGCTACAAATAACAATATTATTATTAATAATAATAATAATAATAATGAGGTCCACATTGAAAAGGTGTGTCCAGATAAGTTTGGGACATAGCTGGACAAATTGTGGGATTTTAAAATCCCACTATGCTCACCATCTCTGACTTATCCAGGTAAGTGTTTAGACAGGCAAAATGTACTCCTATAAACTAGAGGCATTCCAAAGCAGGGCTAAGTTATCTGGATAACTGATACTCAGTGTTACCCAGCTAAGTTATTCAGCCGAAGGGCTGTCCTAACTTATCTGGATAAAATTACCCATTTAACTTAAGATTTATCTGGATGTATTCAGTGGTGTGGCTTTGCTATTGAATAGTTGGTTAACAGGGTAAGTTTATCTGGTTAACTTACCAGATAGCCCCCCCAGTGAATATGGACCTCATAGTGACCAAGGGCATTTTTGTTCCGTGGGAGTGGACCCTTGGCCTGGTGCAGGATTGGTACAGCCCTCCGGTCAGACTCGGAGAGTGCCTGCCACCAGGAGGCGGAACACAGGAGGAGACAGAGGCTAGCTGGAGCTTCACCAATAGCAACCCAGGGTTCCCTCAGGTTGAGCCCTTGGTTATCCGGGCCGCCTGGTCTTAGGTGGGCCTCACAGGGTCTCCTAGAGAGAAAGTTCAAGGGAGTGCCCACCATAAACAAGGGTGCTTGGTCGGTGTTCAGATAAGGAAGTCCAGAGGTCGCAGGAGGCCAGAATAGAGTATCCGAGTGTATAGCGAGAATCAAGGCCAGAGTCTTGGTGTAGAATGGTCAGCCAAGCAGGGTCAGTAACAGAGGTCAGTCCAGGCATAGTCAAGCCAAGCAGGAGGTTGAGTTCCAGGTGGCAGACGAGAGTAGTTGGTGTTCCAGGCAGAGATCCGGTCAGGCAGCAGAGAGTAGTCGGTGTTCCAGGCAGAGGTCAGGTCAGGCAGCAATCATAGGAGTAGTCAAGAACAGGCAAAGGTCAGTACCATGAGATTAGTAGGGGTATGCATTCGTTCCCTACGAATTGGGAATCCTCAACATATAGGGCCCTATTTGTTGTATTCGTGGGGAAACGAAATGTATCTCGATTCCCAACGAATACAATGAATCTTCGCCGAATTATTCGGCCGCCTAAAGGAGCCAATTTAAACAAACCCCCCACCCTCCTGAGCCCCCAAGACTTACCAAAACTCCCTGGTGGTCCAGCGGGGGATCCAGGAGCCATCCCCTGCACTCACACCCTCAGCTGCTGGTTTCAAAATGGTGCCAATAGCCTTTGACCTTCTATGTCACAGGGGCTACCGGTGCCATTGGTTAGCCCCTGTCACATGGCCATCGGCACCATCTTGTGCTCCTACCATGTGACAGGGGCTGACCAATGGCACCGGTAGCCCCTGTGACATAGTAAGGGCAAAGGCTATCTGCGCCATTTTGATTACTGGCAGCCGACGGCCCGAGTGCAGGAGATCACTCCTGGACCCCCGCTGGACCACCAGGTACTTTTTCCAAGTTTTGGGGGACCTTCCTGACCCCCACAAGACTTGCTAAACGTCAAGTGGGGGTCTAGGAGCGACCTCCTGCACACCGGCCGTCGGCTGCTAGTATTCAAAATGGCGCCGATAGCCTTTGCTCTCACTATGTCACAGGGGCCTGACCATCGGCCCCTGTGACATAGTGAGGGCAAAGGCTATCGGCGCCATTTTGAATATTGGCAGCCGATGGCCGGAGTGCAGGAGGTCGCTCCCGGACCCCTGCTGGACTTTTGGCAAGTCTTGTGGGGGTCAGGAGGGTCCCCCAAGACTTGCCAAAAGTCCCTGGTGGTCCAGCGGGGGTCCGGGAGCGATCTCCTGCACTCGGGCCATCGGCTGCCAGTAATCAAAATGGATCCGATAGCCTTTGCCCTTACTACATCACGGGGCTACTGGTGCCATTGGTCAGCCCCTGTCACATGGTAGGAGTACAAGATGGCACTGATGGCCATGTGACAGGGGTACGGACTGACCGGCCTCTTAAAAGGCCAAGGGTGGGTCCCAGCTCTGCGGCACACCCAGATTGATCCCTGTACAAAAGGAAGTGACTCACATCACTTCCACGCCTTGGCAATCGGTTCGATCACCTAGTGGTAGCAAGTTTACTTTCCTGCGTTCCCGTGTCTTGCTCCTAGGGGCGGGGCCGACGCCACAGAGGACGCCGAGCCCCGCCATGAGGCCTGGCTGAAGCTGGGAGGTGAAGCATCGGAGAATGCCGCCGCGGAACGCCGTGCCGAGTGGGGCTGGCGGCAGACGCGAGGGAGGCCGACCCAGGACTGGCTGGCGTGGAGGAAGGGTAAGTTGATCTGGGAGCGGGTCGGGCATGAGCGGGACGCGCAACAATTTCAGTGCTCAGGTTTCTCTGCTACAATTCTATTTTATGTACAGTCAAGTTAGAATCCCACCTTTTCAGTCTAATAAGTCTGCCCAAAATGGCTTTCAACAAAATTCAAAATCTAAGTATTGATTGCAGTTTTGCTTATTAAGCTCAAACTTTGTTTGGAAGGCTAAGGTGAATCTCTGTTTTGTTTCAGTTTTTATGTTTCTTTGTTTTTTATTATATTGTTTTACCGTATGATATTTTATTTATGTTTTATTGTATATGACCTGGTGTGTTAGCATAGGTGGTTCATAAATCCATAATAAAAATAATGATAGGAAATTCCATGCTAGTCCATCGAGCCCAACATCTTATCTCTAACAATGACCAGACAAATCTCCAGTAGTTGATTTATTTCTTGTATTTCAATCTCAGGATAAGCACTGGCTTTCCCAACTCTATCTGGCTAATAAATGTTATTCACTTCTCAGGAATCTAATATATAATGTTGTATCTATGGACTCTTAGGCCGAGGCAGGACTGGCCCAACTGCAAGGAGGAGCCCTGCAGGTTCCCACTGTTGGCAAGTGGACCCAGGTGATGCAGAGATTGGTCAGGGCCTTCACCTGGACCAGACCACATTCCCCTCAGGTTGAGCCTTCAGGTGCTGGCAGGACTTAGGTGGGGTCTCTGCTGATGGCAAGGGAGAAGGTCCATGGTAAGCTGGGTCATAGGCAGGCGGCAATCAGATGTATCTGGGATCCAGGCAATGGCCAAGAGACAGGCAGTGGTCTGTCATATCCGAGGTCCAGGCAATGGGCAGAGGCAAGTGGCAGAGGCAATGGTCAGTCATATTTGGGGTCCAGGCCGAGATTAAACCAGGTATCCGTCCAAGGGAGGAGAAGAGGAAAGGATAGGTAGGGCAGGCTGGTGAGGACAAGAACAGGCGGGCAATGTGGATGGAGCAGATGGGGATGAAGACAGAAGACAAACCAAAGACAGCTGGATGAGGACTGAAGACTAGGGGTGTGCATTCGTTTGCAACGTATTGGCAATCCGCAACGTATATGCCATATTCGTTGTATTCGTGGGGGGTGACGAAACGTATTGTGAACCCCCACGAATACAACGTTTCACTAACGAATAAACCCCCACCCTTCTGACCCCCCCAAGACTTGCCAAAAGTCCCTGTTGGTCCAGCAGGGGTCCTGGAGCCATATCCTGCACTCAGGCCATCAGCTGCCAGTATTCAAAATGGTGCCGATAGCCTCTGCCCTTACTATGTCACAGGGGCCGACCAATGGCACCAGTAGCCCCTGTGACATAGTAAGGGCAAAGGCAATCGGCGCCATTTTGAATACTGGCAGCCGATGGCCCGAGTGCAAGAGATCACTCCAGGACCCCCGCTGGACCAAAGACTGAAGACAAAGCTGGAATGAAGACAGGAATGCTGGGAAGCAACATGTACTACTAGGAAGTAGTTGAATCTGTTGTTGAGGTGAGTTGCTTCTGGGGAGTTGTCCTTATATAGGGCTATGCCAATGATGTCATCTTTAGGGGTTGGGGGGACTTTCCAGCCACAGTTCCTTTAAACACCAGCAAGTGGTAGAAACGCACGAGCTTTGGGGGAGGTGCGGCCTTTGGTGTCAGTGTTGTCCTGCTGGCGGCATCCAGCCACGTGGCTGACTGGCAGCGGTCGCCACATTGAGGAGAGGCAAAGCAGGCCCGGCCAGTGTGTTGGTGAGTGTGGCGGTTCACGGGGATAGCTCACGGACCGCTGAATGCAATATATAAATTACAAAAAAAATATAATTGCAAATACAAAATCAGCATGTAACATACAACAATGAAGTGCCTGAAGAAAAGTGGAACAGGTCAAATAAAATACAATAATCATTATAACAAACAATTGTCCCCCACCTTCCCAAACTTCCATAACCAGCCTCCTCGCTCTGTCAGAATGTTTGAAAGTAATATAGAAAATAACAGTTTGTTCTTTTATGACAATGTGAGAGCTCAGACTTCAGGGAAAATGGGCTCAATGTGCAGGATATTTGCACGTAAGCAAGCTGGTCTACTCACAGGCACACAGGCTATTATGGGAAGCAGGAATGTGAGCAATGATCTACCTGCATGGGCAATCACTAAAACTGCTGCTCTCAGTGCAGCCTGACTTTGAGGATGGAACCAGCTATCATTAGACAGACATGTCCTCAGCCTTTGACACTCTGAACCACGTCACACTGTTAGCTCGACTGTATGATATTGGCATCGCTGGGACAGCACATTGTTGGTTTTCATCATATCTTAGTGATCACATTGGGCATAACGTTTCCTCCTGGCATGGATTAACCTCAGGGGTCAGCTGTCAACAATGCTTTTAAACATCCATCTTGCAGCTCTCTGCAAATTACTTGCTGGCCCAGGACAATGTTTCCTAACCCTCTCCTGGAGGCTTTCCTAGCCAGTCAAGTTTTCAGGATATCCACAATGAATATGCATAAGATAGATTATCATACCCTGGGTGTCCAATGTATGTAGATCTATCTCATGATATTCATTATAGATATACTGAAAACCCAACTGGTTAGGTGTGCCTCCAGGAGAGGATTGGGAAACACTGGCCTAGGACTCTGTTATGAGATCTCTGCAGATGACATTCAGTTTTTTGCTCCGGTTCATACCTCACGTCATCATACCCTCAAGTTTGTTATGATCTGCTTAGCCGCAGTCAAACAATGGTTATTTCACAATCAACTTTAATTAAATGTCAACAGAACAGAGCTGATCATCCTGAGTAGATCCCCACCCGCTGAACTTTTATTTGATGGTTGCAGAGTACAAATTGTTCAACAGATTTGAAATCTAGAAGCCATTCTTGAAGCTGATTTATTGATGCAGGCTCATATTCAGAATGTAGCTAGAGCTCTTTTGTTCAACCTTTGTATGCTAAAATGGTTAAAATGCCTATTGTCAGTCAATGATTTCCAATCTGTTCTCCAGGCTCCAGGATTGGATCTCTGTAATTCTCTTTACCTGGATTTACCTGGTAGCACTCTTAGACCCTTTCAAATCATCCAAAACTAAGCAGTATGAGTACTGACTGATAGGTATTGGGCTAAGTCAACACTTTACTCCTATTTATAATCTCTCCACTGGTTGCCAATCCAGTGGAGACTAAAATTTAAAATAGCCACAGTAATTCCTAAAACCTCAGTACATATGGTGCTTGTAATGATTGGAGTGGAAGTGAGCCCTCTAAGCTGTGTCATAGGTGACATAGCCTCGAAGGCGGGCCTACGAGGTCTACGCCGGCAGCTAGTTAATGCGCCCTATAGTGGGACAATCTGGAGCTTCACCTATACCATGGCATGTATGTTCTCTCTATTTAAACCCCTGCTTCTTTTCTATGATCCCAGTTATATTAATCCCTTGTTTTATTGTAACTGCATTCCTTAGCCTGCTCTTGTTTAATATGTTTTTTACTACTACTACTATTATTATTATTATTACTAAGATCAATGTTATTTTTTGCCTCTTGTTCCCCTATCCACTTGTTAATTGTAAACCGACATGATGCGACATCTATCGCGAATGCCGGTATAGAAAAACTTAAAATAAATAAATAAATAAATACCAAACGCCTTCCCCACAAGTTGAGCCCATGGGGGTCTGGCAGTCGGTGAAACTGAGGCAGGTCCCTAGGGCGGTGAAGAGAGCGAGAGTCCAAGGGCAAACCAGGGTCAGGACAGGCAGCAAGCTGGAGAGATGGAGAAAGGCCGAGCGTTAAGGCAGGCAGCGGGCAAGCATGGCCAGGCCCGAGCAAGAGGTCAGGTCCAGGCGGCAGGCAAATGTGGTCAGGTGCAAAGCAAAAGGTCGATACCAGGAGATTATGCTAGAGTGGACGAAGACATTGGATGAGACAAACTGGACTAGACAAACAAGAAAAGGCAGGGCTGGATGAGGCAAAGCTGCATGAGGCAGGAACAACAAGAATACACGAAGCTCAGGAACTAACGAACCCCTTGATAGTGTAGACCCGCTCCCACCACCCCCAAGTGATACTGACAGCCCCCCCCCCCCCAATAGTGTAGACACCCCCAAGTGATAAATATGGCCCTCTGATAGTGTAGACTCCACACTCATACACCCCAAAGTGTTACTGATGGCCCCCAATTTTAAAAAATGATCCCGGGCCCCACCCTTCCCTCAGAAAGGAAAAAATAAAAAATTGTAGTGTCCAAGTCCCCAACTCCCATCCCATACTATACCCACTCACAGCACCCTTCTAACACACCCCTGTACCTTAAAATGGATCCAGTGTTGGGGCCGGGTGCACCCTCACAACTGGCCTGGTTGATGCCATTTTTCAAAATGGCTGAGGCAAGGTCAGGTCAGCACCATTTTGGAAAATGGCACAGACCAGGCTGGATGTGAGGATGCACCTTGCCCTGAAACAGGATTCACTTTTAAGGTATGGGGGGTGCAAAAGGGCGATCAGGGGTGGGGTAGGTGGGGACCTGGCCACTACGATTTTTTATTTTTTGCTTTTGGGGAGAGGAGGGAGGGGTAGAGCCTGGGAACCTTTTTTTTCAAAATCGAGGGACTGTCAGTAGCATTTGGAGATGGGGGAGGGAGTCTACACTATCAGAGGGACCATCTGTATCACTTGAGGTGGAGGGAGGGTGTATATAATATTAGGAGGGCTGTCAGAATCAATTGGGGTGGGGGAAAGGGTTTGAGACTATCAAGGGGTCTTTAGTTTCATTTGGAGGATGGGGTAGAGATGGGAAGGGGTGGGGGGCTGGTGCCTTTATTCTGTTGGTGCCATTTTGGGGAGTGTTTGGAGGCCGGGACACTCAGTTCTTTTACTGAGTGTCCCGGCCAGTTCTTTTACTGGACTTGGGGAAGGGGGGGAAGGGGACAGGATGCCATTTTTAATGTGTTGAGCTCTGGGGGGCCGTTGCCGTGCACCTACATGTTTTCTTTTTCTAATTTTTGGGGGGTATCAGGGCCGCCTTGACTGATGGCCCCCAGTTGAGATGGGGGTCAGCGCTGACCCCCGCTCAACCTCCCTGTTTGCCGCGACTTTTATTTTTTTGAGGGGCAGCATCCCTTTAAGACGACGGTAGTCCCGTGAGGTTGTGGCCGCCATTGCTTTATAGGGCCACTAGCCATCTTCTTTTGTGCTACAGGGTTTGGCTGTGAGATAAAAGAATGCACCGTTACAGTCGCGATGCTTTTTCGAGGGAGGGGCCCCCACTATTGCAGCCACATCCCCTCCCCCCCCCCCCCCCTGCAGCAGAAGGACCCCTCCTGCGATAAATAATTGTGGTTTATGTTTATGTTTATTGAACAACTAATAAAATACAGTGCAAACAAACAGTGCATAATTGTTTTTCTTTAAATGTCAGCCACCTCTGGCATGCAGGGGTAAGTCTGTACCTGAGGGTAAAGTGTCTTGTCCAAGGTCTCAAGGAGTGAAAGCAGACTCTGAACTCTGGTTTCCTGGTTTGCAACCCCCTGCTCTGACCACTAAGCTACTCCTCCCATGACGGAGACTCTGATATGGCAAGTAATCAAATAGAGGTAAATAAATGCTGCCTTTCTTAATCACCAGTTTAAATCCTGCCAATAAACTGGATCCTTCCCCATCAAGAGGGGGATTATTATAGTGTAATTGTAAAGTTCATCAAAACATGCCAAAGAAACTTGGGTTCAAAGTATTCCTGCCATTATTCAGGGTAATTTGTCTTTGTCTTGCTTTGTCAGCAAGAACTTAGGTTATTTGTGCCCTGATTTTCTTTCATTGTTTCTATGTCATCTCAAATTACAATCAATTTATCCCAGTGTCTGATGAGAAATACGGAGACTATAGGCGAGGTTGTGGATCTTGAGTCCAGCCCGCAAATTTCTGGCCCATTTCTAACTACAAGTCTGGATCCGATTGTTTCCAGCTCCGGCCTGCACCGAAATGCACACTTCTGATCATTGATATTGAATTTTTGCCTTCCCTGCGGTTCCCGGCATTGCTTAACTGGACCTCTCCAGCAGTTTTAGAGCAGGTCTCAGCAGGGAAGCTTGATCTGAGCAGCATTCGAAATGCTGCATGCATGTTGTGGAAAGCAAGCTAGGCAGGCAGAAGAGCGGGGAGGGGGGGGAGGATGAATAACCAGTAAAAGACGACAAAGAAAACCAAGAGATGGGCGGCATTAAAAGACACTAGAAGCCAGCCAAGAACACACAAACATACACACATTAGCTATACTCTACGTTAACCTAAATTTTGGTATAGCATAAATTGACTATAAGAAAGCATCTAATAGCATCCCTACTCTTGGATCATAAATTGCCCTGAAATGTACAAACAGCCGCACAAGGTTTGATAGAATATGGGGCAAACTACCCTCCATCTGAAGAATTAAGACGGTCAGTATGTCCTTCTCAACACGCTCGATCCAGAGAGGAATATTTCAGGGAGATTACCTGTCACCACTTTGTTCTGTCTGGCACTAAATCCACTGAGGGCTCTTATTACCTCTGTGGGCTGCGGATTCAGCCTTACTCCCAGAGATATAAGTGATCCACAGATCACTCTCTGTGCTTTGGAAGTTTGATCTGAAGCTTCACAGATGCTGTGATCCTCATTTAGTGAAACGGCCTCGAATAGAGCAGAACTTTTCAGATGGTATCGGGGATGCCATTTGACCCTGATGACTTTGGCCAAGTGAACTTCCCTGCAGTAAAATTAACCAAAACTGAAAACATCTCCTTGCCTCAAGATTGCAGTATATAAAAGAAATGTAATAGAAAAGTATTTATATATATAAATATCTACAAGTGAATGAAGAGGCAGCAATCCAGCATAGAATATTGAGAAAGTACGATCAGCAAACAGGACACAAGAGGACTGAAATTAATACTAAAAAGTGCTTTAATAGTATAGATTACAATGCAAGCCATAAATCAACTTGCTATCTCTGTACTTTCATATTACTTTTGGAACCAGAGAGTGGCCCAGGAAGACCTCAGCAGGTTGAATGCCAGAACAAGAAAATTCTTCCCTGTTGCCCAGCGAATCTGTAAGAATTAGTATATAACAAGATTTTATATCCCTAAAGGAAATCTGGGTTTTGTAGAAAGATTAGGGATGTGTATGGAAAAAATGTTTTTGTATTTTTTGTTTTTCTTGAGGGTGGGGGAGGGGGGTTTGTTGCATTTTTTAACTGTGTGATTTTTTTTTCCTTACACATGCAAAATGCACATAAAATAACAAAACAAAACAAATTCACATTCCTAAAGCAGATTAAGAATATGAGAAATTGCTATACTGGGTCAGACCAACTACCTGGCAAGTACCAAACATTAAATAGATCTCATGCTACTAATGCCAGTAATAAGCAGTGGCTATTAGCTAAGTCAGTTTGATTAATAGCAGTTTATGGGTGTCTCCTCCAGGAACTTGTCCAAATCTTTTTTAAACCCAGCTATGTAAATTGCCTTAACCACTGTTATGGTTGGTATGTATGTGGACCCTTGGCTTGAGGTGCGAGTTGATACAGCCTGTAGGGAGGAGGCCACAGGTCTGAACCGTCAGGAGGCGAGGTGATGGAGTAAGAGGAAGCTCTGAGCACAGCACAGCGGGGGAAGGACCCCCAGGAACCCAGAGGTGACCCCCGTAGAGTAGCAGACTATAGGCAACACCTGGAGAGTCAGGAGAGAGAGGGCTCCAGGTAGCCCACAATACAGTGGGCGCAGAGATAGACGTTCTGCAGATTCTCCGGTAGAACAGCCCCACAGGGAGGAGCTGCAGCATAGTGGGCATAGACAGGAGTGTGCAGGTCAACCCACATGGCGGGAGGCCCAAGCCCCGATCCAGCAGCTCCAGTAGGCAGGTACTCGGAGATCAAAGGAGAGCCAGCTGAGTAGTAGAGAGGCAGGCCCACAGAACGGAACAACTGGCAGTGATAAGATTTCCTGGAGCAGACCCAGAGGAGCGGGGAGGCCCAAGGTAGTCTCTGAAATAGTAAGCGCAGCCCGTGGAGCGGGAGAGCACGGATGGTCTTGAATGACACAGGCACAATCCCAAGGAGCGGGAATGCCAGCCAAGGATTCACTAGTCGTTGCAGTAGTTCCAAGGGAGACCCGGGTGGAATCCAAGAGGCACAGAGCCAGCCTGAGGAGTGGGGTAGGCCAGGGGAGCGAGTCCCCGACGGAGCGCACACTGACCCCCGAGGAGCGGGTGCCAGACAGGGTTTGGATGCTGGCAAGAGCAGCGTCTCAGGAACCAGAAGCAGGTATAGGACTCGAACGGAACTTGTTGCCAAGTCAGCTGGCTGAGGGCGCTGATGTAGCTTAAATACAGGAATCCGATGACATCTTCAACTGGGGACACCCCGGAGGTTCCCGCCAAGGCAGCTTCAAAGGCGGGACTTGTGACGAGTGCGCGCGGCTAGGAGGGCCCGACATCAGAGTGAGAAGTGATGGCGTCCATGCCTCTGCGCGGAAGCCTGAGGAACATGGCGATGCAGGCAGGCCCATGCGGCGAGCAGACCCGGGGAGGGCAGAAGTGTAGAAGCAAGCAGTGAGTACTCGCGGTCGCAGCCGTCTGCGACCGACAGGCATAATAACCACATCCTCTGGCAATGAATTCCAGAACCTAATTGTGTATATAATGAAACTGAATTTTCTCTTATTTATTTATTTAGAAAATATATAACACGTTGATCTACAATTCTCAATGAGTAATAGTGTTACATACATAATAAATATTAAACAACATACATTTTGACATGATTTGTTTTAAATGTGCTACTTGCTAACTTCATGGAGTACCTCCAAGATCTTCTATTATCTGAAAGAGTAAATAACCAATTCACATTTATCCATTCTAGTCCTCTCATGATTGTATAGACTTCTATCATATCCCCCCTCAGGCATCATTTCTCCAAACTGAACAGCAGTAACCTCTTTAGCCTTTTCTTACAGGAGAGCCATTCCACCCCTTTATCATTGTGGTCACCCTTCTCTACTTTTTCCAATGCAATTACATCTTTTTTTAGTTGTAGTAGTGACCAGAATTACATACAGTACTCAAGGTGTGGTCTCACCATGCAGTGATACATAGGTATTATGACATTCTCTATTTTATTTACCATTCCTTTCCTAATAATTCCAAACATTCTGTTAGTTTTTTTGACTGCCATAGCATGCTGAGCTAAGGATTTCAATGTATTTCCCACTAAGATGCCTAGATCTCTTTCTTGGGTGGTAATTCCTATGATGGAACCTAACATCGTGTAACTACAGCATGGGCTACTTTTCCTTAAGTGCATCACCTTGCACTTGTTCATATTAAATTTAATCTGCCATTTGAATGCCCAGTTTTCCAGTCTTGCAAGGTCCTCCTGCAATTTATCACAATCTGCATGTAATTTAGCAACTCTGAATAATTTAGTGTCATCTACAAATTTTATTAACTCACTGATAGTTTCCTTTTCCAGATCATTTGTAAATATATTAAAAAGCACCAGTCCCAGTACAGATCCTTGAGGCACTCCACTGTTTACTTTTCTCCACTGAAAAAACTGACCATTTAATCTTACTGTTTCCTATCTTTTAACCAGTTTGCAATCCACAAAAGGACATTGCCTCCTATCTCATGACATTTTAATTTTCTTAGGAGTTTCTCATGAGGAACTTTGTCAAATGCCTTCTGAAAATTCAAAAATATTAAATCTACTGACTCGTCTTTATCCACATGTTTATTAACCCCTTCACAAAATGTAGCAGATTTGTGAGGCAAGACTTCCCTTGTGTAAATCCATGCTGGCTGTGTCCTATTAAACCATGCCTGTCTATATTTCTGTGATTTTGATTTTCCACAATTTTTCCTGGTATTGAAGTCATGCTCACTGGTCTATAGTTCCCGTATCAACCCTGGAGCCCTATTTAAATGTAGGGGGTTACATTAGCCATCCTCCAGTCTTCAGATACAATGGACAAATTTAATGATAGCTTACAAATCACTAGTAATAGATATGAAATTGCATTTTTTAGTTCTTTCAGAACTATTGAAAGCATAATACTTTTACTATTATAATCTATAAGTAAACACAAGTTTGCCCTTGGTCCCAAAAGTGAGACCTTCAGGTCTATAAGGATGTGATCCTTATTTTCTATAAGGTCTGACCCTTAATTCTTGCTACATGAAATATAAATAAATGTAACATGGAAATACAGAATAATCACCATTCCTCAGAAAATATAAAACAATAAAATCAAGAATTAATCATTAATAGTACATTTCCGGTTCAATGTTTGGCACCATAACTGATAAGTTAATACACAAGGTTTTTGTCATATGTTGACTTGAAATGCAGCTAGTGAGAAGTCTGTTACACAAATAAAAATGTATTTAAATCCTTAAAAAAAGGAAATGCATTTAAATCCTTTAAAAAAAGTGCATTTTTTAAAACAGCTGACCAATAGAATAATATCCAATAATTAAAAACTCATTTACATAATTTTAAAAATTCCCCAAACACCAAGAAAATATTTCAGCAAATATCAAATATCCAATAAGTAAAACTAATAAGGATTTTAGAAACTGTCTTGCTCTCCATAGCTGGGAACTTGTGATTTCCAGCCACTCTGACCCTGAGATTATTGTGGATTAGTATGTGTGTGTGGTTTGTGGTGTATGTGTGTTGGGGCATGCACAAAGTTTCTCCTCTCTCTCTCATCCAAACATGTGCTTGCTCTCTCACTCACACACACACACACACACACACACACACACACACTTGCACACACACACACAGACACTGGGCCGGATTTTAAAAGGCAGCGGGAAGGTGCGCTTAAGTTAAGCGTGTAACCGTTAAAAAAAACCCTGCGCGCGCCGAGCCTATTTTGCATAGGCTCGGTGGCGCGTGCAAGCCCCGGGACGCGTATAAGTCCCGAGGCTTTGCTAGGGGGCGTGTCAGGGGGGTGTATTGGGGAGCGGCGCAACATTTGGGGCGTTCCGGGGGGCGTGACCGAGGCCTCTGGACCAGCCCCCGGGTCGGGTGATGGCGCGGCAGTGGGCCATCAGCACGCGTGAGTTACGCCTGCTTCGAGCAGATAACAACCAACAAGGACTGACATATACAGTCTGGGTAAACAGATGTTACCCAGGTAGAGAGTCCATCAAGCTAGGTTGAGAGAACCTTGCACAAATATCATCTTGAGTGAGTTTCCTCACTCCGAAGGTCATCAAATCTTCACAAGAGACCACTGTTCTGTTCGTACGTCTCACGTTGAATGTCAAAGTGGCCCCCTAACCCCCTAGACTAATACCTAAACCTCACCTCGAGTTACTAGATGGGCCTCTCATAGGGATACAAATACCTACCTAGGGAGAGAATATCATAGCTAGGTTCTCTCTCTTTCTCTCTCTCTCACACAGTGGTTATATGCAGGAAACAGGTATGGCACTTATCACAAAGTCTGAAAATTTTGTCACAATTTGTGGTAACTTAGCTCTTTGCATAGGTAATTAGCACAAATTGCAATAAACTGTACATTAACATAAAACACACCCCTTTTGCTATCACATGTGATACTTATTAGAGATGTGAATCATGTGCCCGATCTTCTTAACGATCGGGTTCGGCTGGAGGGAGAAAAAAATCTGATCGCTGGAGATGTGAATCAGAATTGGTTCCGATTCACATCGTTAATTTTTTTTTAGTGAGGCCCAACCCTTTAAAATTGACCCCTTACCTTCCCCCACCCCCCCAAACCTCCCCAAAACTTTTTACGAGTACCTGGTGGTCCAGTGGGTGTGCGGGGACCGATCTCCCGCATCTCGGGCCATTGGTGCCATTTTGGCTGTCACTCAAAAATGGCGCCGATGGCCCGATTAAAAAAAAACCCACCCGACCCTTTAAAGATGACCCCTTAACTTCTCCCACCCTCCCGATCCCCCCAAAACATTTTTAAATTACCTGGTGCTCTAGTGGTGGTCCCGGGAGTGATCTCCTGTTCTCGGGCCGTCGGCTGCCACTCATAAAGATGGCGCCAATGGCCCTTTGCCCTTACAATGTGACAGGGTATCCGTGCCATTGGCCGGCCCCTGTCACATGGTAGGAGCACTGGATGGCCGGCGCCATCTTTATGAGTGGCAGCCGACGGCCGAGAACGGGATATCGCTCCCGGGGCCACCACTAGAGCACCAGGTAATTTAAAAATGTTTTGGGGGGATCGGGAGGGTGGGAGAAGTTAAGGGGTCAACTTTAAAGGGTCAGGTGGGTTTTTTTTTAATCGGGCCATCGGCACCATTTTTGAGTGGCAGCCAAAATGGCGCCGATGGCCCAAGTGCGGGAGATCGGTCCCCGCGCCCCCACTGGACCACCAGGTACTCATAAAAAGTTTTGGGGGGTTCAGGGGGGGGGTGGGGGAAGGTAAGGGATTAGTTTTATAGGGTCGGAGGGTTTAGGAGTTGTTTTGGTGTGCCGGTTTTCCCGCCCTCCCCCCAAATAACTCCTGTTAGTGGACACTAATGGGAGTAACGATTTTTCACGATAAATCGTGAAAATTTCTATTGTATCGCGCACTGTACCGATTTTTGACGATTTTTGACGATTTAAAAAATATCGATTTTTTTAAAATCGTCAAAAAACGATTCACATCCCTATAAATCCAGGCCTAAGCTAGATACTTCACTTAGATGCACTTCCAGCACTGCTCTCTACATTAATGGTGGGGGTGGAAGGGAAATAGAACCAAAAGGTTACTAAAGGCCAAGAGTAACAGATAAGTATGAGAAAAAAAAAGTGTGAAAGCTTGCTGGGTAGACTGGATGGGCCATTTGGTCTTCTTCTGCCGTCATTTCCATGTTTTTATATTGGAGACAAATTGGGCAAAATCCTCTCTTAGATTTTTCAGCAGAATTGTGGAACAAGAATTTAAGTGACAATAAGCATTGTTTAACAAAGATATGACCCAGGTAACCTCATCAGTGATTGCCATGGAAAATTCTTTCCATTCTACAAATTTGTCTGATGACAAAAGTGTCAGAAAGGTTAATGTCGTTAGAGAAAGACTCCATGATTTTGGCAATTTTAGCCTGGAAAAAATGAGCAAATTGATCAGAGCTGATGTTAAGATCAATACAGCAATTCACCTCTGTATTAGCCATTAAAGATTTCACTGTTTGAAATAATTCATGAGGGCGATTAATCACACTTTGATTCCTAACAGGAAAATATGCACTTTTTCCCTTTGTGACTACTGTCTTATAATTATGAAGTCTCCCATTATAATTAGCCAAGTCTGTTGAAGTGTGGGACTTCAACCATCAATGCTTAGCATGACGTAGTTGTCTCTTACATGTCCTCACTTCTGCTATAAATTAAGGTGCTCTATCTGACTTGCAAGATGTTACCTAAGAGGAGTACATTTGTTTAATTTGTGTCATAAAGAATCATACTATTGTTGAGTAGCTACAGTAAATTATCTCACCATTTGCAAAAAGGCCTAATTTTAGAACCGAGTATCTGTTCAATGTGGCCTTGAATGAGTGAATTGGATACATGCTGGTATTTGTGTGTGTTCTGATTAGTCTCATTTATGTATTTATTCATTGAATTTTTAAACAAAATCACAAGGAAAAACATGAACAGATATATTGGGAGCCACAAAAGAAATCACATATTACATAGAAACAGAAGAAAGTCAGATAAGCGACAAGGGAGGATAACTTTCCAACAACTTCAAACAGCTCTGTATATGTCTGTGCAGATTACAAAATATGCATATGTTTCATTATGCACTGTTATTAGCAATGGATTAAAAGCATCAACTTTATAAACATACGTACGTATATTTTACATGTGAAAAAAACGGACCTTGGGTGTGTAAAACCCTGATTTAAATGCAGAGGTAAGCATATTTTAAAAAATGCACACATAATTGAAATCACCAGTTTGCAGATAGCTCCATTAGTTCAGCCAGTCTGGTCTCCAGTTCATGAAGACCTTCCTAGTACTTTACCTTGCACTCCCCCTGTTCACCCGGACCTCCCTCCCAACAATAGCAGACAACAGATGAGTATATCAGTTGTGCCTAGTGCTTCCGCGAGCCCTGGCTTTTCAGGTTGTTTTGGGCTTTTTTGCTGCTTTTATTTGTAAGAAACCTGCAAGACCCCTGGAGAGAGAGAATATGGGGAACCCTCTTTCTGGGGAACACTGGGTAGGGAAAACCTGCCCCTCTGTCACCTCCGTGAGGACTGAAGTATGGGGGTGACCCACTGCAAATTCTGGTAATTTTTTGGACTCAGTTTGGGAAAAGATTTGGTTAAAAGATCTGGAAGGAAGTGTTTTGCTGCCCCTCATGCTGCCGTGAAGAAAGAAACACCAAGAGCTGTGTGTTCCAGTGGGGATCATCCCCTCCATTGTGGGATACATGAGCGTGAGAGAGAGAGAGAAAGTCTGAGCCATACAATTGGAGAACTGTAAGTAATGAAGAAAACGTTGCAAGTAAACTTATTAATATCACTTTCGCAGAATATATACGCCTTACACAGAGAAACTTTTAAATTGATGAAGAATGAACCCCGTAGATACTGGACTTAAATGTTGTTCAGTGTTTTTACCACTGAAAGGTCATCAATAATCATCGGCCCAAAGATGGAAAGGAATTTTTTTAGTTTTTTTTAAATGCTAATAACAATTTTTTTAAGAATCGTACTTCCTATTCATTGCACCCAACATGATATCATGTTTTGAATCATTGCTTCACGGGCTTCTTGTTCATAACTGTCAAAAAATGCAGAAAGGTTTCTCTGAAAACAATAAAATTCAAAGTTAAAATAAACATATATCACAAGTGGGACAATAGCAGTCTCAATTCATCAAAAAGATTTTCAAAAATGAAAGCACACTTAGTATTAAACAAGTCCAAAGCCCTTACTTAACTCCGACTGATCATATTCACATCAGCCATCTTAGGTAAACGGTCATTGTCTCTTACTTTTTATACACACCTGATCCGCACATTACTTATCCACGTAAAATGTCATAATGATGTAATTTAAAACGTGAAAGCATGACATCAGCTAATCGAATAGTACCACCCATTTGATTTTTTTATGCAGACTGAGGCCTGGATTCATCATTCTACTGCAGAATGGTGAATCCAGCGAAAATGGGGGCCGGGGGGGGCTAAGGGGGGGCGGGTCTGCGAAATCCGGCAGCCATCGCACCACCGCGATATTATCGCTGCTGGCTTTTGCACCCAATAGCGCCATCATGAAAGGTGGTGCCATTGGGCGCGCTACTGGTGACGATAACGTGTCTTACCTTATTGCCGCCAGCAAAGACATCGCGGAGTCCGCCCCTCGCCGCCCCGACTCCATCCCTAGCAAGTTATCGCACGCGAAAACGGACTTTTCGCGTGTGATAAGCCTTAGAAAATGACCCCCTGAATGGCATAACAGTTTCCATTCAGTAAATCCACATCTGTTCCTTCTGCATAAGTCTTTGTACTCTTGTCACCTCCTCTCCAATGTGCCTGTATCAACTCTAAAACAGTCCAGTTGATGTCTTCAAAGGAATGTTTTAATTCCAAATAAATGAGACACTAGAAGAGCTTCCAGCTTGCATGTTTTAAGACAACTTCTGTGTTCAATGAGACGAGTCTTTATGATACATTTGGTCATACCAAGGTATTTTAAATCACAAGGGCAACACATCATATAAACAACAAAAATGATTTACATTAAAAATCTGTAGATAATGAAATTTTATGACCAGTGGATGAAAATGTACAATCGGGCTGTAATCTCAGAGAGCAAAGATCACAATTCTGACAAATGTCAAAATCAGTAGAGGTTAGGGGTATACAGGTTGGAATGCACTACCTGGTCTTTGAAATTATGTCCCCTAGAAAATGCAGTTCTAGGGATAGATTCAAATATAGGGTATATTTTCATGTACCAAAGCTTCCTTATAGCCTTGCAGAAAGAGGTAGATGCTGTAGAATGTTTCAACACCCGCGTCTGCTGGTTTGATTCCTCATCCGAGCATTTTTGGAATAAAAGATCATGGTTGCTATACATTTTACATTGTGTATAGTCAAAGAATTTGATCAACAACACTTATAGATTAATGAAAAATCCACAATGCAAGCCTCCTTCATGAAGGAGCACACAAAGGAGCAGCTCATTTGTGGTGCTCCTTCATGCATGTGAAAGAGTACACGTGCCCCTTGGCACATGGCACCTCCAGCATCAGACCCTGAAGGATAAGCCCACCGGTGATGTCACCAGGGGCAAAACTGACTTAAGTTCACCCTCAGGGGAAGGATGTCTACAATGCTGTCTAGCAGGGCATGAAGGCAAACAACACAGCTGACGTTGCTGCAAATAAAGCTGGAGGCAGAAGTCACACAGAAGCTTCAGGATCTGAGCAGGTCTCGGGCTAGCATCAGATAGGTTTTAGTGACTCCAGCATTAGCATCCCAAGTGACAACTCCACCCCCCAAATGGAAAAGACCAAAAATGGACTTACCCAAAAATATCCTTAAATTTTCAGATATTTTTGATTCATAAACATTTTTTAAAAGGGGCCTCCCCAGATTTCTCTCCCCACCCCCAATAGATCTGAAAAGGGGCTTTCCCAACTCCTTATGTGAGATCTTCATTGTGGAAAGGGGCAGGAGTGACACCCAGTTGCTCTTGCCCTAAGTGGCTCCCACTTCACAATGGTACCAGCCGGCCCTAAGGCCAACGCTATCTTCTTTTATGGCTGTATAAACATATGGCTGTACAACAAAATGTCGCAAGCCGGCTCTGAAACTGGTGTCCTTTTGCTGTACAGCCTTATGTTTTATGGTCTTGAAATATTGGTGTCAGTCAGAAAGCATCCAGCACCATTATGCAAGGGAGCTGGCAGGGCAGGATTGACTTGGGATTTCTCCTGTCCCTTTCTAATCTAAAGACCCCCAAGGAAGCAGTAAGAGGGGGCTTGGAAGGCCCCCAGCTCTGGCTCATTTGAGGAGCAGAAGGGAAGAGAGGGGGGCCAAGGAGGCCTTGACTTGGCTCTGCCATGGCTCACTTCCTGGGGGAAATGAAGGGGCACTGGGAGGCAGCCGTGGGGGAGGGGACTGGGAAGCCCCAATTATGTTCGTGCTTTCTGAGAGGCTTTTTATTTAAAGTTTATATCGGTTCCACAAATGAACTGAGTCAAGATAATCATGAAACAACCCAAAGCCTGAATGAAAATAAAAACCCCAAAATGAAAAGCAAACTAAAATGAACAATTTCCCTCTACACATCCTTTCATTGTACATATGGATTTTTATGGCATTGCTTGCTGTGAAAACTGACATCAGTATTCCATTTTGCAAACAATCTTAAGCTTTCCTATCGTGACAGTGACTCTGTGTGTAGGGGAGGGAGAGAAAAATAGAAATTTTCACCAGAAGGTACATTTTAATGTGAGATCTGGAACCTGCCTTCCAACAAACACAAATAAAAGACTTTCAACGCAAGGGGGATAATTTTATAACAGCCTGAAAAGAGCTGGCCCGCAGGTGCAAAGTACATATAGACTTCCGCCTTTATATTCTAGGTGGACTTAGGCACATAAATTCACTTTGAAAATTAGCGGAACCAGGGGGTGTAAACATCCACATGAACGCTGGCGTGCATACTTTTCGCAAATCAAACGTGATTTCCCTGCCACACTTCCATCCCCAGGAATGCCTTTTAGCGGTACGTATGTAAGTACATGCAACATCACTTCCAAGAGTACTTTTACGTGAACAACCACCAGAGTAATTTTCCCAAATCCCTTTTATGCACATAAAACTGCATTCTATGCGCAGAAATACTTTTGAAAATTAGCACCAAAAAGTCCAGAGAGAGCTGCAATTTGCTGTCTTCGCTTCAGGCACGTCTGATAGGTCCAATTCCCAAGGGAAGCTGAGCGGTTCCCTAGCTTGGTTAGTTTAGAAGCAGCATGGACTGTATCTGAACTCACAGAGTTAAATCCATCAGCTCCTGAGTCCTTAGAAATAGAAGTAAGCGCACCTGCTCTGTCAGAGTCCGTCTTCCCGCTCTCTCTACAGCTCTGCTCCAAGATACACCCGCCTTCATCTTTCCCCATCTGATAGTCAGGCTGCCCCTAGCTCCTTTTATGTTGCTTTAACTGCAGATTATTTTCACGTGCCAGCTTTAAGCTCCATACCTGCCACCTTCCCAGAGCTCCCATCATCATGCACGGGATGACCTCTAGCAGCATATTTACAGGCTTAGCTCTTCCCTGGTGCTGTTCTCCTGATGCCTATTTACATACTCTGTGTAGGATCTGGGTATAAATAGTTCAAGCGAGCAATGCAAAAAAAAATGTATGAAAAAAAGAATTATTTAAAGTCCTCACTTTATTTGTGCATGTTTCTTTAGTCTTACTGTGACTATGCGCAAGACACATTGATGCAGAAAATGTTATTAAACAGTCATTGTACTAGTCTATTTTAAGACTAATACTAGATTGGGAATTCATTGTTTCATGCAATGAAAAGCAATTTAAATAAGTTAATGGCTTTAAACTTTTCCTCTGGGGATGATTAGTCTGAAGACCACAACACCACTGCCCATCTGTCAAAAGAAGAAAGAGGTAATGAGAAAAATCAATCCAGGGTCCAGCACAACCTGCGTTTACAAGAGCACTCTGTTCTCCCTGCATCAGGCTCTTCCAGTGGGCATAAAGGAAAGGTTCAGATATGAAAAAAGGAAACCTTTGACTTTAAAGGAGATTTTATTAGCTGTAATTTTATGTTTCTGTTGTAACCATTATGATGGCTTTCACTGAATGACGGTATATAAAATCAGTAATTAAATAAATAAAGGAAGAGCACAAGGAAGCAAAGCATTTTCAGCTCCCCTGAATTCTAGTCCATCGTGTATTGCCACTTTATTGATATATTCAAGTTAAAAAGGCTATTTTATCCATGCGCACAATTGCTGAAATTATTGTAGTGTTAGGTTTATTGTATGGCTTTGTTTGGAATTCGCCTTCCTTTAACATCTTTATCGTCCCATGCATCAGGGTAAAAAGGGTATTTGGTGGGTCTTGAAACAAGATCAGCAGTTGATGCCTGCTGATGAGGCCACAGGCTCAAACCTCTGAGGATACTGCCCCACCCCTGAGGAGCTGGATCGGTCCTCATAGGCATAAGAAGGGGTTACTGGAAAAGGACCAGGACTCTCTAGACTGGAGTGCTAGTGGAGCAAGCCAGCATGATCGGACCTGGACGAAACATTCACATTGAGTAATGGACTGTTGGACTGAGTTCAGTACTAATTGTAAGTAGGCCTGTGTCCTGTAAATAAAAACCTTTGTGTTTAAATGTAAAGGAGAACTGTGTTGGCCCCAGAGGGTCCTAACATGACACCCTGGATCCTTTGCAGGTCATCATACCTTTTACTGCATCGACAAAAAACTATGTGGTAGTACCTGGCGAGAACAGACAAGTTCCCTTCTTCAGATGGAATTTGAGAGAGGGGCCTGTGTGGTCTCGAGACTTCAAGTACCACCACATCTTTTTCTGTTAGTCCTGTAAAAAAAAGTATCACAATCGAAAAAGACTCCAGTTTCTTTCTAGGACCAATATGGCAACTTAAACTCTGCCCCTCGTGGGTGCAATTTTCAACAGTGCCCACACCGTTGCGAAATCATGAGCGCAGTCTTCCCTTCTCGGTATTTGCCCAGGTAAAGGGCTTCTGAAAATTGTCTCCCCAAAGACCCAGAAAGTTGAAAAATAACACCCTTAAAAGTGCGGCGGCGGCACCGGGGGGGCACTTAAGGTGGTACTGCTCCACCCCACGTTTGCGATGAATTGCTGGCCTGGGGTCGGCTTCTGCCCATCTGAATACCTCGTCACCATTTTGTTTTTCCCCCAGAATCCATTCTTTGTTTTTCCATTTCCCAGTCCAAATCTGCAAAAGCTTGCCGAAGTGAAGAGGAGACCATGTTTCTCTGCCTAAACGTATTTGTTTCCATCCTGAAACAGTTGCCCTGGAGCACCATCTGTTCCGTGGGCAGGAAATCTGCAAAGGTTTATAACAGCCTGCCTAGATTAGCTAGCAAACACCACACATAAGTCACACCTATTTTCAAAGCTGACTCAGGCAGCTGAGTGCTCATTGAAAACTATCCCACTAAATTTACCTGCACGCATTTGTCCCTGCTGTTATGTGTGTGGAGATTTTTTTCGGAACATGTACTTGCATACTTTTGAAAAATGCAAAAGCGTGCGCCAAGGTCCAAACCCCTCCCCCATATTTAGCCCTGGAAAGCCTTCCATCCGTACGGATAAGTTCACACTAGTACAGGGTATACCCCCACATAGGTTCATCTGCATTTCAAGGCAGACATTTTCTATAACACGCCATTTCCAAGGATAAGGCGCCATTTCATTTGTGGAAATGCCTTTGAAAATTACTCTCCAAGAGCTTAGGTTGTGCCTTCATGTCGCGTCTTGTGTCTGGGAAAGGGAGACGCGTTAAGATCCTATCCTGAAGAGGGGCAACTCAGTTACAGGTCCCTAAATCACATCTGATGAATGTATATCTGGATTTAAAGGCAACTTGGGTACTAGGGTCGGCAATTTTCACAATGATAAATCAGGGTTTTCATGAAGCTTGGCTATGATTTTATACTTGAAGGGAGTGGCTTTTACTCATCTCCTGGAAGTATTGCAAATCAGTCTCAGAACCGCAATATTCAGTCTTACCTCCCAAGATAGATTAAGGCTTTATCATTGGTGATAACCTATTATAATGTATTTAATGCTTTTCAAAGAATGGCCTTCTAAATCTTGCTAAGGAAAAATAATTCAGTGGAGATACCCGAACAGTTGCTAAGCAATGTTTCCCATTTTAAGATTATGGGCAGTGCATCCAGGATGGCATTGGCTACCTCAGTCTCCCAGAAATGAAAATGCACAGGAAGATGATACTTTTATTTTCTTATGGAAATTGGGTTTGATTCATCCTCATGCGGAACATAGAAACATGTGAGGCAAGAATGTATTCGCTATATCAGGTACATTTATTCAGATCCTTTGTGTGAGAAATGCTGTTGAGAAGCCCAGTGGATCTCAAACATTTCGAATAAAGCTCCTAAATTTGAGGCTTCTGGATGACACTTCATTCCAGCATGTAATACATTTCCAGATTCATTACATAGAGGGCAGGAATATGCACTGAACACATTTTTCATTTTGTTTTCGTTTTGTGTCTTTTTGCTTAGTTTGCTGTTTGTTTAGTTTTGCTTCATTTCTTTAAAGCAAACAAATAAATAAATAAATAAATAAATAAATAAGGAAAACATAAAGAAATTTGGTCAAATCCAAGCCCTTGCTCCTGCTATCAAGGTTTAAAATAAAAGCCTTCCCCACCTCATGGGGTTTGGTGCCAGACCCGGGCTCCCTCACAAATTAGGGGGTAGATTTTCAGAAAGCGCGATTTGGCGTACTTTTGTTGGCGCATCAGGCGCCAACAAAAGTACGCTGGATTTTAGTAGATACGCGCGTAGCCGCTAAAATCCTGGATCGGCACGCGCAAGGCTACCGATTCTGTATAGCCGGCGCGCCAAGCCGCGCAGCCTACCTCCGAGGCCGCTCCGAAATCAGAGCGGCCTCGGAGGGAATTCTCTAACGCCCTCCCCTCACCTTCCCCTCCCTTCCTCTACCTAACCCATCCGCCCGGCCCTGTCTAAACCCCCCCTTACCGGAGGGAGACGTAAATCCCCGCGCGCCAGCGGGCCGCTAGTGCGCCGGGACGCGACCTGGGGCGGGTCCGGAGGGCGCGGCCACGCCCCCGGGCCCACTCCCGACACGCCCCGAAAACGCCACGCGGATCGGGCCCGCCCCCGACATGCCCCCGACACGCCCCCCTCTGAAAACCCCGGGATTTACGCGAGTCCCGGGGCTCTGCGCGCGCCGGTAGGCCTATGTAAAATAGGCGCACCGGCGCGCAGGGCCCTGCTCGCCTAAATCCGCCCGGATTTAGGCGGATTTAGGCGAGCAGGGCTCTTAAAATCCGCCCCTAGGTGCCTAAATTTCAAGGTCATTCCTCAAAACGTGTTAGGACCTTAACGCGTGCGCTAAATATCGCAAGGCATAAGTATGCAAATTTTACATTTAGTATGCAAGTGGGAGGAGTCGGGAAGGAGTTAATGGAAATAAGGGGCTGCTAGCATGGAGTGCAATAGAATAACTTCAGAAATAACTACCGGTACACCTTTTTTCTGTGCATTATACCTGCGTTAGCCTTGTGTTACCAGGGAAAATGTTTTTATCACTGGGGGGGGGTGGGGGGGTAGAGAGAGAGAGAGCAATGCAGTAGAGACTGCTTTGTAGAAATCAGCTTCTCTTGTTGGTACCTTTCATTGATTCAAATGATAGAAATTCATCAGTCATATCAAATTTGCAGTTTATTCCTCTGACAGTGTATGTAAAACCACCCTCCAAACGCAAGCCCGCCCCAGAAACTCACCCTATACAGAGGGCCTCTCTCTCTCTCTCCTTACTCATAAGCATCGCACTAACCACTTTTAAAGCAAAAAACGTATTTATCAAATTGCAATAATGTACATTAACAGACATTGTTAGTGAATAGATCCCCATTAATTTCAATGGAGTCTGTTGACTAAAATAGTGCATTAGCGCATTTTGATAAATATGCTCCTTACAGACAATGTTATATGAGAATACAACAGCAAAAAGATGTTAAAACCTGCAACTTGTAATTAATTATAAGATATGACTTTTCCATTAGGGAATGGCGTATGCAGGGGCAAAATTTTCATTTCAGTTTCATTATTCATTTTGTTGTTCATCTCCATTCATTTGATTCATTTCAAATAACAAAAACACATTGTCATGTATTCATTTTATCCATTTTTCATTTCCCTTAAACTCAGTGGGGGAAGCTATGCAGCCTATTTTGAGCTCCCAAATTGGGGTTTTCTAATCAATTATAATGAAACTTGTGGGGAGACATCATCAGAAATTGGATGAGGACCCCCCAAGTCATGAAGACTGTGGCAAAGTGGCACCAAAAGGCACATGGATAGCCTAAGACACATGAAGGAGCAAAAGGGTACCAGCAGTGGCCGGAGTTCTCCAAGACACAATGAGAGAAGCATAGCAGCAGAAGAATGGAAAGAACATCCCAAAACTTCAAAGTACCCCAAAAATCGGCACCAAGAGTACTATGAACATCCTATGGCACCAGGAAGGGAGAATGAAGCAGCAAAGATAGCAGGCATAACCTTAAGGCAGCATGAAAGGTTCAAAGCAGCCACCCACAGGGGCCGGAACATATGTGTAGAGTCTGAGGAATGGAAGGACAGCAGAGTGACTCCAAAACCCCCAAGATGCATTCAGTCATCCTGCTGGTCACATGAAAACTCTGGGAAATCCAGTAAAGGCAGATGGAGTTTCAACTTTTCTATCAATTCTGCCTGCTCTTCCTGGAGGTTGCTCTCAACACCATCAATATCATCCACCTCCCCCATCAACTGGCAGAAGCGCAGCCTAGTTGCCATATTCCTGGAAGGCCTCTAAAAGAAAGTAAAAGATGAGCTTGCAGTACAAGAAATCCCAAGAAGCTTTTCTTGCCCTGATGAGCAAGATAGATTGGCGCCTGCAGGACAGGGCCTTGAGAAAATCATCCGATTCGCAGGACATTCACTTTGGCTTCCCGCTTTCAATGGCCTCCCATACCTGCTCTTATTATGGTGGCATCACCCAGAGCTACAGAGGAACCTATGCAGCTCGGTTGCTGCAAACTCACCTCAGAGGAGACACGTTTGTTGCAGACAACAGGGGCTCTGCTTGTACTGTGTGAAAGCACTGTGACTGCAGTGAAGCTAAGAAAAAGCCCTTTACCAATGCCAAAATTCTTCTCTTTATTTTTTTAGATCTTTCCTTTGACTCTAAGAGAGCTTCTGAAAAGACAAGCTTTCACTCTGAAATCCAACCAAGAAAATGGAGTTTTGTTGCACATGCTCAGACTTTTCAATGGGAGGACATCAGTTTCTCTTGATCCAGATTCCAACTATAGGCTAGTTAAAAAAAAAAAAAAGCTTCACCTTGATTGGTCCTCTGTCCTGTTTAAGCCTGCTTTTCCAGTAACGGCTTTGACCCAGCTGTTACCATCTCACAGGAATTAGTTGGTTGCTTCAGTTATCAATGTCACTGTAGCACTTTTCAATGGGCCTTAGACTTGAATGAGAAACATAAAAGAAAAAAAGGAAAATTTTGTTTACATTTCTAGGCATCGTCCATTCATTTTTGGGGTTCAAGAATGAAACAAAAATGGTCTCATTTTTTGCATTTTACCAATTTGTTTCAAATGAATATTAGGGATGTGAATCGTGTCCTCGATCGTCTTAACAATCGATTTCGGCTGGGAGGGGGAGGGAATCGTATTGTTGCCGTTTGGGGGGGTAAAATATCGTGAAAAATCGTGAAAAATCTAAAAATCTAAAAATCGCAAAACCGGCACATTAAAACCCCCTAAAACCCACCCCCGACCCTTTAAATTAAATCCCCCACCCTCCCGAACCCCCCCCAAATGACTTAAATAACCTGCGGGTCCAGCGGCGGTCCGGAACGGCAGCGGTCCGGAACGGGCTCCTGCTACTGAATCTTGTTGTCTTCAGCCGGCGCCATTTTCCAAAATGGCGCCGAAAAATGGCGGCGGCCATAGACGAACACGATTGGACGGCAGGAGGTCCTTCCGGACCCCCGCTGGACTTTTGGCAAGTCTCGTGGGGGTCAGGAGGCCCCCCACAAGCTGGCCAAAAGTTCCTGGAGGTCCAGCGGGGGTCAGGGAGCGATTTCCCGCCGCGAATCGTTTTCGTACGGAAAATGGCGCCGGCAGGAGATCGACTGCAGGAGGTCATTCAGCGAGGGTTCCGGCGCCTCGCTGAACAACCTCCTGCAGTCGATCTCCTGCCGGCGCCATTTTCCGTACGAAAACGATTCGCGGCGGGAAATTGCTCCCTGACCCCCGCTGGACCTCCAGGAACTTTTGGCCAGCTTGTGGGGGGCCTCCTGACCCCCACGAGACTTGCCAAAAGTCCAGCGGGGGTCCGGAAGGACCTCCTGCCGTCCAATCGTGTTCGTCTATGGCCGCCGCCATTTTTCGGTGCCATTTTGGAAAATGGCGCCGGCTGAAGACAACAAGATTCAGGAGCAGGAGCCCGTTCCGGACCGCTGCCGTTCCGGACCGCCGCTGGACCCGCAGGTTATTTAACTCATTTGGGGGGGTTCGGGAGGGTGGGGGATTTAATTTAAAGGGTCGGGGGTGGGTTTTAGGGGGTTTTAGTGTGCCGGCTCACGATTCTAACGATTTATACACGATAAATCGTTAGATTCTCTATTGTATTGTGTTCCATAACGGTTTAAGACGATATTAAAATTATCGGACGATAATTTTAATCGTCCTAAAATGATTCACATCCCTAATGAATATACACTCCTATTTTCTAATACTGTTGCGCCGGAGGTGGACCCTTGGACCAAGGTGGGGTTGACGCTACCCGTAGGAGGGATCCCCACTGTTGGCAGGCAGAGAGGGCTGATGGATGGAGGCCGACTGGCGCTTCACCAATACCAGCCCACGGTCCCCGCGGGCTAAGCCTTTGGGTGCCGGGGCCGGCTGGACTTAGGTGACCTCCGTCAGTGGGTTGTCGATGGGTGGATCGAGGTCAGCCCAGAGGCAGCAACTAGTGTAGGTAATTGTCTGTACTGGACGAGGTGGAGTCCCAGAGACCCGGGCGCCAATAGGAACACAGTCTGACAGAGGATGTCTGAGCAAGAGCAGGCCAAAGCCTGAATGAACCACGTCCAGTACAAAGGCTGAAGAGGTGTCTTTAAGCAAGCTGGGTTCAGGACTGGTGGCAGGTTGGAAGCAGTGGCAAGCAAGGCTGAGGTCTGGACGAGGAGAGAGTCAAAGGATGGTCAGACGAAGCAGAAGTCCAGGGCTGAAGAGAAGCAACGGCATGGTCAGGCAATGCAGAGGTCCAGGGTTGGAGAGAGGCAACGGAGTAGTCAGGCAATGCAGAGGTCCGGGGTTGGAGAGAGGCAACGGAGTAGTCAGGTAATGTAGAGGTCCGGGGCTGGAGAGAGGCAATGGAGTATTCAGGCAATGCAGAGGTCAAACCAGGTTAGCAATCCGAAGAAGGGACGAAGGATCAGAAACTCAGGAACAAGGAAACAGGAACGAAGGCAATCAGGATCAGGAACCAGGAACAGTAGAAGCAACGAGCCCTCGACTAATGAGGGGACCTGTTGCAAAGGCGATTTGAAAGAGCGGAGCCCGTGCTTATATACTGGAGCTCTGCCGACGTCATCATCCAGGGCCGCGGCCAGGTTCCCGCTGCGGGCCCTATGAAAGGATCAGCTGTGCGCGCACATGCGCCTAGGGAGGGGCGTGGCCCTGGTCGGGACGGTGTCTCTTCGCAGGCCACGCAGAGAGGCCCGATGTGGAACATTAGGAACTGCAGCAGAGCCGGAGGCCCCAGGGGCGACCCAAGGATGGAGCCGGTGGCCTACAGCCGCCAGAGACGAGGGACCAGCTGCTGGATCACTTTGAAAGAGGTGAGGGGACCGAGCCGCGGGTCTGCCACGGCCGGCGCGTGTAACAAATACACAGGTTAATCAATTCTTAAGCCCTCTATAGCTGTTAACAGAATTATAAAGAGCAACCCAAGACAAAAAGGTTAGGAGTATCTGTGATAGGTAACAGTGATCAGATTTAGGGCCCATGACTGCAGAGTTCCAGAAGGAACTGTGATTTGTATCCCTAGTTAAGGACTCTTGCTGTGATGGCTAGGTAGAGTTGGGGGAGGGGGTTGATAATAAAATGGGGAAGAAAACCCTAGGTAATTGCAAATGAAAGCTCCTGGAAGTCAATAACTCCTTGCCATTCTCAATCTGCTCCAATCTGACTTCTGCTTCTCCAGTCCACTGAGATGGTCCTTGCAAAGATGTCTTGTGACTTCTTTATGACTAAGGCCACAGACCACTATGAGAGCCTCATCCTTCTCACCCTATACACCGCTTTTAACACTTTTAGTCATAATCTACTCCTTGAGACTCTGACCCCACTTGAATTCTGGAACTTGGTTCTGTCCTGGTTTTCCTCTTATCTTTCCCATTGCAACTTAAAAGTATCTCTTGTTGGATTCTCCTCTACTGCTATCACATTATTGGATCTGTTCCTGACGCTCTTCTTTTCTGTCTTTACCCTCATCCCCTTGGTGATTTTATCTCCTCCCACAGGTTTTATACCATCTTTATACAGATGGTTCTCTCTGCACCAGAACTTTCAGCTGCAATCTTAAATTAATCTTAAATTAAAAGGAGCTATTACAAAGGCAACAAATCTATATTTGAGAAAAGTAAAAAGTACAAGGGAAAAGAAACCAATTTGGTTCTCAAAGGAGGTGGCTGCAAAAATAAATGCAAAAAGATCAGCGTTTAGGAGGTATAAAGGATTCACAAAGAGGAACACCTGGTGAAACTGAGGGAGATGAAGAAAGAAATCAGAAAAGCAAAAGGTCAAATGAAAGAAAGAGTTGCCAAAGAAATAAAGAGAGGTGACAAAAGATTTTTCAGTTATATAAGAGAAAGAAGGAAAACCCGATATGGTATAATGCGATTGAAAGGTGACGAGGAGCAATGTGTTGAGACAGACAAGGAAATGGAGGAAATATTGCACAAATACTTCAGTTCGGTGTTCACTAAAGAATGTTGCTGGTTGACAAGACCATAGAAGGTAATGGGCTAGACACAACTCCTTTTACAGAAGAGTATATATGGGAAGAGCTAAGAAAACTGGATGTGGACCAGACCATTGGGCAGGATGAGGTACATCCCAGGATACTAAAAGAACTCAGAAATGTCTTGGTGGGTCTGCTAAATGGCCTGTTCAAGAGATTCCTGGAAAAGGGAGTGGTGCTGAAAAATTGGAGAAGAGCAGTTGTGGTCCTGCTTCATAAGAGTGGTAGCAGAGAGGAGGCTAAAAACAATAGGCCGGTTAGCCTCACCTCAGTGGTAGGAAAATTAATGGAGAAAGAAAGGATACCGAACTATCTACAATCCAATAAGTTGCTGGAACCAAGGCAACATGGATTCACCAGAGAAAGGTCCTGTCAGACAAATCTGATTGATTTTTTTTGATTGGGTGACTAGAGAATTAGATCAAGGAAAAGCACTCGATGTCATCTACTTGGATTTCAGCAAAGCTTTTGCTACTGTCCCGCACAGGAGACTTGTGAACAAAATAAGAAGCTTGGGAGTGAGCAGCAAGGTGTTGGTATGGATAATAAACTGGTTGACTGATAGGAATCAGAGTATAATGGTAAATGGAATCTACTCTGAAGAGAGAGCTGTGTTAAGATTAGTGCTACAGGGATCAATATTGGTAGCGGTTCTGTAAAGTATGTTTGTGAGCAACATTACAGAAGGGATGGAAGGTAAAGTTTGTCTATTTCCAGATGATAGCAAGATCTGCAACAGAATGGACATGCCTGAAGAAGTAGAGAGAATGAAAAATGATTTACAAAAGCATGAAGAGTGGTCAAAGATTTGGCAGCTGGGATTCAGTGCCAAGAAGTGCAGATTCATGCATCTGGGATGCGTTAATCCAAAAGAGCTGTATGTGATGGTGGGAAAGGCTGATATGCACGGACCAAAAGTGAGATCTTGGGGTGATAATGACCGGTGATCTGAAGATGGTGAGGAAAAGTGACAAGGCGATAGCTAAAGCCAGAAGAATGCTGGGATGCATAGAGAGAGGATTAACCAGTAAGAAAAAGGAGGTGGTGATGCCCTTATTCAGGTCCTTGGTGAGACCTCACCTGAAGTACTGTGTTCAGTTCTGGAGTCCTTATTTTAAAAGGGATAGGGACAAAATGGAGGTGGTCCAGAGAAGGGCTACCAATATGGTGTAGAGTCGGTATCAGAAAACCTATGAAGAGAGACTGAAGGATATGAATATGTACACCCTGGAAGAGCAGAGGCACAAGGGAGATAGGATACAGACCTTCAAATACCTGAAAGGTTTTAATGATGGACAAACATCAAACATTTTCCATTGGAAAGAATCAGTAGAGCTAGGGGTCACGAAATGAAACTCCAGGGAGGACGTCTCAGAGCCAAAATCAGAAAATATTTCTTCATGGGGAGGGTGGTGGATGCCTGGAATGTCCTTTTAGAGAATGTGGTGAAGACCAAAACAGTGAAAGAATTCAAAGGGGCATGGGATCTCTAAAGGCTAAAGAATGGAAATGAAGAAAAAACTGATCGGGTAAGTTGCTGATGCAGCAGTTATTACCCTTAACCAATAAGGCTTGATACTGTTGATGCAACTCCATCATGGCTCTCTGCTTCAAAGGCAGGGGAAAAATGGGAATTGGATTCAAACAGCAACCAATGAGGGCGCCGACTTTTATGATCTGGGGAAACAAATAAGTATGGGAGTAACCTGATGATGCAGCAGGTACTAGGGATGTGCAGAGGGACGCCATACGTTGCATTCGTGATTCGGATTCGTCGGGGAGCAGATACGTAGCAGTCGGCCATATGGCGCCCCGATGCGTTAATACGGCGATTTCTATTCGTGTCCCAGCTAAAATTCAAATTAATTACAACCCCCCACCCTCCTGACCCCCCCAAGACTTACCAAAACTCCCTGGTGGTCCAGCGGGGGGTCCGGGTGCCATCCCCTGCACTCACACCCTCGGTGCCGGTTTCATCATGGCGCCGATAGCCTTTGTCACAAGGGCTACCGGTGCCATTAGTCAGCCCCTGTCACATGGCCATCGGTGCCATCTTGTGCTCCTACCATGTGACAGGGGCTGACCAATGGCACCGGTTGCCCCTGTGACAAAGGCTATCGGCGCCATGATGAAACCAGCACCGAGGGTGTGAGTGCAGGGGATGGTTCCCGGACCCCCCCGCTGGACCACCAGGGAGTTTTGGTAAGTCTTGGGGGGGTTCAGGAGGGTGGGGGGTTTGTTTAAATTTTTATTTAGGTGGCCATATAATTCGGCGAAGATTCGTGTATTCGTGGGGAATCGCGATACGTTTCGCTTCCCCACGAATACTACAAATAGTGCAATATACGTTGCGGATCGCCAATACGGCGAAAACGAATGCACACCCCTAGCAGGTACTGCCCTTAACCAATAAGTCAGTTATGAGAGAGGAGTGTAGCCTGACAGGAGGTTTGGCATTCTGGTAGAGACAAGGGAGTAACATCAAAGGCTGTGAGTGTCATGAAGTGTCCAGTGATAGGAACACCGCTGGGATGTTCCTCTCTGGATTAAGACATAGAGAGGCCTCTGATTGAAGGCAGGAGAAGATTATTAAATCATGGGTCCAGGAAAGAGTTGTTTAGCTAATTGACTTGTTTGTTCTTTTAGCATGAGTTTATTGCTGTTCTGACATTTTTATGTCTGGTAAAGAAAATCACACTTCTGAGCTAAACCCTTTGCCTACTTATTCTTTTGTTCACTGTCTGGATCTCATAAATAAAATAATTGTAAAGGATCATTAAGTGGCTACCTTGAGCCATTTTCATAACAGTATGGTGACTCATTGTCAGTGGCAATATATCAGATTCTTCACTCCGGCGGCAGCAAAAGGCCCAGCACCCGTTCCAAAGCTCCTTTGCAGTCTTGGCAGTGGAGCGCCTGTTTTTATGGAGTGGTCTGTTGATCCTGGCATTTGCAAAACCAAGCCCTGATAGCACAGATGGGCAGTAGCTTTAGGCATTCCACCATGCATATTAGGCTGGGGTTTCCAGATGAGTTTAAAATTAAGAGCGCTTGAAAGAGGAATTCAATCTGTGTGAAGAATAAACAGTTATGCTGCATTTGTAAGTAATAAATAATGATGCAAACTGAAATTATATTGAGTAATCACCAGTAATTCATCCTTTAGTACAATCTACAATTAGTTTAAGGTCACAAGAACTTTAATTCCCAATAGAAATTCATAAGCAAATTGTCAGAGCACAAGGAGGTTGGAGAAAGAAACCCTCGAGTTTGTTTAAATTATTCCAAGTCATCCGACAGATTAGTTCTACTTGCAGGATACTTTTGTTTGACCCTTTCCTTTGCTAATAGAAAAAAAAGGAATGCTAAAGGTGTTTTAAATGTCTGGGGTTATAATAGGCATAAACATTCCTCAGAAATATCTAGAAAAAAAAATGGGAATCAACCTATACATCCAAACCCAGAATCACCATTAAATTCAATACAAAAAAATATTTCTGGGAAATTGTTTGTATCATGTTCACACAATAAAGTACTTGCACAACTAAAACAAAGTTTAAAGCAATGTCAATATACTTTTCACATATATAAAAGTTATATAAACTAATTTTTGAAATTTTTATATATGTGAAAACTATATTGGCATTGCTCAATACTTTTTTTACTTGTGCAAATACTTTATTGCATGAACAAGATAAAACAATTTCCCAGAAATATTTTTTGTAATAAATATTCATTAGACCAGGCCTTGAAGCTAAACACAAAACAAAGCACATTATTCACAATAATCTCCAATACCTTTAGAATCTAAACCCAGCTGACCTACTCAACTCATCCACTCCCATATTAAATCACTCACCACATGTTCGAGATCTAGGTATCATGCTAGACAATCAGCTCAATTTTAAAAAATTCATAAGCACAACCACCAAAGACTGTTTTTATAAGTTACAAGTCTTAAAAAAATTGAAGCCTCTTCTTTATTTCAACGATTTTCGGATGGTCCTACAAGCCATTATTCTATCAAAAGTCGACTATTGCAATTCGCTTCTCTTTGGCCTTCCATATTCATCCATCAAGCCCCTCCAAATGCTACAGAACTCTGCAGCCAGAATCCTTACCAATACGAATAAAAGAGATCACATCACCCCCATTCTCAAGCTCCTCCACTGGCTGCCTATAAAGCAAAGGATCCTAAATAAAGTACTCACCGTAATTCATAAATCCATTCACAATATCTCTCCTCTTCAATTATGTAACCAACTACGCCCTCACTCCTCCTCTAGACCCATCAGAGGAGCATATAAAGGCACACTCTATGTACCTTCAACAAAATCCTCGCATCATAAACGTGCCATATCTACAGCAGGCCCCATTCAATGGAATGCGCTCCCACCAGACATTCGGCTTGAGTTCTGCCACTCTTCATTCAAAAAAAAACTTAAAACCTGGCTCTTTAGCCAAGCTTTTCCAGGACCATGATCATCATTTTTTCCCCTCCAACCAGCAAGAACATATCTTCTTCACAAACCCCCATTTTCCATACCACTACCTACTTCGGTATCTAATCTCTTGCTGCAGGACACTTGAGACTTTCTCACTTATACGTTATAATTTTTATGCTCAATAAGACCTGTCAACTTAATTGTTTAAGTCTTTTTCTTTTTTCTCCTTTATCTTTTGGTCATCAATGTTACAACGTTATTGTTAAATTTTGAACTTATGTATACTGTTCCAAGTTTCATAACCTTGTTCTATGTAATGCCTTTTGGCAATTTTCATGTTCTGTTTCAATGTAAACCGATGTGATCTTTATTTCATATAGGAACACCGGTATATAAAAATCTAAAAATAAATAAAATAAATAAATATCCTATAATGCTATGTTTGGTAGGGATGTGCATTTGTTTGAAACAAATGGGTAAAATGCAATGAATGAGTCTATTTTGTTGCATTCATAGAACCCTGAAATGAATAGAGGATGCCCATGAATTGAAAGGAAAATATTTATCTCATTCGTTTATGTTTCCCATTCAAGTCTATGGCCCATTCAAGTCTATGGCTATGCTGACAAACAAACAATAGGGGCAAGGTCTAACTGGTAACTATAACAACCAACTCATGCCTAAGTAGCATGACCTTTTCCTGGGAGTTGAGGTGGGACAAGTTAGCAAGGAGACAGGAAGAAGACAAATCACAGTGAAGCATCTTTTTAACTACCCTTTAGCTGCCATCTGGATCAAGTAATGCTAATGTCCTCCCACTGAAAGGTCTGAGCATGTGCACTACACATACATACGCTGTATATATTGTGATGCAGTACGACGTGGCCAGGGGCAGAAACTGCCTGGATATAGAAAAGCAGAGGCGGGCAGTACCAAACCTATCCACCAGAGGGCGCTGAGGAAAGCAACAAAGACTACACTTCCCAAGTTCCCTGAACCGGCACCTGACCCCTGGCTGAAGAATGAGCAGGAACAGGTGGAGGAAATAGGGACTGATCCCTATGACTCAGCAGAGTCCATGGAAGCTGAGGAAGAGGGTGTGCCGCCGTGGGGGAGCTGGCCACAAAAATCCGGCTCCTCAGAGTCAGAGGAGGAGGAGATGGAGGTAAGCTGGGGAGAGGAAAGTTCCAGCTGTTCCTCTATGGAGGTGGAATAACCAGGAGGTTGGAGGATAAGAACATAAGAAATTGCCATGCTGGGTCAGACCAAGGGTCCATCAAGCCCAGCATCCTGTTTCCAACAGAGGCCAAAACCAGGCCACAAGAACCTGGCAATTACCCAAACACTAAGAAGATCCCATGCTACTGATGCAATTAATAGTAATGGCTATTCCCTAAGTAAAATTGATTAATAGCCATTAATGGACTTCTCCTCCAAGAACTTATCCAAACCTTTTTTGAACACAGCTACACTAACTGCACTAACCACATCCTCTGGCAACAAATTCCAGAGCTTTATTGTACGTTGAGTGAAAAAGAATTTTCTCCGATTAGTCTTAAATGTGCTACTTCCTAACTTCATGGAATGCCCCCTAGTCCTTCTATTATTCGAAAGTGAAAATAACCGAGTCACATCTACTCGTTCAAGACCTCTCATGATCTTAAAGACCTCTATCATATCCCCCCTCAGCCGTCTCTTCTCCAAGCTGAACAGCCCTAACCTCTTCAGCCTTTCCTCATAGGGAAGCTGTTCCATCCCCTTTATCATTTTGGTTGCCCTTCTCTGTACCTTCTACATCGCAACTATATCTTTTTTGAGATGCGGCGACCAGAATTGTACACAGTATTCAATAGGGATGTGAATCGTTTTTGAACGATTAAAATTATCGTCAGATAATAACTTTTTTGAACCCAGCTACACTAAGGGGTAGATTTTATAAATGTACGCGCGGGCGTACTTTTGTTCGTGCACCAGGAGCAAACAAAAGTACACTGGATTTTATAAGATACGCGCATAGCCGCGCGTATCTTATAAAATCCGGGGTCGGCGCGCGCAAGGGGGTGCACATTTGTGCAACCTGCGCGCGCCGAGCCCAGCGCGCGCTGCCTGTTCCCTCCAAGGCCGCTCCGAAATTGGAGCGGCCTCGGAGGGAACTTTCCTTCCGCCTCCCCTCACCTTCCCCTCACCTTCCCCTTTCCTTCCGCCTCCCCTCACCTTCCCCTCACCTTCCCCTCCCTTCCCCTCCCTTCCCCTACCTAACCCACCCCCCCTACCTTTGTTGGCAGATTTACGCCTGCGGAAAGCCATCACCCGACCCGGGGGCTGGTCCGGAGGCCTAGACCGCGCCCCCGGGCCGGCGCCACACCCCCGGGCCCGCCCCCGAATCGCCGTGTCACTCGCATCCCGCCCCTGACACGCCCCTGACACGCCCCTCCATGTAAGCCCCGGGACTTACGCGCATCCCGGGGCTTGTGCGCGCCGCCAAGCCTATGCAAAATAGGCTCAACAAGTTCAGGGGGGGTTTGGGGTAGGTTTTTGGGGGGTACATGCGTATCGTACGCGTGTACCCCCCTTTGAAAATCTACCCCAGAGCTTTATTGTGCGTTGAGTGTGCGTTGAGTGTGCATTGAGTGAAAAAGAATTTTCTCCGATTAGTCTTAAATGTGCTACTTGCTAACTTCATGGAATGCCCCCTAGTCCTTCTATTATTCAAAAGTGTAAATAACCGAGTCACATCTACTCATTCAAGTCCTCTCATGATCTTAAAGACCTAAGGATATTCCAGAATTTTAAAAAAATGCCTAATTTCCACATTCCGTAGAATGGAAGATTACATATCCCATCAGACCCACCATCTGCAGAGAATCCAGTCTAACATGAGTTACTGAACCAGAAAACTCTCTCTTGAATTAAGGGCTCACCTAGATTATGGGATAAATGCATAAAGGTTACCACTAATAAAGAAGGCAATTTTCAAAAGCCATTTTCATGAGTTAAATGGCTATTAACCCGTGGAAATGGGGTCTTTGAAAACTTTCCACCCTAATGAGCGGGTAAAATGTCATAATATCCAAGTTCCAACAGGTACCAATCCAGGTCACAAGTACCTAGTAGGATCCCAAAAGTTAAATATATTCCATGTTGCTTATCCTAGAAACAAGCAGTGGATTTCCTCAAGTCCACCGTAACAATGTAAATATAACATATTATCAGAGCAATTTTCAAAAGCCCATATACCCACGATAAGAGCACTTAACATGGGTAAAACCTATTGACAATTCAATAACATATATTGTAGCAATTTTCAAAGGCTTTGATAATGTGTTATAATTACATTTACATTTTCCTGCAGTGAGAAGAATCACTCCTGGGGTTAGAGTTGGGGGCACGGCTTGCACTTACATGCCATCATTTTGAATTTTCAAAAAGTACATTTGTAACTCTATCCAGAAAAGGCACCCACAGAAAAAACAAGTACAAAGTTATGCAGGCACGTTTTCTTAGGCAATTTTCAAAGGAAAAAAGGTTTTCCTTTTGCAAATTGGTGCAAAGCCGGTGGGTATCCGTGGACGTTGCACTTCCTTGGGCAGTTTGAAAATTGAGCTTAAGGCTAATGGATTTAAGACTCTGTGCCAGATGCCCTTTCACCAGAGCTCTTGACAATTTTAGTTCGGTGAGATATGACTTGCCATGTTGTGTCTGTGCGGTGGTTATAATCTAGGGTAGTGCTGTCTAAGAAATCTCTGTAACTTTATAAATATATTTGCAGCTGCTATCTACTTAGCAAAGAGAAACATTGGCATCTCTAAGACCTTGGCACTGTTTAAAGTATTATAGAAAATAACTTTAATGAATATTTTAATTTTGCCTTCCTGTCATCCATTATGTTTTTATGTTGGCATATACAGCATGGCGTTATGCAAGGATCAAGACAAACCAGGCTTAAGGAGCTTAGAAACTGGGATATGTGTTTGCTCTTACAAGACAAGAGAATTCATTTAGATATTCTCACACTCCAACAGCTTAGTACCCATTTAACAAGAATTCCATAAGCATGTTTTGTCGGGTCAGTTTTTAATCCATCAAATATTATCGCATCAACACTGAATGAAATTTAATAAGCCTACCACTGAAGGAGTCTAACTGAATCAATTACCATTTCCAGTTTGGATCAATAAGAAATCTTGATTTTTGCAAGATAGGGTATTGTTATAATTGTTCTGGTCTTGTGGCATTTTAATGGGTCAGCTGTTGGGAGTTATTAAAATTTCCAAGTATATTTTAGCTTTTGTGAAAATGTTTCAGAAATATTCATTAATATCGTATGCTTTAGATGTCAGACGTGAGGTCTTTTTCCCCTCTAATAGATGTAGGCATTTACAATGAAATACAGATATGATTTTTAACTCTGTTGATGTACCTTGTTCCACTGGGAAGCTGTCAAAGATGTAGGACAATGTTTGTGTGCTTACATAATAATATTGCCTTCATAATCTCTTAATATGCTAAAAATAAATTTTGGGGGGAAATAAATGGGCGGCAATGCACTACTTATTTATTTATTTATTTTAAAAGTATTTATATACCGTCTTAACAATGCAGATGGACCAAAACTGTTTACAATTAATAGTAATAAAAAAAATAAAAACAACTATATATCATAGTCCTTTGCAAAATAATTAACTAGAAATAAAATAAAATAAAGTTGGAGAAAAATACAATCAAATCGTAATAAAATTCATACATAAGCTGAGCTTAAAATAAAATGCCTATAAATAATTATTAAATAAAAAACAAGAACAGATGGAAGCACAGAGAAGCGAAAGATTCCTAAGATAAAAAATTTAGAAACGAAAGTGTCATCCTCTAATTGTTTGCCTTTGGCTTGCTACCTAATGATCCATATTTCCAAAAGCCTCTTTAAAGAGGTATGTTTTTAGTGCTTTCCTGAAATCATTTCTATTTGCTATTTGTCTTAGGGCATTTGGTAAAGAGTTCCATAAAATGGGTCCTGCTACAGAAAAGGCTCTTTATTTTGTAACATTTAATCTAGCCAGCCGTACAGTTGGTATCTCTAACAGGTTCTTAGTGGTGGATCTGAGTTCTCTTGGTGGTTTGGTGGTTTTTATACTCATAAAGTTGTACACAGCCAGATAGAATCAGAGCTATTTAATAAAGCACGTATTATCATCACTTCATTAGATGTTACTAGTAAATGGGGTATCTGTGCAGTATTGGCCTGTCCAGTTTACAACCGGAGGGAGAGGTCAGGCATGTTGTCAGGGCCACATGACCCACAGGGATCAGCATGGAAAAGCCTCTTGCTGAGTACCTGGCCAAATGTGGAGCTGTGTGGCTAGCCTACATCTGAGTAGGGCCACCAAGTCCAGCAGCACTTATGTTGTCCAGCTGCCCACATAGCTTAGGTCTGGATTTATCAAAATGCACTAAATATCACCTGCGATAGAAAAAGGGGTGTGTTTTATGGTAATAGGCAGTTTATTGCAATTTGTGCTAATACCTATGCGAAGAGCTAAATTACAATAACTTTTTCACACTTTGAGATAAGTGCTAGAATGTGGTATTTCCTACATACAACCACTGGGGGGACCATGTTGAGAGAGAGAGAGAGAGAGAGAGAGAGAGAGAGAGAGAGAGAGAGAGAAAGCCTAGCATTAATACCCACCCCCTAGATAGGTATATATATCTCTATGTGAGGCCCGCCTATTAACTCGAGGTGAGGTTTAGGTAGTAGCCTAGGGGGTTAGGAGCCACTTTCACATTCAAAGTGAGACGTACGAACAGAACAGTGCTCTCTTTTGAAGATTTGATGACCCTCGGAGTGAGGAAACTCACTCAAAGATGTGATTTGTGCAATGTTCTCTCAACCTAGCTTGATGGACTCTCTACCTGGGTAACATCAAGCTAGGTTGAGAGAACATTGCACAAATCTCATCTTTGGGTGAGTTTCCTCACTCCGAGGGTCATCAAATCTTCACAAGAGAGCACTGTTCTGTTCGTACGTCTCACTTTCAATGTCAAAGTGGTCCCTAACCCCCTACATTAATACCTAAACCTCACCTCAAGTTACTAGGTGGGCCTCCCATAGAGATATAAATACCTATCTAGGGTGAGCATATTATGATCTCTCCCTCTCCCCTAAAAAAGATGAAGCTAAAATCAGCATAAAAATGCTTTATAGCATTTTGATAAATGAGGTTTGCTTCACAATTTCAGCAGGCTTCAGCCCTATTAGCTGGAGGAGCATGGTAAACAGAAAGGCCAGTGAAGAAGAAAAGAGGGGTCCCCATGAGGGCTAATCTCTTCTTCCTGCACTGCAGTTCTGTAAATTGGGGGAGATTTGGCAGCCATTGTGGTTGGGCATGCTGGATGAATTGAGTGGTGGACAGCACTTAGCCATCTGGGGAGCAGCTGGTCAGGAAATCTACTTGCCTACATCTGAAATGCAATGTGGATTGGCATAGGGAGTGCCTTGTTGCTGCAGTGGCTTCTAGCTTGAGGTAGTGGTGCCCTGCTCCTCTTGTTCTCTTCTGGCTTATCTCCTTCCACCCTCTCCCCTCTGATGCTGCATCCGATCTGTTCTGGCAGGGGCTTCATTGGGGCTGAATGGGATCTGGGAGTGCATTTTGTGGAGGGGCTGTTTCTGCCATTGCTTTGGCTTTCCTTGGGGTGCAAGGGGATTGATCCAGAGGGAACCATCCCCGTTATGTCAGGGAACAGAGCCTGGCTGCTGCCTTACTCCCTTCCTCTGGGGCAAACTTTCTTCCCACTATTTATTTATTTATTTATTTATTTAACACGTTTTATATACCATCATTCGGATTCGTCAAAATAACGCCATCATAACGGTTTACAAAATACAAATTTACTATGTGGGTAAATGTACATGTATATGCCCTGTAGTGCAGAGGCATTCCTGGGAGTAAAGTTGGGGAGTGGTTAACACTTACACACCCTCACGTTTGCATTTTCAAAGATAAGCATTTAAAAATTTTCGGCAGGGCTTAATGGTGAAAGTGAGCCAGGGAGAGAGGGGAGCTCTTCTTCCCCTCCCCCACTCTCCAGTGGACTACGTGGGCGTCCATAGGTCTGGCGACGGATGTTTTTGGAGGGGCTGCAGGGTAAGGCACTCCTCTCTGCTTTCGCTTCCGTCCCATTTCAAGGAAAATTGCGGCAAGAAAGAGCTTTTTAGAACTCAGTCCTACGGAGCTCAGCGAGGCGTTCAGCTGCTGCACAGCCATCTTGGTTCCGCCCCTCTCCCTGCTCTACCTCTTAAGCATGAAATTAAAGTGTGTAAACCGCCATCATGGCAAAAATCCACAGAGGTCAATATTCAAAGCCATTTAAAAGGATAACTCACAAGTTTGCCGTCTAACTCCAAGTTATCTATTTAAACCTTTACTTTTGATTATTCACATCATGAAAACTATCAGCACACAGGTAAACTCAAAGTCTTTGAAAATTAACAAATATTTTATTTGAACATGTTAAACCTTATTTGAACTTTTTAAACTACTTACAAAATGTAAAAAAAAAATAAAAATAGGACAGGAAGGGGAAAATCTAGGGAGCAAAAACGTAAGGAAACAAAAAAACCCCTGGAAGTTAGGGTCACCTGCAAACTCGGATGTAGGAGTCTGCTAAGCATGGGTGTTATCTCATGGCCAGAAATTGTAGCGCCATGGCCAGGTACTGAAGTGCCCGATTGTGGCAGGGCACCATCCTGAGCAGACTCCCAAGGGCTGCGCACGTTGCTCTCTGCTCCTCCGCCATCATCTGCACCGTGGCCTCAAACTGGCGCCTGGAAAGACGCTCTTCGTCGGGAACAAGTGCCCCCAGCGATGGGCTCCTCTCCAGCTGCTGTGGTGTGGACGATGGCAGAGGAAGCAAAGGGAGATAACACCCATCCTTAGCGGACTCCCACGTCCGAGTTTGCAGGTGACCCTAATTGCCAGGGTTTTTTGGTTTGCTGCCGCTCCTTCGGGGGCTGGAGCTGGGGGGTCGGGGCCTCGCTGTCGCCGCCTGGCCCCATCTTCATCCTTGCCTGAGGAGGAGGACGACGATGACGAGGAGTCTGTTATCTATGAAGACAGGAGCGAGGGTGTGTCGTGTTGTGCGCTCACACGCGGCAGAGCATGATACGCGGGATGAAAGAGGAATTGCCTTTTGAGGGAGAGGAAAAGAAAAAGAAATGAAAAACAAAAAAACAAAGAACAAAATAATGTCGGGTCTCTGTCCCATCATCAAAAAAAAAAGAAACAACTGTCCCCTCCTCAGCACCGACTCTCTTATCCCATTGACTAGTCTTAAAACTTCAAAAGGCAGAAACGGTGGCTCCTGCCCCACCTGTGCGGCCATTGTAAATGGTGCCAGCAGAAACTGGTACAACGTTGCACCCGCTCTTCGTAACAATTAGTGTAGCTGGGTTCCAAAAAGGTTTGGATAAGTTCTTGGAGGAGAAGTCCATTAACGGCTATTAATCAAGTTTACTTAGGGAATAGCCACTGCTATTAATTGCATCAGTAGCATGGGATCTTCTTAGTGTTTGGGTAATTGCTAGGTTCTTGTGGCTTGGTTTGGCCTCTGTTGGAAACAGGATGCTGGGCTTGATGGACCCTTGGTCAGACCCAGCATGGCAATTTCTTATGTTCTTAAATCATTTATGTGTGTGAATGTGTGCGCATTCTTTATAAAATCAAAAGTAAATCCAAACCGCCCTAACTCTGCCCCTTAGATTGCCTCTGATTTTTTAGGCACATACTGTGAAAGGATGCACTAATTCAGGTTTTCCACCTCCATTTTCACACTGCACAATTTGCAGGCAATGTTACAACAAGTCATTTACATGAAAAAAACCATAGTGTAAGCTTTGGAAATTCACTCCTAAAGGTCATGAAAATTTTTGCTCTGGTAAAATTGCGCTTGAAACGCCCTCTCCGTTAATTACCACGTCACTCAACCCAGACCCTTCTGAAAATCACTATTGATTCAGGAAATCGCACAGCGCATTCTACAAAAGTGCAAGAACTCAATTAACCTGAGCAATTTATAAAAAGCACAAATTTTCTCTAAGTGACAAAACTGTCTTGAAGAGCTTTGCAAGCAAAGAGGCTGTTGAACCAAGAAACGCTGAAGTTTTCAGTGTCTGCTTTGGGAGCTTGTGCCCCAGAGCTTCTGCGCCTAAGTTGAGCTGCGGGGCACAAGTTTCCCTTATTACGTGCGAAGCAGACTGCAAATTCCTTTGACTTCACATGCAGTAAACGACGCAGGCGTGAGCTCGCTTGTGCAGAACTTCATGCAAATTGAAAGTTAATGAGCTGCTGTGACGCAACCTCATGCAAAGCAGCTCCTTAATTATGTTAGCAGGGTTTAAATATGCACTTTACAGACTGTTTTTGTTGCAAAAATGAAAATTATCCATAGGATAAAAGATTAAATCATCCTTTGGAAATCTCTACATGTACATTTTCTACCAGGTTTATTTACATTGGCCTCAAATAGATCTACCGAACACTCCCTGCTATGTTTGCCCAATCCTTAACTCCTGGCCTTTACAACTTCAGGTACATCCTTCAGTACGGTTCTGATGCATAAAAAGTATTTCCTTATTTTGGGCCTGATTCATCAAGATCTTGTCCTAGAGATACAGAATAGGAGGAAAATCTTTGAAAATCAGGCCCTGTGTCTATGGGAAAATGCTTAATATTTCTGGCCCTTATTAGCTTTGAAACACTGTGGAAGGCTAAGCTCACCAGTTTGGCTTCTTTGGCCTTTTCTGACACAAAAAGCACTAGTACAGTTCAGATGCCAAAAGGTCTGGATTTGCTGGGGGGGGAGGGGAAGGTGGTTTATTGACATTCTTGTGCTTTCTGTCCTGTTTTCATTCCAGGCCACCATGTTTTCCTGGCAGGTGTAAAATAATAAAGACCAAATAATGCAAAATGTTCCAAGGGCATGATCTTTTCTAATTCTTTTCTTTTCCTCTTGCCGAGAGCATTCTGACATCTCAGAAATAATTCAGCTCCTATACAGCAAGATTTGGAAGGCATTCAGAAAAGGTCATAGGCTAGTTACACCCTCAGACAGCAGAACACAGCTCCTATGTACTGTAATTAAGGAGCTGGACAATGAAAAGTACCATGGCCAGCTGCCGTATTGTATAGGAGAGTGCATTTCTGTTTAGTTATATGTTATACTCAGAAGAGTGTGATGTCGAGGAACTGCAATTAAGCACACAAAGGGAAAAACCATTTCATGATACTTCTCTTTTATCATTTCACACTTACATTTTATATGATTTGTTATAAATAATATTGGAGCAGAGTTTGGTCATTGTACTGACGAAAACATAATGGATAATTCAAAGAAATGTCTGTAGCATTTGCGAATTACATCTCGTTATAAGAACATAAGGTATGCCATACTGGGTCAGACCAAGGGTCCATCAAGCCCAATATCCGGTCTCCAACAGTGGCCAATCCAAGTCACAAGTACCTGGCAGGTACGCAAATATGAAATAGATCCCATGCTACTAAAGCTGGCAACAAGCACTGGCTATTCCCTACTGATTAATAGCAGCTTATGGCCTTTTCTTCCAGGAACTTATCCAAATCTTTTTCAAATCCAGCTACACTAGTTGCAACAAATTCCAGAGCTTAATTATGCATTGAGTGAAAAAATAATTTTCTCCAATTTGTTTTAAATTTGCTGCTTGCTAGTCCTTGTATTACTAGCTGCTAATTTTCTAGCTGCTAATTTTCTCCAATTTGTTTTAAATTTGCTGCTTGCTAGTCCTTGTATTACTAGCTGCTTGCTAGTCCTTGTATTACCCATTCAAATCCTTTCATGATTTTGAGGACCTTTATCAAATCCCCCTTCAGCCGTCTCTTCTCCAAGCTAACAGCCCTAATCTCTTTAGTCTTTCCTCTCAGTTCCATCCCGTTTATCATTATCTCCTCCCTTCTTTGTACTTTCTCCAATGCAACCTAATCTTTTTTGAGATGCGGCGACCAGAATTGCACACAATATTCAAGGTGCAGTATAACCATGGAGCAATACAGAGGCATTACGACATCCTTCTTTTTTATTTGCCTTTCTCTTCCTAATAATTCCTTACATTTTATTTGCTTTTTTGATTGCCACAGCACACTGAGTTGACAATTTCAATGTAATATCGATTAAAGCCCAGATCTCTTTCCTGGGTGGTAGCTCCTAAAATGGAACTTAATATTGTATAGCTAGCTATAGGGTTATTTTTCTCTATATTTATTTATTTATTTATTTATTTTTAGTTTTTATATACCGATCTTCTTGCATTAGATACAAATCAAACCGGTTTACAAAGAACAAAGAACTTGCCTTTAGGCGATACAAGGAACCATGAATGTATTAAGAAAAAAAACAAACTCTGGGTAACATAGTCAGAAAGTAAACTGACCAGAAAAACAATTAGCATTACATAGTAATAAAGGTCACAATAAACGGTCGATCTATTGATTGTGCATGGATCATCAGGCAGAAACAGACTAAAGGGTATCTGAGGGTCTCTTCAAGGTAGCATGAGTTAGAGAAAAAGTGAAAAATGAAAGAGAACTTATAACAAACAATATCATAATTGTGAAGGGAAATTAGGGGGAATATGTTGCGAGAAATGGAAAGCATATGTTAGCTAAAAAGAGGGTTCTGGAAAGGCAAGGTTGAATAACTAAGTTTTTAGTTTTTTCTTGAAGGAAAAGGGGCAAGGGTCCTGTCGGAGGTCTGGTGGGAGGGTGTTCCATTGAGTGGGACCTGCGGTAGAAAAGGCTCTGTTCCTTAGAGACGTTTTAGCTTGAGGGACGAAGAGAGTGCCTTGCTATGCTTTTCTCATTGGTCTAGTAGAGTTATTAGTGCGAATCTGGAAGGTGAGATCGATAGGGGCAAGATTGTGAAGAGTTTTGTGCATGATGGTCAGCACTTTGTAGAGGATTCTATATTTGATAGAGAGCCAGTGAAGGTTGTAGAGGATGGGTGTGATGTGTTCCCTCTTTTTTGAATTCGTTAAAATCCTGGCGGCTGCATTTTATAACATCTGTAGAGGCTTAATGGTGACAGCCGGGAGCCCTAGCAACGAGTTACAATAATCAATTTTGGTGAGTATGATTGATTGGAGAACCAGGCGGAAATCATTAGGGATGTGAATCGTTTTTTGACGATTTAAAGTATCGTCCGATATATTTTAAATCATCAAAAATCATTAGAGCCGCGATACAATAACAATTCCCCCGATTTATAGTCAAAAAATCGTAAATCGGGAGAAGGGGGAGGGGAAGGGGGAGGACGGGAAAACCGGCACATTAAAATAACCCTAAAACTCACCCCGACCCTTTAAAATAAATCCCCCACCCTCCCGAACCCCCCCAAAATGCCTTAAATTACCTGGGGTCCAGAGGAAGGGTCCCAGTGTGATCCTTTACTCTCGGACCTCCGTGCGTTATAGAAATGGCGCCGGCGCTACCTTTGACCTGTCATATGACAGGTCAAAGGTAGCGCCGGCGCCATTTTGTTTTTTTGTCCCCCGACGTCAGGAGCGTAGGAGATCGCTCCCGGACCCCCGCTGGACCCCCAGGGACTTTTGGCCAGCTTGGGGGGGCCTCCTGACCCCCACAAGACTTGCCAAAAGTCCAGCAGGGGTCCGGAACGATCTCCTACAGCGAATCATTTTTCCATATGGAAAATGGCGCCGGCCATACACCGTATGGCCGGCGCCATTTTCCGTACGGAAAAACAATTCGACTGCAGGAGGTCGTTCCGGACCCCCGCTGGACCCCCAGGGACTTTTGGTCATCTTGGGGGGGGGCCTCCTGACCCCCACAAGACTTGCCAAAAGTCCAGCGGGGGTCTGGAACGACCTCCTGCAGTCGAATCGTGTTGCCATATGGCCGGCGCCATTTTGCGCAAAATGGCGCCAGCCGTACGGCAACACGACAGGTCAAAGGTAGCGCCGGCGCCATTTCTACAATGCACGGAGGTCCGAGAGTAAAGGATCACACCGGGACCCTTCCTCTGGACCCCAGGTAATTTAAGGCATTTTGGGGGGGTTCGGGAGGGTGGGGGATTTATTTTAAAGGGTCGGGGTGAGTTTTAGGGTTATTTTAATGTGCCGGTTTTCCCGTCCTCCCCCTTCCCCTCCCCCTCCCCACCCCCAGACCACCCCTTTTCTTGGGCCCGGCACTTCTGCGTGTAACGGGAGTTACACACGTGGCTGGGCTCCTTTGAAAATGCGCGCAGTGCGTACAAGGCCCAACCACACATGTGACCCCCATTTTCTCCATGCGCAGGGGATTTAAAATTTAACTGTTATCTTCTCTAAGTGCCCCTTTAACCATAAAAAATTCCATTTTCTCAGTTACCTCAACTGTATTTTCAGAATAACTTGGCATGTGCATGCCTTGCTTTCCACATTCATCTCTGCTCTTTAAATCATGAGTATGTGTGTGTATGTGTCTATATGTTCATGTGATTTGTGTATATATGTGATTGTGTTTGAGTACTCATATCAGTAGGTATATCTTGTGGAGACTGTGAGCCTAACTTTCAAACTTATTCACGGTACTGCATGCTGCGGCATGGAACCTTGAACCAAGGTGGAGTTGGTGCAACCTGCAGGGAGGAGCCCTGCAAGTCCCCACTGATGGCTAGTGAAGTCGGGTGAGTCAGAGGCCCAACTGGAGCTTTGCCTGTACCAACCCATGTTCCCCTCAGGTTGAGTCTTTGGGTGCCGGGATCGGCAGATCTTAGGTGAGGGCCTCTGAGGATGGTCAGAAGATCCATAAGAGACGCTAAAGCATGCAGGCAAGGTCAAAGGCAGCTCTAGTCAAGGCAGGCTGTGTTCACAGACGTCAAGAAAGCAGGCAGAGATCAGTGGCAGGTAGCATTCATGGAAATCAAGTAAACCAGGCAGAGGTCAGTGGCAGGCAGCATTCACAGAGGTCGAATAGGTAGGCAGAGGTCAATACTAGGTATCCATCCAAGGGAAGGTCAGATGGATAGACAGGGCAGGGAGGCAGGCAAGGAGATAAGGAGCACTGAAGAGTGCCTCAGGGATCTGTATTGGGACCCTTACTTTTCAATATATTTATAAATGATCTGGAAAGAAATACGATGAGTGAGATAATCAAATTTTCAGATGATACAAAATTGTTCAGAGTAGTTAAATCACAAGCAGATTGTGATAAATTGCAGGAAGACCATGTGAGACTGGAAAATTGGTCATCAAAATGGCAGATGAAATTTAATGTGGATAAGTGCAAGGTGATGCATATAGGGAAAAATAACCCATGCTATAGTTGTACAATGTTAGGTTCCATATTAGGTGCTACAACCCAAGAAAGAGATCTAGGCGTCATAGTGGACAACACATTGAAATCGTCGGTTCAATGTGCTGCGGCAGTCAAAAAAGCAAACAGAATGTTGGTAATTATGAGAAAGGGAATGGTGAATAAAATGGAAAACGTCATAATGCCTCTGTATCGCTTCATGGTGAGACCGCAGCTTGAATACTGTGTACAGTTCTGGTCGCCGCATCTAAAAAAAGATATAATTGCGATGGAGAAGGTACAGAAAAGGGCTACCAAAATGATAAGGGGAATGGAACAGCTTCCGTATGAGGAAAGACTAAAGAGGTTAGGACTTTTCAGCTTGGAGAAGAGACAGCTGAGAGGGGATATGATAGAGGTGTTTAAAATCATGAGAGGTCTAGAACGGGTAGATGTGAATCGGTTATTTACTCTTTCGGATAATAGAAAGACTAGGGGGCACTCCATGAAGTTAGCATGTGGCACATTTAAAACTAATCAGAGAAAGTTCTTTTTTACTCAACGCACAATTAAACTCTGGAATTTGTTGCCAGAGGATGTGGTTAGTGCAGTTAGTATAGCTGTGTTTAAAAAAGGATTGGATAAGTTCTTGGAGGAGAAGTCCATTACCTGCTATTAATTAAGTTGACTTAGAAAATAGCCACTGCTATTACTAGCAATGGGAACATGGAATAGACTTAGTTTTTGGGTACTTGCCAGGTTCTTATGGCCTGGATTGGCCACTGTTGGAAACAGGATGTTGGGCTTGATGGACCCTTGGTCTGCCCCAGTATGGCATGTTCTTATGTTCTTATGTTCTTACCTGACCACAAGAACTGAAGAGGAACTGAAGACAAAGACCACTGAAGACAAGATGAGGACCAGGAATCAAAGACTAAATGAAAGACCAGGAACTGAAGACAAGACAAAGACCAGGAAATTGGGAATGCTGAGGCAGCTCATACTGCACAGGCTGTAGGGAGACCTGTTTCCAAAGTGAGGTCTGCAGGGAGAAAGGGCCTTTTAAAGGCCGAGGCTTGTAACTTCATCCAAGGCCTCTGCGGGGGATTTCTCGCCATGGGTCCTTTAAGTTTGAGCTTGTTGTGCGTGCACGCACTTCGGGACAGCCATGTTGGAAACTGGTGTCATCCTGCCACGCATCGCATCAGGCCTATTTGGATGTGGCAGCCTGCCGTGCAGGTGCCCTGGGAATCTTCACTGGCATCAGGGGTCAGCAATGGTGGCTCAGGGCAGGAGGTAAGTGTGGCGGTTCACAGGGGAGGCTCGTGAACTGCCAAACGCAAAACTGTATTTGTACTCGAAAGTGAACTCGCAGAGATTTATGCTAATATTTTAGAAAATGTGTGGTGGAAGCTATACAGTTTATACACTACAGCATGGTTCTGCTCAGCAAATATGTGTTATGTGTCAGGACACAAATATTTCCAAAGCAAGAAAATGCTTACTTTCTTACCAATTTTATAACCATACGTGCATTTATTTTAGATGCTCCTGATTTATATGCAGAGGCTGATATTTTATATATATACTGCATATATTGTTTTGAAAATACTTATTTTGCTGCGTATTTGAAAATCACCAGTTTGCAGATAGCTCTGCCAGTTCACCCAGTCTATCACCAGTTCACATAGACCCTCTAGCACTTCATTCTGAACCCCCACCAGTTCACCCAGACCTTCTACCCAATGACTGCAGACAGCAGGTAAGTCCAATTTCACTTATGCTAGTCAATTAGCAGTTGTGAAAGTATACGAAAAAGTTCAGTGATGTATACACATATATCTCTTACAAAATAGTAACTACCCTGCATACTTCTAAACCCCATCCCAGACTGCTCTTAGACTGCCCCTTTTTTCTGCTGGTAAAATATACGCATGGAATGCATATATTTATGTACACACTCTTGATGTTTATAAAATAGCATATCCACAAGTACAGGCTACTAATTTATTAGATTTATATTCAACATCATCGAACAACATCTGAGCAGGTTACATTTAAATATCCACATGCTATAACAGTTAAAATCACATAATAAAAACAGGAAATCAGAAAATGAGTAAAGCAATAAATACGTGATACAAAGTCTGAAACATGATTATCAGATTAAACATAATATATAAACAAATAAAACTCATCAAAAATAAAAACAAATCAATAAACAAAAAACAGCAAATAAAGTTTGACCAAATATGACGTTGCAGATACCAATACTGCGCTTCCTTATTAGTCTGATTCTAGTATACATGCAGGCAATAAGTTTAATACAAGCATGAGCATGCCCACATATGTGCGTATGAGTGCACGAGCGCACATACACTGGAATTTTCAATCATCCGTGCAAGAGTGATATGATTTAAAATACACCTAGGGCCGGATTTTTAAACCTACGCGCGCAACCTACATTTCTGCGTGCATGTTATAAAATCAGGGGTTGGCGCGCACAAGGGGGTGCACATTAATGCACCTTGCATGGGCCGAGCCCTCGGGGAGACCAGCTGGCTTTCCCCATTCCCCTCCACCTTCCCCTCCCTGTCCCACACCCCAGCACGAAAACAAAAACCCCTGGTACCTTTATTTCTGAAGTTATGCCTGCCAGAGGCAGGTATAACTTGTGCGCGCCGGCCAAGTGCCGGTGTGCAATCCCCCGGCCCAATGGCAGTGGAGAGACCTCTGGCCCCGCCCCTTCCCTGCCCCCGTACCAACCATTTTTTCAAGCCCCAGGACTTACACGCATCACGGGGCTTTACACGCGCCGCTGGACCTTTTGAAAATAGGTCCATCGGGCGTAACCCCCCCTACATGCATAAATCCACCTGGATTTACAAGCGTAGCTTTTAAAATCTGCCCCCTAGCGTGCAGTTACACGAGGAAACATTCTTCGTGTATGTTCCTTAGGAATTTGTCGGCCTTAATGTGCGCAGCTAGGCAGGTTTTAAAACATGTGCACGCGAAGGAAATAGTCAATTTGGCCCATTAGTTCATCAGCTTACCCAGTTTATCTCTAGGTCATCCAGACCTCTCTGATTCTCCAGCTTGCACTCCCCCCAGTTTACCCAGACTCCTCACCCAATCATTTTAGGCCTAAAATGAATTTTCTTCAGACTTACACCTCTTCAAATGCAAAATTAAATAAGCGCAGGAAACAGCCCTGATGTGCGCTGCAGGTGTGAGATTTAATATCAGTATTTACGCGCTTAAACGTTGACCCCCACCCCGGAGCACCCCTGACATGCCCTGACTCTGCCCTTTTCTTCCATGTGTTAGGTTGCTCATGTATGCGCATATACGCATATAATTGGGCCATTTTAAAATATGAGTTGCTCATGCTCGGCCCAGATATTTGCAAATATGGGCCTTTTAAAGGGAGCAACTCTTTTAAAATTCGCCCCACAGCTTTTAATGAAATCTAAAAGTCTATGGATAGAAATCCCTACCATTTCATAATATCCTGGAATAATACAAATATATGATTAAGGAGTACATATTCAGTCACTATTTGGATAGCAAAGTTAGCCGGATAAACTTATCTGGCTAACTCTGGAGGTGTATCCAATATCTCCAAACCACCATTGAATATAGCCAGCTATCTTAAAGTTGACCGGCTAACTTTACCCAGCTAATTTTAGGATAGCTCTTTGGCCCACCCAGACTTAGCTGGTTAGGTTATCCAGCTAACTTTGAATATCGGGGTAATATAGCCGGCTAACTGAACTCCTCCCTGTTATGCAACTAGAACACCCTTAACTTATCTGGCTAAATTCTAGCCAGCTAATTTCTGAGTTATGCAGCTAAATGATTTTCAATATGGGCCTCTAAAAGTTCAAATACAGAATAACCTGAGTCATAGATAAATACATAGATCCCTGTTGTTTCATAATATCCTGTTATCATAAAATTAAAATTAGCAGTTAAAAATTCCTATATCAAACAATCTGAGACATAAAAGACCGTGCAAATATTATGCATGCATATGCTATTTTTATGCATGCAACCCCTGTATACGTGCATATATATACATTTGTGAATACTATGGCAAAGATAAACTCATCCTATTAAATTCCAGAGCCAATGTTTTACTTCAGGTTTCTAACTGCTTACAAGGAGTCACTTTCGTCTTGCCAAACTATAAAAATTACATGTTCAGTAGTTATTTTGCAGCAAAGTTTCTTGATTATTATTTATTTATTTCCATTAGATATTCTGTCTTTCCCTAGGAGAGGCACAGGATGGATTACAAAGAAAGATGTGGCTTGCAGTACATATGTCAGGGGTGAAGGGGAAGGACATTAAACCGGGAACTGAATAATGCAAAGCTGTACAGGCAGCACTACACGGTGTACGCTTGATTTCATTGAACAGGGAGGATATCTAACAATAAGAAGGGACTTCTTCAGAAAATCAGGACTAACTGTAGCCAATCAGTCTTTGACTTTCCTGAATATATTAGCACATAAGTGTATCTTTAAAATAAATGTTTCTTTTATTCTTTGTCTCTTCCATATATGGCCTTGCTCGCCATACAAAAGAGAAGTAAAAGGATTAAATTTAGTATCTCAGTAGTTTATTTTGAAAGTCCAATTATATTTTCAGAAGCCATTGTGTATTAGAATGGATCTCCTAAAAGCAAGGGTCATAGAAAAAAAAAAGATTTAAATGGTTATTGCTACTGACATCACATCAGGATGTTATATTTATTCATTTATTTATTTTACAAATTTACAAGTCACTTTTCTGAAAAATTACTCAAGTCGGAGTCCAATTTACAAAATAACAAAAATGAAATTATGGCTGTAAGATGTATTATTTGGCAACTGATCACGTGGAACTAGTGTTCTAAGGAAAAGGTTGTCATTCATACAGGAAGGCTACCATTTCTCCAAAGATTAGTGTTGACACGGCTCTCATGGAAATAAAAAAAAAATACATCTTATTTTGGTTTGAGTCTTCAGCTTGTGGTAATTAAAGAAAAACCTGTCCAAAATTTGTGATATGTAAAACCAAAGTAAAGCACTCAGTGATGTCACAAAAGGGGGCTTCATGCAAAAAAATCCTGCAGAATGCACCAAAATGCACAAAAAGAGAAATTCTGGCATTTTGCACATTGTTTCTCCTCTTTTACAAAATCATTTTGCACTTTCCCTCTTTGCCAACAATAAACTTTCATTTGTGGTCCACTATATGCAAATGTTTGCTAAATTTCTGAGTTAATGAGCTAATTTGATGTAATTCTATGCAAAGCAGCTCATTAATTCAGAATTCAGCAGAAACCGGCTTGTGAAGATAACTTTGAAGAACAGATTTTGCAAAAAAAGGTAATACATCAAGATCCCTTGTGATCAATCTGACCCTTTACTCATGATTTAAATCAAGACTATATGGATCAAATTAAGGAATTTGCTATAGACATAGTTTAAGAGTTTCCCTTTCATATACCCCCATTAAAAAGCAAAGACAACCAAATCAAGTCTTTTGTCTGCAATTATATAAGGGGTGGCCCAATGGTTAGAGTTATAATCTGGTAACCAAAAGAACTGGATTTTTGGATTACTTCTAAAAAATACAGGTACATCTACTGTTCACATGGTAACACACACAAAGGGGTTGTATTAGAACAAGTTTGAAACTTATGAGCAGTGGAACCAATTGTCATTGCTTCAGTCCACCCTACTATAGCTCCCTAGCTTGCACATTAGCTAGGATTGAAAACTTGACAATTATTGCTATGTAGGAGTTAGATGCCTAAATTGACCCCTTTCAAAATTGATTAGGGATGAGATCCTAAATTTAGGAGTATATTTTCTTTAGATACCTACATTTAGAGGCCTAACATATGGGCAGCTAAAAGCAGAAGAGTTAAGGTAGGGGGAAACAGGTGCCTAGCAGCTTCACCTCTAGGCACCTAACTTACCCCTAGATTTATCAAAATGCTATATTTATAGCAGAAATAGCGCCCGTGATAAAAAAAGGGGCATGGTTAGAATAATTTCCCTGCTCCTGCATTGCATAGGTAATTTATGCAAGCTGCTAAATTTCACTTTGCACATCGATTAGTGTGCATGTGCAATACAGCAAAAAAGTTTTTTTGAGAGAGAGAATCCAATATGTATCTTTACTATTTATACCACTGTAAGAGGAGGCACTTTTAAGTTGAGTTGAGGTTTGGGGGTGGAGTAGATTTGGGGGGGGGGGCAGTTTTACATACACAGTAGGAGGTACGGACAGCAAAGTTGACATCACTGAAGATTTTCTGATGTTTGAATCAAGGAAAGGTACAAGAGGAGTTGATTTGTACAATGCACTATCTGTTAGTAGAGATGTCTTTCCCCTTCATCCCTTCATCCCCTACTAGTAGAGAGTGCATTGTACAAATCAACTCTCTTGTTCCTTTCCTTGATTCAAACAGCAGAAAATCTTCACTGATGTTAACTATGCTATTTGTACCTCCTACTGTGTATATAAAACCGCCTCGTTCCAAACCTCACTCCAAATTAAAAGTGCCCCCTCTTACAGGGGTATAAATAATAAAGTTAAAGATGAGTCTCTCTCTCTCTCTCTCTCTCTCTCACTCACTCACTCACTCACTCACTCACTCACACTCTCTCTCTCTCTCTCACTCTCTCTCTCTCACTCACTCACTCACTCACTCACTCACACTCTCTCTCTCTCTCTCACTCTCTCCCTCCCTCCCCCAAACAGCATGTGTGATAAAAAAAACTTTTCAGTCACTAACTATATCTAGGCTTATGAATTGAATTTTTAAATATAAATTCTTAAATTTTAGGCCCTAAATTTAGAAAAAAATTTTAGCTAACAACTTAAGGGGATTATTTTCCAACTCGCATTATGTCCTTTTCGCATGCGTTAAGACGTTTTTGCATGCAAAAAAATCTTAATGCATGCGAAAAGGCCATAACGCGAGTTGCAAAATAGCCCCCTAAATTTGCCTGAAAATCCACCTAAATTTAGAGACCTAAAATTTAGATATAGAGACTCCTTGGGATTTTCACTATTATTATTATTTATTTATTATTTATTTATTTATATATTTTAAATTTCTTTTATACCGCCTAGCATGGTACAACCATGTTAGGCTTTTTCCAAACATGCACAGTATAATAAAACAAAACAAATGAAAGACGTTGATACAAGATAAAATACCAGCAAATAAAATATCAGTGTTACAACAAGACACTGGAGATCCACAGCTGAAAAATAAAAATACAATAAAATAGAATTTTAAAATCAAAGATAAGCCACTTGAAATTAATGGAAGAGGGGGGGTCCTAGTATTAGGATCTGTAGAAAGTGTTGGTTTGGAGCATGCCACTTTGCTACAGCACCCCCTGTGTTGTTATTATAGTGGTGGGATCCTGCCTGCTCAAGAGTAGGTGGAGTTAAAGATCCATGTGGCATTTTTAATTGGCACTTGAAAAGAGAGGAATATTTGTTCCTCTGTTCCAGTGTGGCAGGGTCGTACACCCCTAGCTATGCAGAATAGGGACTGTGTCTTCCTAGTCCACAACCTGGCTAGTAACTGTATCTCTTGTTCTTTAAAAATGTTTGGACTTTATTCTTGAGATGCTTCTGGATCCCCTGATCAGCTAGGGAAACCCTCCTGTGTTGGGAAAGGCTAGGAAGAGAGAGAAAACCAGAGGTCAGTGTTGAGAGCAGTTTGCCCAGCTAAGTTCGGACTTATTTGGACAAACCACGTGATTTAAAATTGCTGCCAATCTGACTGCCCCTGACATCGCTGGATAAGTTGTTACCCAACTGAAAACGTATCTAGCTATGTGAAGGGCAGTCCGGGGCAGTCCAGGTTAGAGTGTTGTTATCAGCTGCCTTTAGGACTGCATGAAAGCAGTCCTAAATTACCCAAGTAAACTTATCTGGCTAACTTTTACATAGCCGGGTATATTCAGTGGCATGCCTGCACTGCTGAATATCCCAGCAAAGCTGGCTAGACAAGCTTATTCAGTGTGTTTATTGATTTCTTTAAAATCTTTTCTATACCGTCGCTAAGTTATATACCATCGCAACGGTTTACATGTAGGCACATAGATTAGGATGGGTGAATGCGTACTATCGTACATTCTAACAAGTGCCAAAAAGGTTCAGTTACATTTTAACATAAACAAAAAAGCTTCGCTTGTTTAGTGATGTATGTCCTGACCAAGTGTACCTGTAAGGTACTATTCACAGGTAAAATTCACATCCTTTAAGTTTTACTACTATGTTAGTTGTGAAATAAAGTTATTAAAAATATTATCCAGCACATTTTAGGAATAGTGCTGTTTAATGGTGCTCTTCTGCCTATTCCTGTGTATTTTCGATTCTCCAGTCTCTTTGTAAAATGCTTGTTTTTAAAGCTATGTTTTTAAACTTTTCTTAAAGGTTTTGGGATCTCTTTGTAATCTGATCTCTAGGGCCATTGTGTTCCAAAGTGTGGGGCCTGCCAAAGATAAGGCCCTTTCTCTCACTTGGGTTAGTCTCGCTGTTTTGACTGATGGAATGGTTAAGACTGTTCTTTGTTTGCTGATCGAAGGTTTCTGTGTGGGATGTGTACCCATAGTGCCGTGTTTAGCCAGTCGGCTTTTTCGTCATGTATTAGTTTATGTATGGTACATAGGGCTTTATATTTTACTCTTTGTTCTATGGGTAGCCAATGTAATTCCGCCAGGGTTTCAGTTATATGCTTGCTAGCTAGCCAATAGCTGAAAATGGACCTTCCGGGTCCTTCCACCTCATATCCAATGGTGGAAAAGTGGTTAAGCATTTCAAGGTCTCTGTGAATTTTCTTTTTAGTTTTGTCATGATCTTTTGCCCAATCTTCCTGTCTAGGAATGGGGAAAGAGAAGGGTTTTCCCTGCTGAGTTGCTGTTGGGACTTTCAGTCAGAAAAATGCCATTTAACATCTGAGGACAGGGTAGAAAAGTATAACGGTCGTGATCAGGAGACCGTCTCAGGAGTCTCTGCCTCCTTGGGAAAGAAAGGGCTTGGGAATGTGGAATATTTGGAGAACATCTGTGACTTCAGGTATTTTTCTAAATTTTGGAAGGGAGAACCATATGGGGAGCCAGAGTTCCCCTAACCTTGAAGGAAGGTTATTTATTTATTTATTTATTTTTCTAATTTTTCAAAATACAACACTTCACAAGAACTTTTGTAAGAATAAGAACAAGGATGGGGACCTAGGGGTACATTACTTGTGATTGTTCTTATTTTTATGAAAGTTCTTGGGAAGTGTTGTATTTTGAAAGAAGGTAATTTTAATGCTTGCCATACTGAGGGACACTTTCACAGAGCAAGCAGAACTGAGATTCTCGATTGTTCCTGAAGTGGTTTTGGTGCCAACTTTTAACCACTGAAGAAGTATCACAATAAGCTTTTGTTTTGGAACACCCTCCTTGAATGTTCAGCTTAGTTATTTGGTACCGAGAAACCCTAGACACTGTAAATACATTCACTGAAGAGTTTTACCCCTACACCTTCAGCTTTGGGGTTTATCCGCCCCCACCCTCTCATCAAAGAATCCATGAACCAGGGCTGTCAAGGCTGGGTAACGACTTAGTCCCAGGACTGAGTATGATGCCTGCCTTCTCATCTAGATTTAGAAGAGAAGCTACATAGGCATCTAAGTGAAACACTGAGCATTTTGTAAAAATTGACCACTTTGGGACCTATGCAGTAATAGCATTAGTGTTAATGCCTGAATTAGCTAATGCCCATGTAGAAAGCATAGCCAATGTTCCCACTAGCCCGCACAGAGGACCTCAGACTCCCTTCTAACCACCTGGCACCATTTCGCACTTTGAACAGCGTGAGGCCAGCAGGTCCCCGCAGACTACAGGATTCCTTATGATTCAAACCATGAGATGGTTGGAGCTGGGCCAGGGAGGTAGAAGGTAGATTGGGGTCCCCTGAGCAGGTTAGTGGGAACATTAGTGTTAACATATACTCTTTACAAGCACATTATCATTACCACTAGTACCCCGGTGGTAATACTAACACATGAAAATGACTTCATTTTTTAAAATATACGTAAATTACCTCATTAGGTATACTTAAGAAGCTTAACATGGCCTACTAAAGCTGTACAATTTAACTACACCACAACAATTAACTCAAATAACCTTAGGAGGCTATATTAATTTAGACCTCTAGGCCCAAAAACCCCTATGTAGCTTTTAATGATGATTAGTACATAGGTAGGCTTTATCTCTTGTTCTTCATGTATCCACTTAAAAGGTCAATACAACCAATCAGCCACCAGAAAGGAGGCTGTGATGAATAGCTGTTCTACAAGGCTGGCAAGGTTTTAATAACTACTATTCAAAGCTGGAATAGGGACTGCATGGGAAGCAGAAAGGTGGCGAATTGGGTGAGTCTGTCCTTACCATTAGCTCTGCACCCACAAGCAGCAGTCGCTTCCTCTTTCTCTCTTCCAAAAGAGAAGAAAGCTTTACAAATAATACGTATTTATTTTTATTATTATGTTCTGCTTCATTTCTGTGTGTTGGTATCATCTGACCAGAGTAATTTTATTCACATGGTGGGTACTTGAGAAGTGTAATATTTGTAAGGAATGGCTATTTTTCTGCACAGCAGGGGGAAGAAAGTTGGAGACATTACTGGATTCTCTATAGCAGCCCCTCTCATTCACATTATGCAGCAGAAGTAAATGTAGGCAACCACAAATATAGAATCCAAATACCACAGTCATTTGCTGGATAAATGCCTTCACACTCTTGCTCAGTTGCTATTTTGGAAAAAAAAAAAAACCAGGAGTCATTAGTCTTGGAAGTACACAAGTTCACTATTCAGCCCTGGAATTCAGGTATATTGTTATTCAAGCCAGGCTTCAGAATCATATTAGGATTACTGAAGCTCTATTGCTTTCCCCTCTGCTATTACTCTTATTTTTGACATAGTGAAGTTTAGCATGTTTTAGACAGAGCAGTCTAGTGCATAACTGACACAGAATTATGAGGGGAAGTTCAAGCAGCAATTTAAAATATATTTTTTTCCTCTTCCCCTGTTATATATTGCATTTTCAGGTTTATATTTTCCTTAACTCTAGGGAGCAAGTCAGGCTATAGGAAATTGAAAGGTTCTGTTTAATAACTGAGAAAATTCATAAGTCTCCATTTACCTTTCACTGAGCAAGTTGATTGATATTTAAGAAGTAATTTGGTGAAACCAGAAGAATGAAATCTTTAGCACCCAAAAGTGGCCATTGAAAGAGAAGAGAGGAATGGATTACTTAGAAATGTGTTTCTCAGCTGGAAGATGAATTACATATTTCTACCATTTACTGAACACTGCTTCTGGGCTAAAAGCCAAGAAAAAAAAAATTGGAAGCAATAGTTGACCGCCTCTACCAAAGTCTACCTTGATGGCATTTTCTCTAAGATGAAGTTTCGTACTGTTTATAGAGGTTTATTGAGCTTGTATGAGTGCCTTATCAGGTCAAATATAGAAACATAGAAATGACGGCAGAAGAAGACCAAACGGCCCATCCAGTCTGCCCAGCAAGCTATGCATTTTTTTTTTTATTTCTCTCATACTTCTGTTACTCTTGGCTCTTAGTAACCTTTTGGTTCTATTTCCCTTCCACCCACACCATTAATGTAGAGAGCAGTGTTGGAACTGCATCCACGTGAATATCTACCATAGTTAGGGGTAGTAACCGCCGCAATAAGCAAGCTACACCCATGCCTTTGTTTACCCAGACTATGTAACTCAGTCCTTGTTGGTTATTGTCTGTATATAGATCCACCTTTCTACGTTCCCCCTGCCGTTGAAGCAGAGAGCTATGCTGGATGTGTGTTGAAAGTGAAGTATCAGACTTTCTCCCCTGCCGTTGAAGCAGTGAGCTATGCTGGATATGCATGAAGTATCAGACTTTCTCCCCTGCCGTTGAAGCAGAGAGCTGTGTTGGATATGCGTTGAAAGTGAAGTATCAGACTTTCTCCCCTGCTGTTGAAGCAGAGAGCTATGTTGAATTTGCGTGAAGTATCAGACTTTCTCCCCTGCCGTTGAAGCAGAGAGCTATGCTGGATATGCATTGAAAGTAAAGTATCTGGCTTATATAGGATCATTTGTCCCATTGAGCATAGCTTACATAGGGAATTTCTTAAGAGTGAACCCTTAGGGCCACAGCCACAGGCAGGTGATTTGGCACTTATGGCCAAGTGAAAAAGTGCACCTTCAACCTTGTTGTACACCATACACGAAACAGTGAGCTGGGAAACTGTTCAATATTTTTCAACATACTACTATTTAAAATCTATTAAGTAGACACAAGTGCAACCCTAAGGTCTGTATCAATATGATACTTAAGCCTCTACCAGAACTGACTCTTTACCGCTAACCAGCTGATTAGCCATCTCTGTCTTCTTAAGCAGTAAGGGTTGAAAAAGAAGCGTACGCTTTTAAATCATAATGCTATCATACTTCCTTTGCTTCTATTGAATTAGAGGATTTTTTATTATATTATACTAATTAAGTTCTAGATCTCATTAACAGCAAAGCAAACTCCCTCTACATCAAGGCACATTATGATGCACTACAAAGCCTTCCAAAGCACTCAGAACCTTTATAGCAAACCTGTGATACCATAACATTTCTAACAGCTAGGACTAAAACAGCAACCATTTTACTAATGAAAAGGCAGCACTATAGGCCCTAGAACACCAATATTGGAAAAAGTGAACAAGCCAGTCTGCTATCGATCCTTAGTCAGTCACCACATGCTAGCAGAATCCCTCACCTCAGTCACCCAAGCAGAACACAGATCACCCCCTACCAAATATAGAGTAAGGGATCACAAATTAGAAATAGAAATATGCCAATAAAAACTGAAATAGAAACCTCAAGAAGCCACGCTCTGTGAGCAATGTAACACTAGAAAAAGAAAAACAGAAATGCATTTCTGCTTATTCTCAGCAAAATACGTCACTCCAGATTTTTGCAGAGCCCTCTCCCATGCACATTCATCATAACTTCCCCCCAAGAGCCCCTCCATACATATGATCCATACCCCATACAGCCCATACTCCAGAGAGAGCTCCCTCCCACTGTACACAATCTTCTGGAGGCCCACATACAAATGGCCCATCCACCAGAAATCCCGTCACCTTAAAAATCCCACAGAGCCACCTCACGTACTGTATGTATGACCCATCCCCCAGAGAACTTCCCCCCGAACTCACTCCAAAATACATGATTAACGATCCCCCTAGAAGCATCCCCCCATACATTCCCAGATTTCCAAACCCCTCCAGTACTTATGAGCCCCCTATAAACATCCCTTAGTCCTAGAGCCAACCATCATTCACATGACCCCCATATGCATCTCCCAGTCCCGAAAGCACTCACCACCATCCCCACAACATACACTTTTCCAGATCCCAAAGCAACCACCATAGCAATACACTAGTTATACTTACCTTCCAGCAACTCTCCGCCTCCTAAGCTCCCAGGTCCAGGTTCCAGTTTCCTTGAGGGGTTGGGGAGAGGGAAATCAACCCAGGCCAATCTACACATTCTCCTTCCGTTTAGCAGCGCACTCTCCTTGGGAGTGGGGGGGCCGAGTCAACCCCTGCAGCCCAAGCCTACTGGCCTACCTCCTCTGGACCCCAGCAGGGGCTGTGCCCTATTGGAAGCAGGTGTGGGAGAAAGGGGCAAACTGAACCAGACCACTGTGCTGCCTAGCTCCTGCGGCTGCTGCTCTCAGTCCTGCAGGGGACCGGCTTGCCTTGCACTCCTGCCCTCTGCTCTGGTGGGAGTGGGGTAAAAGTGACCCATTTGAATGCCCTCCTCTCTTCTTCTGGGAGGAAATGGATTGGCCCAGATGGGTCTTCTGGGGTGCTCTCTCCTGCCGCCCCATTAGACTGTGCGTACTCCTCTCCTGCTCTAGCGGAGTGTGTGTGTGTGTGTGGGGGGGGGGGGCCTGAATTAACACATGCCCGCTGTTTCTTCAGGTCTTGGCCTGGATTGGCCTGCCCTTACCTTGTGCTCCTCTCCTCTCTTCTGTTGGGGCCAAATTGATCCATGCAATTGCTCTCTCCTGTGGCCCTGACGTGTGGGTAGGGCCTCTGTAGTCATAAATATAGATCTCTGTGGTTCAAAGGGCCCAGATTTCAGCTGCAAGAGGGAGGAGGCACTGGAGGGAGCTGCAGGATCAGCAGCACCATGGAATTCTTCGAGCAGTAGTGCCTATCGCCAGGGCCATGTTGGCTCTATGGTGGCTTTGGTTTTGTTTAAGGCTGATTTACTAACCTTTCTTTTTTTACATTCTGCTTCTCTGGGAAAAGACCTTGATGGCAAATACTGTTACATTCTCACAGCAATACAAAATAATATTCTGCATATCAAAAGTCTACCTGCATATATTTGGCAAAACATTTCTCAACAAGCCATACCTAATACTTATATTTATCTCTTAAGCATTGCAATAGACAATCATATTATGAACCTGTGGCCTCGGTCTCTCTTTAATCATAGACCCACAACCGTCATTATTTTTTTAAATGTTTTAAATTTGGATTTAAAAATGATTGTATAAAAATACTCCCCAAACTAAATTGGACACGGTCCTGTGTTTTGGATGTCTGCTTCAGGGATGTATTTGTAATCCACATTTCATAATGTTCGTGCTGCTTGGGACAGGTTTCTCCTCTCAGCGGCTTTATAACCAAACACAGCACACACAAGCTTTATAATGTGGGCTGGCCCTGGTGAAGTGTCCGTTTGCCTCTGCTTCCCGACCAGCCTTGCCTCCCAGTGGTGGGGACCTGCAGGGTTCGCCCCACAGGTTGCGCCAACTCCATCTCGGGCCAAGGGTCCACGTGCACCAACAGATTGCCAAGTCCATGGACCTGGCGGAGGCCTCCGCAATCCAGGCCATTGCGGGCCTGGCCCAAAAAATCGTGGAACAGAAGGCCTTGGCCACCTTGGCCTCAGCAGTCGAGAACCTAAGTCTCCACCTCAAATCAGGAACTCCCACGGCCACTCCAGCGGCTTCCATGCCAGTTCACCAGCCGGTGATTCCTTTGCCTGTACCTCTGTGCTACTCAGGAGATCCACAGCTATGCCGCGGCTTTTTGAAACAGTGCAATATGCACTTTTGCCTACAACCTGCCCTCTTTCCGGAAGACATAACCAAGACCACTTACAATCTCTCCCTCTTGGATGGGAGAGCGCTAGCCTGGGCCTCACCACTGTGAGAAAGTGCGGATCCAGTTCTACGGGACTAGTCCAGCTTCTTAAACCTTTTCTGCATGGTCTTTGATGATCCAGCGAGGCGAACAGTCTCCGGCTCCTCCTTGCTACACTTGCGCCAGGGGTCTCGACCCCTTGCCGATTATGTAATCGAGTTCTGAACTCTCTCTTCTGAACTCCATTGGGTCGCTGGTTGCCTACGGGCTATCTTCCTCGAAGGTCTAAGCCCCAGGAGAAAGGGCGAATTCGCGGCACGCGAGTTGCCAGGCTCCCTAGACTCGCTCATCGACCTGGTTGGATGCATTGACTAGCGCCTTCAGGAATGCTCCCACGAGGTACAGTTCCGTAAAAGGCAAGTCTCAACTCAGCGACACCCCCAGCGTTCACCTTCATCCACGGAGCCTGCTACTGCCCCTTGGGCATCCAGCGCCCATGCATCTGGGTCGCGGGATGCTCTCAACTAAAGAATAGAGATGTGAATCGGAACCGGAATCGGTTCAGATTCTGGTTCCGATTCACATGTGGGTTTTTTTCATCGGGCCCAATCGGGGTTTTGTTTATCGGCTGCACCCGAGCCGATAAACAAAAAACCCACCCCAACCCTTTAAAACTAATACCTTAGCTTCCCCCACCCTCCTGACCCCCACAAAACTTTTTACAGGTACCTGGTGGTCCAGTGGGGGTCCCTGGAGCGATCTCCCACTCCCGGGCCATCGGCTGCCACTAATCAAAATGGCGCCGATGGCCCTTTGCCCTTACCATGTGACAGGGTCCGGCCAATGGCACGGATACCCTGTCACATGGTAGGAGCACTGGATGGCCCACGCCATCTTGTGCTCCTGCCATGTGATAGGGGCTGACCAATGGCACCGGTAGCCCCTGTGACATAGTAAGGGCAAAGGCTATCGGCGCCATTTTGATTATTTATTTATTTAACATTTTTCTATACCGACCTTCAAGGTTAAATACCATATCAGGTCGGTTTACATCGAACAGGGGTAGATCAGTGTAACATAACATAACAAAGGAACAACTTTTTATAATTAGTGGAGGTAAAGCAGAAAAGTAAGAAAGTTACATAATAACAAGGACCATGAACTAGGAAGCTGAATTCAGCTGGAAAAAGAGAAACCTTAAGAATGTATTAAATTAAAATACTAGGAGACTAGTAACTGATGAGAATATTGAAGGGGCGAAGTTCCAAATTCAATGCTGAGTAGTTGTAGTTGTCTAGTGAAAGTTTGAAGGATCAGGGAAGGCTTTAGCTCTAACCTCAAGAAACTGTTTCCTCTTAGTTTGTGTAACTTTAACTAAATCGGGGTAGATACTGGCAGCCGATGGCCCGAGTGCAGGAGATCGCTCCAGGGACCCCCACTGGACCACCAGGGGCTTTTGGCAAGTCTTGGGGGACCCTCCTGACCCCCACAAGACTTGCCAAAAGTCCAGCGGGGGTCCGGGAGCGACCTCCTGCACTCGGACCGTCGGCTGCCAGTATCTACCCCGATTTAGTTAAAGTTACACAAACTAAGAGGAAACAGTTTCTTGAGGTTAGAGCTAAAGTAATTGAGAGGGGTGGTCAATTTATTCTTCGTTACCCATGTAAATGTGTAATCAAACTGAATGGACAAAATTATCAATTCACTGAACCAGAACATCTTAGAGCACTTCTGAGAGACTGATGGAATACTAGAGAAATAAAAAAGAAGGGGGAAAGAACGATACCTACTTTTTCCTTATATCATATTTAATGAAATAATGCTCAAAGTTTAAGATGCTTCTCTAAGTTTGCCTTATGGTAACAGATGGATGTATAAAGAATATGTTTTTACTTTTAATCTCTGTTCCTTCTAATATTGACCTTCTTTTCCACTTGAGTTATTCTAGTACCATGATTTTCCAGCAACCCTTGATGCCGAAGCACAAGGGGTTCCAGTTGACCAGAAATGAAATCTATCTTCTTTCCATAAAGACTGAGGGAATTCCTGAAACTTGAAACCAGTTCCCATATTGATTCCAAAGTAACCACAGCCAGTCTTTCGGGGACAGGAAAAGAGAGCACACAGGAAAAGTCAGAACTTACAGAAGCAACTGCAAAAGGAAGCATCCCTCCAGATCCAACATCCAATTCTCCTGCTTCTGTAGTGAGCGATTCAAATGCTGAGACAGGACACTGACCCCTGAGTGTCTGCTTTCCCTGATGTCACTGAAATCTGCAAGGACACCGAGACGCTGTGGGCCCCCTCTGTTTTAGTTGCGCTGAAGATGTCATCCTCCAGCGCCCCATCAGACCTTTCCAGCAAAGCGCATGGTAGGAGCAATGGACAGCCGGCGCCATCTTAAAAAATGGTGTAGGCCATCCATTGCTCCTACCATGTGATAGGGGATGGCCAATGGCACCGATAGCCTCTGTCACATGGTAAGGGCAAAGGGCCATCGATGCCATTTTGATTAGTGGCAGTCGATGGCCCAAGAGCAGGAGATCGCTCCTAGGACCCCCCGCTGGACCACCAGGTACTTTAGGAAAGTTTGGGGGGGGGGGTCGGGAGGGGGGGGATTCTAAATAATTAGATTTAAAGGGTCAGGGTGGCTTTGGGGGTATTTTCCCCTGTGCCCTTTCTTCCCCCCCCCCCCCAAAAATGATAAGAAAACCACATGAAAATTTTGTGGGGTTTTCCTATCGCTTTTGGGGACCCCCAGATACCTGACGGATTAGAAAATATCATACGATATTTTCATCCGTCAGAAAAACAATGCACATCCCTAAAAACAATGGCCAGGTATAGGAACAGGACAAGACCAGACTGGACAAGACAGAAACAAGACAGAAATTAGACCAGAAAGGTAACAGTGAAGGCTGGGAGGTCATACACAGAAGACCTAAAGGTCACTTAGGCAAAAGGCCTAAGAAGGCCGCAGAGCTAGGCTGAAAGCCAAAGAAGCCACAGGACAGGGCTAGAGCAGAAGGCTTCGGAAAGTCACAGAGCAAAACTTGTGCAAAAGGTTTAGTAAAGTCACAAAGTATTCAGAGATGTAGGGCCAAGCAGGGAGGAGGGTAGACTAAATGACAAGGCTCTGAGTATATCCAGAGACAGGGTTAAATAGTCTGGATCCTGCTGAGTCATGGAATCATGGTGGCAATAGCTGGAGAGAGGGTAAGGGCAGCTCCCCGAGGCCCTCTGGTGGTTGGGAGGCTGCACAGTAGGCAGTATCAGAACACATCTTATTCTTCACAAATCTTATCATGAGACCTCTAACTAAAGTCGCTGCTGTTCCCAACTGCACAGCAACCATGATATCACTATATTAACCCACACATTCTCATAAAATATCACAAATTATATGACCAACCTGCTATCTGCCACCTACCGAAGCTGAAACTATCACCATACAACTTCATCAGCCATCACCAAGCAACTTCATCAGTGTCAGTTACCAATGCCATCTTCCTCTGCATCCAATCACAGTTTTATTATTCCAGTTCAAAAAAGTCAAACACACCTATCCCAATGAAAAACCTTATGCTAATATTTTTGTTATTTTATTTTTATGCATATTTTTATAATGAGCACTTTGGACCTTCATACCACCCCGCGGTTTACAAGCTTAAGTTTTGCTTGTGTTTTCACCACTTGGGGTCTCCTTTACTCATTGGTCCATAAAGTCTTTTTTGTATGAAGGCCCAAAGTGTTCATTATAAAAATATGCATAAAAATAAAATAACAAAAATATTAGCATAAAGATAACATTCCAGATACAACGTATTTTCATTTAATATTTGGTTCATTGATCGTTGGACAATTTAATATATAATATTGATGGAACCAATGAAAACAGTGCTGGAACAGGTGATGGAAGAAAACTCAGAGTTGCAAGAATAAGCACAGCTGACTATAAGGAAAGTGAACGGAAGCCAGGTGATTGACCCTGCAGTAATGTGACTTATGTACAGGAGAGCTAATGGTGCATCTTTACAGACTGCCCTGAAAGAAGCATTACAGAGTGGCCTGAAGGAAGCAGCACAGTCTGGCCTGAGGAAGGCAGCATGGAGGAGTCAGTCAGAGGAGCTGCAGAGTGGTCAGATGGAGGTGTTCCAGAGAGACCAGATGGAAGCACTGCAGAGAGGCCAGAGAAAGTCACTGCAGAATGGCCAGAGGGAGGCACTGCAGATGGAAACAGTTCAGAGGAGTCAGAAGACACCATGAGAAAAGTTAGAAAAGAGATGAAGCCTGTCATAGTGAGATGTGAAGGAAGGTAGGTAATAGAGTGAGTGGAAGAAAAACCACAACAAAACACCCAAGTGCACTCAAGAGATTTCTGCTAGAGGAGGACTGGAAATCACAGCTGCAAATGGACTCATTTAAAAGACTGTGGGTGGACATTGGGCAAAAGGCACAGAGGGTGGTTGGGGTAATGGTGGTTGGGATAAGGGTAACAAGGGTAATAAGGGGAGAGTATGACCCTATAGCTCCTACCTAGAATTAAGCTGGCAAGAGGCAAGAAAGAATATATTGGGGAGTGGAGTCACTTCCCTGGATGGGATCCAGGGTGAGCGGAGACTCTCGCCTCAATGGGTAAGAGCTGAGGGGGAGGGTTTGTAAAGGATTGTCCCTACAACCCCTCTGTAACCTGTATGGGACTAGGCATCTAGCCTGGTCCACCTTAACAGCCATAGAGAAAGAGCTCTGTGGGAAGAACCCTGCTGTGTAGGGATAAGAATGTGAGCCCAGTTGGGAACAGAGAGGCCCCGCATCGCCAGGAGAAGGCAGCTCCAAAAATATAGCTGTCCTAAGGTAAAGCTGGATGTACACTGCTAAAGGGTAAGCAGTCTACATTTTGTGAATGCTGGTGTGATTAATAAAATGGGATCTTTAAGAAAGAAGGCTGGAGTCAGTTGGTACATGCCTCAAGACTAAGAAGTTATTTGGCTGTTCCACAGAGACCCACTCAGAAGCTCAGTTAGTAAGTGTAACTATTTTATTTGAGAAGGCATATTTGTGGTGTGAATATTTAATACATACATATATATTTTTTATTTATTTACTTATTTATCGAGTTTTATATACCGTCATTCGAGTTTGCCATCATAACGGTTTACAAGTTTCGATCTTCGACGGACAATTTAAAATGGAGAGAGCAAAGATTAACATAATTACAAGTTGAAACATAAGTATGGGAGTTGGTACATTAGAGGTCAGTATCAGCAGGTTAGATAATGGTACAGATCTAGATGACATTGTTATCGTTAGAAGGTAGTAATAGGTAGTAGATGATAATTGGTGATGGTATTTTTGCATTTAGTAAAGATGAGAGTTCAGGTAGTTATGTTGTCTGAGGTCATATATAGAATTCCTTTAAAAAGTATATATTGGTTGTTTTTCAAGTTTGTCAAGGAAAAGTCTGATCAAATGTATTATTCCTCGAGAACATTTTTTAATAGTATCATCTCCTGTAAATGGCCTTTTCTTCAGGCCCTCTGTTCAGAGATAGCTGGGCCCTCTCAACAGGGTGAAGGTTAGCAAGTTAACACCTCATCCAAGGCAGATCTTAAATTTCTCTTCATTAGCAAACACTGGTTCAATAAGGTGCAGGAAGAGCCTCGTTTTCATATTGTGTTCCTTAATTTTACATATGAGGACACATTAATTGTAGTATGCTTGCACTGATATCTTTCCAGATTAGGTTAGCGTGCACATGAGATCCTTAACATGCATATTAAAGTTTATTGCATAGTCCCCGTGTAGGAAGGTTACGTGACAGAAAGGGCCGAATCACCAGTTCATTGACCACCACAGTCTTCTCCAGCACCTACAGTGCCGGCTTGAGGAAGGCTGATTATTGTTTAGAAAGGTGCATGAACCGATCATAATTGTGTGATCCCAGTGACTTTTGTAAAATTCAGTTTATGATCTTGAAAACAGAGAGAAAAAAAGAGACGTATGCTGGTTTTTATTTCTGTTATGTTCTAATAAATCACAGTACTCATGCTTTGAAGAAGTAGCTGCAGATAACATAACAGCTTCATTAGTAACATTAAACATAATCTAAAGGATGAATTTACACATTCAAATGTGAACAGAAAATCGGGTAATTCAGAAGCATTAAGAAATCAAACACTAATTTAATACTGTAATTGTTCCAAAATGCCAATCACAGAAAATAAATGTTTCCTAAATACTCTAATTAAAACATTGAAATGTTCTAGGCTTCTGTCTATCACTCCTCTGGCAGCAGTTGTAGTGATTCCTCTTACCTGGAATATCCTGGAAAGGATGTATGCTCATATGATTCTCAGGCTCTCCAATTAACAGGTGGGTGTTTAGCTGACACGAGCATCTCTGCATTCCTGTCCCTCCCAATAAAATACAACATATCTTCTACAGTGGAAACAAAAAGGCAACAGGTTTAACAACATATGTATAATACGGTACCTAACAGATATTCAAATTAGCATTTGCAAATTAGGGAACAATATACTAAAATGCATTAATGCTTTTGCAAGCATTAAAGCACACCAAGCTAGTTTATGAGCAATGGCACTTTTAAACGCATGCAAACTAGCTTGTGAGAGTTTTAACACAAAAAACTTTGCTAACAAGGCAATGAGATATAAAACTATGCAAAACAGCTCATTACATATTAGTGCAGTGAAAAGGTACATATGTAAACAGAAAGAACTCAATTATTATACCTCAAGTGGTATAGTTAAAGTTTTGCAATACATCCATCATATATCCATCAGTATAGACTATGCATACTTTACTGTATGCCTCTCTTGTTTGTCATTAACATTCGTTGTTAGCGTGCACAATAAATACTGTAATTATGCATATTAATGACATTGGCACCTTAATGATGTAGCTGGATTTAAAAAAAGGTGACTACAGGTCCTTTAGCAATTATGAGCCAGGTAGACTTGGAGTTTGTCATCTCTTACTTCTGGGGGGAGCAACAGGGAAGGGGGATGGACCAATGACCTGACCCAGCAGGGCATTTCTTCTCACTTATATTGAATGAATGTCCCCTATACATATGCACACAAAACATTCTTGGTTCATTATGTCAATTTGTTTTATTTTGTTTCTAAAAAAAAACCTTTTGGGGGTTTGTTTAACTTGTTTCAGTAATTTATGTGTGTAAATGCCATTTCATGTTCATAAAGTTGAATTTTATGCACATAAGATAGCCAGCCCTACCTCTTCTCTCTTTGACCTCCACCCCCTCCCCCTCCAGAATACCAATGAGAAAATCAATATCTCCATTTAATGCAGGCTGGTCCCAAAAACAACCATCACTTAGGTCCTTGCACTTCATTCTAAGGCCCTAGACACATCCTAAAGCAATCATCTCTAGTGAGGGTCTAACATAGTAACATAGTAATGATGGCAGAAAAAGACCAAAAATGGTCCATCTAGTCTGCCCAGCAAGTTTCCCAAGTAGTAACTGTAACTGCCGCTCCGTGCAGGTTACCCCCATGTTTCTCTTAAGGGTAGTAACTGCCGCTCCGTGCAGGTTATCCCCATGTTTCTCTTAAGGGTAGTAACTGCCGCTCCGTGCAGGTTACCCCTATGTTTCTCTTAAGGGTAGTAACTGCCGCTCCGTGCAGGTTACCCCTATGTTTCTCTTAAGGGTAGTAACTGCCGCTCTGTGCAGGTTATCCCTATGTTTCTCTTAAGGGTAGTAACTGCCGCTCCGTGCAAGGTACCCCCATGTTTCTCTTAAGGGTAGTAACTGCCGCTCCGTGCAGGTTACCCCCATGTGTTCTGTTAAGGGTAGTAACTGCCGCTCCGTGCAAGTTATCCCCATGTTTCTCTTAAGGGTAGTAACTGCCGCTCCGTGCCAGTTAAGCTTTTTTATTTATTCCCGTCCTCTAGCCTTTTAGAGATCCACAGTGTTTATCCCATGCCCCTTTGAAATCCTTCACAGTTTTAGTCTTCACCACTTCCTCCGGAAGGGCGTTCCAGGAATCCACAACCCTCTCAGCGAAGAAATATTTCCTAATACGACTGTGTTTAAGACCTGCATGAGGGGATGAGCATATCTTGTTCCATATGTTTAGACTGATGATCTCCCTGTCAGCTCTTATGCTTTTATCCTCTCTCTGGCCTTTCTTCCCTTTCCTTTTTCTTTCATTTTTTAAACGGTCAACTCTCTCCCTCTAAAATGTCTTTCCAGTCTCATCCATTTTTCTTTTCCTTTTCCCTTTCACCTACCTCTACCATGTAAATACAAGGCAATGGTGAGAGGAGCCATCCGTGTCTGACCTTGTAAAGAGGCTTAAGTGATGAGAAGGCCTTCATTATTTGACACTTGGGCCTTCGTTATTTCTCAGTATCATTTGGGACAATGGTCAAATTTGTCTCTTATTTATTCCGAATAAGCTAGTGCATTTCATAGTAGGGAATTTTCTTCATCTTTTTTTTTTTTTTTTTTTTAGTATTTTCTTAATAATAATAGGGTTAATGTTTGTAAAAAGTGTTTTCATTCGGTTGCAATGTAAATTAATTACAAGTATAGCTGAACTCTGCATATATCTGGAGAGCACATCTGCATGTACTAAATCTGTTAATTAATACTGTATAATTCCGTTTCTATAGACTAGAAAGGAACTTCACAATTTCTCTTTCCTCCTTTGTGAGTCCTTGAGCATTGTGTAATGCATGTCGCTTAACTGTGTTTGGTTTCAGTGTTTGTGGTGGTTCTTTTAAAGGGGTTTCTCTCGTACAACATGTTCCTGAAAATGTGCTATGCAGGTCTATTTTGGTGCCAGCTGTTACAGAATTCTGGAATATATGATATGCTGTGCATGCTGCATACTAATTAGGTAAGATTAGAATGTTTTTAAACTGTCCAAAATTTCACTGAGAAGGCACCCACATGGGAAAAATTACAATTTTGGAGAGACTGAAACTTTTAAAGATCTTATTATTTACCATTCTTATACTGAGTGGATTTCTCGAATGATGTGCCTGGGAAATATTTAACTAGTTTCACTGGAACTGGTTGCCCAACCTATGGATATCAAAATCCACAGAAAACGTGAGATTTGTGGATTTTATGGAGTGTCTTTTGTGGGAGAGATATCCTCAGGGATATCAGTTTAGCAACTGCATTTAAAAGCCTAATTGACTGTCAGCGTTTTTCTTCCATGATTGATTCAGCAGATTTCCATAGGTGTTTAGTAGTCATATGACTACAGCTGACACAATGTATTTTTTTTGCTGTGGCACAGGTTACCAGGCTTCACACCATGCCCTGTGCCCTAAGCATTTTCTCCATAGATACACAATGGGGGAAAAAATACTTTAGAACATCAGGCCCACAGGGAAATAAAATTCACTGATTGCCAGTGGGTTCCATTTTAAACAAGTTTTCCTCCTGTTCTGTGTCTGTGTTCAGCCTAGTCAGGGTAGTGATGAAAATGTCAAAATTAAAAAAAGTTTCAGGGTAAGGGCTTTCTTGGCAGCTTTTCTTTTAGTCCAAACAAAGGAAAAGAAACATATAGGCTTAGTTACTGACCCTTTAAGACAGTTGCTTTATTGCTTGAGCAGTTTTTAGAGGTAACTTCAAAAGATTCCTTCACTGGATTTGGGGCTATTAACCAGGATGAAAACAAACACACATACACACACACACACACACACACACACATACACACACACACACACACACACACACACATACACACACACACCCACGAAAGTCATCAGTACGTGGAACAAGACTGGCTCTTACCAGAGCTGTAAAACACTTTACAACACCAGCTCCACAGCAACAAATAAACAGAATTCATTACAGTCTGTGCAGGATCCCTGTGTGCCCATACCTTGAGATGTCTCTGGCTCATTTCATGGTATGAGCTTGGTGAGTGGGCTGGGGTTCCGCTACCCAAATCCAGTTGTCGATTGCATCAGGAGAGTGACCCCCCACAAATCCAGAAATGGATAGTGAGGATCATGCACTTTTGTAATGAAGCTGATAATGTACCTTGAGATTCCAAATTGGGCCTAGTCTAAAAACCTTAATAAAAGGGTTTCATTTAATATTTTAAAGATACACAAGGCCTTTGAGTCATATTTTTTTAACATAAGATGTGATTATTTCTGACTTAAGAAGTCAATGAATAATTTCCTGCCAGAAATGATTCTAATTACTGATTTTAGGTGAGCCAAGCCCTATGTGAGGTCTTATAAGCTCTGAAGTACTGATTTACTGGAATGTTTTATTGCATATGCTTCATTTTGTTATGTGTGCTTTTGTTTTACATTTTTTTGTATTTTTCTTTGTTATAGTAATATAGTAACACAGAAAATGAAGGCAGATAATGACCCAGATGGTTCAGTCAGCTTGCCCAGCAATTTACATAGGTTAGTAACTGCCACTCCATGCAGGTTCCCTTATGCTGCTTCTTACAGGTTACTACCATGCAGAAATTTTACATCTATCAGTTAAAATTACCCCATTTCTTCATTCCCATCCTCTAGCCACTAGGGAGCCTCTATGTTTATCCCATGCCCTTTTGAATTTCATTACTGTTCTAGTCTTCATCACCTCTGTTCCATGCAGCCAACACCCTTTCCATGAAGAAATATTTCTTGATGTTGCTCCTGAGTCTATCCCCACGGAGCGTCATATTTATTTATTTATTTGCTTTTATATACCGACATTCATTGGGGTATATCACATCGGTTTACATGTAAACAAGGAGAATAATAGGACAAGGAGTCTTATTATTTTTACATTGTAACAGTATGGAACTCAAATAAGTAATATTATAAAATTAAAACAGTCACAATATTATTACTATGTAACCCAATAAAAACACAGAAACTACAACATATACACCTCGTCCACTTGCCTATATTTGTTCGGACAACATTCCAACTTCCCAATACTACCCTTGTCGTCTAGTTTAAATGCCTTATGACATGTGATCTAAATTTCTTTCTTAGGATTCTTTTCCTGCCATGGACAGATGTAGAACCAAGAAAACAACAAGGAAGGCTATCTATGAAAGCTGTGAGGGAAACAAAGTGGAATAGAAGCCAGATGTCCAATCAGAAACTTCATTTTATGGAGACGTGACTTTTAAAACAAGTCCGACTCCAGCCGAGTTTCATCCCTTACACTGGGGCTGCCTCAGGGGCTAAAATACACAAACAAACATATATAACTCAACAATAATTGGCAAATGAAATAATAATCCAAATCATAATTAAAACATGACATTAAACAAGACATATAAAATGGCAACATATAAAACTGTATGTTAATATACTAAACACTAGAGTAATGGATATATGCATATGATGATGAGTGGTGATAAATCTGTTATTACACAGCTCTAAAGAAAACTTGTAGTATATTTAATTTTGGAAAGATAAGATCATTTTGCTGAAACAATAATGCCAGTGTTTACCTGTGCTCAGTAATCCGTATTAAATCTGAGGAATCAGTCTCATTCAAACAGATTATATCAGACGGTCTGAAAAGGAATGCATATGAGGCAATAATAAAATAGAAATCAAAATAAAAAAATAAATAAAAAGTGCAAAAAAAAGGTTACTGCCTAATAATGTAAAAATACAACGAGTAAAAATATATTAACATGGATGGTGCTGAGTGTTTAAAAATACATCATAGCACTCAAATTACGGGCTATAAATGAGTATACAATAAGCAAAAATGAATGTCAAATGAACCTGATGCAATCAAAAAATAAGGTGTCACCGCAGATATATGTGTTAGATACGGTATTCTGGGGGCATTTTGAGGGGAGAAGTTGACAAATATTCAAAGTTACTTGGCTAACTTGGACCTAGATTCATCAAGCTGCTATGTTTTTTCACAGGAAGGATCCAATTATTGCAGGAGGAGATCGCTGCAATAGTGGGGCCCCTCCCCTGAAAACACATTGTTGCTCGATGGTGCATTATTTTGTGTTGCTGCCAATGTGACACAAAAGGATGTGGCGAGCAACCCTTTAATACGATGGTGGCTCCAACCTCATGGGACCACCATCATCTTAAAGCATCACTAGCTTCCCCCAAAAAAGCACGGCCAAACAGGGAGGTTGAACAGGGGTCAGAGCTGATCCCCCTTTCAACTCGGGGCCACTGGTTGATGTGGCCCCAACTCCCCCAAAATAGAAAAAAAAGTTTAACTTATAGATGCAGCAGTGGCTGCTGTGGCCCTCCCAATGTCATTGTCCAAGCACCCCACCCTGTCCCCTGGCCCCCTGACATAAAAACCCTTCCACCCCCCCCCCAGCCCCCCCCCCCCAACAGCAAAGCGCTCCCACCACTCGCCTCCTGGCCCCCTCAAAGAAAAGACTCACTCACCCCGGCCCCTTCAAATTCTCAAACTTCCAACCTCTACCCCAGGCCTCCCTGATGCTCAAATTCGCCCCCTCCCAAGAGCCCCCTGGACCCCGCATCAGGGACAGGTGCATGTCAGTCCTTATTCCAGTCACATGGCTGGGGCAAAATCAAGTTGGCACCATTTTGGAAAATGGCACCGACCGGGACCTGGTGAGAAGGTTCGCCTGTCCCCAACATGAGATCCAGGATAAGGTAAGGGGGGGATCTGATGGGGGCAGGGAACTTGAGAATTGGGTGGGTTTTGCCTTTGCAGGGCCAGGGGAGCAGGGATCTTGTTGTCAGGGGCCTGGAGGGTGGGGATTGGAGGGCTTTTGCTGTCAGGAAGCAGGGGGAGGGAGGATCTTGCTTTCAGGGAGGCCATGGTCGCAGGATTTTGCTGTCAAAGGGGCCAGGGGGTGGGAGTGGGGTACTTGGACATCAGGGGGCTGCCTCCACTACCACGTGCATAATTGAAACTTATTTTTAGAGGAATTGAGGCCTCCTCTACCACTGGCCCCCCTGTTGAAATATTTGGGGGGGGGGGGGGTGGCTGGACTGAGCCCTGCTCAACCTCCTCATTTGGCCACGGGTTTTTTTTTTTCCTGGCCGCTTTAAATGTGTGGCGGGAGCATCAGGACCTGTGTTATTTTCCCAGGCTTCCCACCATATATTTAATGCTTACCAAGGAGTTGTTGTTATTTTATCGCAGCTGACCATCTTCTCAGTTGTCTGTGCTAAAATATTTGCATCAATTTGACTAATAATGACCTTCTTTGCATTCATTTGTATTATTCATTCATGCAAATCATATGCAAAGAAGGCCATTGTAATAGGAGAGGGTATCTGGGCAGGGAGATGGAAAATATCACATACATTGCACGATATAATGCGTGTTAGAGCCTCAGCGTGGCTTGATGAAGAACCCAGTTAGCTGGCTACGTCTGCTCGGGCTTAAGAGCTATCTTGAAGTTAACCAGATAATGTTAACTGGTAACTTGAAAACAGTCAGCTATATTCAACACTTGTCTGTAGTACTGAATCTACCTCCAAAGTAAGCTGGATAATTTTAATAATCTTTTTCTGAGATGGCATGAGGAGACAGGTTTCAGCCACCGGATGCACGCAGTATTATTTCAGATTGTTCATGTGGACTTTTCCCCTGATGAAGAAGGATTCCCGAAACCTGGTCAAGTTAGGAGTTAAAAAGCTAAGTAAACAGTGAATAATTAAAAGACACGGAAGAGTTTTTTTCATAGCTTCATCGGCCGGCATAAGGAGGAAAGAATATTGATAGAAATGGAAGCCACAAGCAAGGCGAGAGTTAATAAAATATGTATCCATTTGATTTTAAAAGTCACAGGAGAGCACAGCATATAAATTAAAAAAAAATTCATAAAAAAGAGTTTGGTGAAACTGCATTAAATAATGGTGGTCAGTGGTTCGTTAATGATTAGAATACATGAAGCATCAGACAACCAGGTTGGCGTCTTGACTGGCTAATTTATGAAACTACCTCTTGTCCATCTTTATATATTTATGAAAGAAAGAGCACTAATTAAGCAGTGTTTCACATATTAGTCTGTGTTGGGGGTTAAAGATTTGATTTTTTGGATTTTACTATCATATGGCAGGCAGCAATATGCACACCATGGAGAGCTATTGATGCCTTTATTGATTTCAGTCTTCCAGATGAAGCAACAGTAGGCACATTCTAAACTGACTACAACATTTTAGCAGGCAGCATCACAGTAGGTGCTGCACCAAAACATTTATTAAGCTTGTAAGTGCAGTGAATGAACAGAAATGAAAAATGTTGCCAATTCACCAACTTAATCATCCAAGTGCTAGTGAATTACAACTGAACTTTCATAACCATTCCAGACAAGATATGAATACATTTGTGCTATAAGCAGGATGCTATGTACTCCATTAATTTAGTGTAGGTCAGCATGCAGGTAACAATGTTTCACAATCTTTAACCTGGAAATAATAATTGCCAGAATTCTTGCAAACAAAATATTACAATAATCCTTCATGTGCAACTTAGGTCAGGATCTCAACATTTCTTTAAAACTAAAACCTGCACGACTATAATATTTACGATCTTTTAGCAGCGAACGTGAATAAGCATTAAGAGCAACCCAGGACGAACCTGACTGAAGGTCTCTAAGAGCTGAATTTATATGACGTTTCAATTTGTCTGTGTTGCATGTATTAGCATGATTATATACACTAAGGCCCTGAGATCAAATAATTGCAAGTTCTCTCCTGCAGCAAGTCACTTTATAATAGCATTGCATACTCTGTGATGTCACAAGAACAGCAAACCCTCAATGACTGAGTTACTAGCATGTCTTGCAGTTTTGCTCAAATAACTTCACCATGCGCATGATCAAAATTCGCTTCTTGCTGTTCTGTTAACACAGCTGCATCTAGACTGAGCATTTTGCTAAGGTAGACTCTGATGGAGATACAGAAGAAGAAGCAGCAACAGAACCAGTAACTGCAGAAATAGCGTTCAGAAAGGGAGAACCTTGTATGCATTAGAACATGTTTCATGCTAGGCCAGACCAATGGTCCATTCAGCCCAGCACCCTTTTTCTCTGACAGTGGCCAATCCGAGGCAGATACTAATAAGGGGAAACGATTTCCTGATGCACACTTCCAGAAGTAAGAAGAGGATGAACGTTTGATCTATCTGGCTAGTAACTATTAATGGACTAGTCTTTCTTGGCGAAACACGATGTCTATGTCAGGGGACACTCTATTGTTTTAAAATTCTTTTGAATCTCAGGAGTTCTTTTGAAATAAAAATTTGTATTATTTTGAATGAAAGAATAAACATAATCTTTTTGAAAAACCGGATCATGGATTTAACTCCCCTGATACCATTTTGGCTTACAATGAAAACATCATTCTTGCTTCTTCTAAAGATAGACATTTATTATGAAGTATGATATTTCATACATGTTTCTTAAATATGCTTGTAATGCTACAATTTTACATACAGTAACTGATTAATCTACATTACAAAAAAGATCAAAGTACATTCATGTTACAATACTCATACAATCTTTATTTTATATATTTTACATTTTATATCATTATTTTAAATTACTTTTAGCCTGCCAATCACAGCACTAGCCATTCCAGGTGGGTTACAGATTATAGAGATGTGAATCGTGTCCTCGATCGTCTTAACGATCGATTTCGGCTGGGAGGGGGAGGGAATCGTATTGTTGCCGTTTGGGTGTGTAAAGTATCGTGAAAATCGTTAAAATCGTGAGCCGGCACACTAAAACCCCCTAAAACCCACCCCCGACCCTTTAAATTAAATCCCCCACCCTCCCGAACCCCCCCCCCAAATGCTTTAAATTACCCTGGGGTCCAGCGGCGGTCCGTAGCTAAATCGGGGGAAGGAGGAGGGCAGGAAAACTGGCACACTAAAACCCCCTAAAACCCACCCCCGACCCTTTAAATTAAATCCCCCACCCTCCCGAACCCCCCCAAATGCCTTAAATTATCCTGGGGTAGAGCGGCGGTCCGAAACGGCCTCCTGCTATTGAATCGCGTCGTCTTCAGCCGGCGCCATTTTGCAAAATGGCCACCGCAAAATGGCGGCGGCCATAGACCAACACGATTCGACTGCTGGAGGTTGTTCCGGACCCCCGCTGGACTTTTGGCAAGTCTTGTGGGGGTCAGGAGGCCCCCCCAAGCTGGCCAAAAGTTCCTGGGGGTCCAGCTGGGGTCCGTGAGCGATTTCCTGCCGCGAATCATTTTCCGTACGGATAATGGCGCCAGCAGGAGATTGACTGCAGGAGGTCGTTCAGCGGGGGTCAGGCGCCGGCTATACGCGTATGGCCGGCGCCATTATCCGTACGAAAAATGATTCGCGGCAGGAAATCGCTCACGGACCCCCGCTGGACCCCCAGGAACTTTTGGCCAGCTTGAGGGGGCCTCCTGACCCCCACAAGACTTGCCAAAAGTCCAGCGCGGGTCTGGAACGACCTCCAGCAGTCGAATCGTGTTGGTCTATGGCCGCCGCCATTTTGCGGCGGCCATTTTGCAAAATGGCGCCGGCTGAAGACGACGCGATTCAATAGCAGGAGGCCGTTTCGGACCGCCGCTCTACCCCAGGGTAATTTAAGGCATTTGGGGGGGTTCGGGAGGGTGGGGGATTTAATTTAAAGGGTCGGGGGTGGGTTTTAGGGGGTTTTAGTGTGCCGGTTTTCCTGCCCTCCCCCTTCCCCCGATTTAGCTACGGACCGCCGCTGGACCCCAGGGTAATTTAAAGCATTTGGGGGGGGGGGGGTTTTGGGAGGGTGGGGGGATTTAATTTAAAGGGTCGGGGGTGGGTTTTAGGGGGTTTTAATGTGCCGGTTTTCCTGCCCTCCCCCTTCCCCCGATTTACGATTTTTTGATGATAAATCGGGGGAATTGGTATTGTATCGTGGCCCTAACGGTTTTTGACGATTTAAAATATATCGGACGATATTTTAAATCGTCTAAAAACGATTCACATCCCTATACAGAATACATAAATATTATTCATGTTCCTGTTGAGAATCCCAAAGTCTTCTTAAGTAATTCATATGTGCCCCATTAATCTATATTACAAGCAGGTCCGATTACATATATTCTCATTTATTTTGCTAATGTAAAATCCCTGTTACAAATCCCCAGCATTCTTCACGAGATAAATGGCTTAATGCAGCTTAGTGAATGACCCCCTTAATTAGCAGGTGTAAAAAAAGCATGCAGACAGGTTTAGTAATGCATGCGTGTGTATCACTTACAAAATAGCAACTTGTATGCTTTCTTCTGAATACTGCTGCAGAATGCCCCTAAACAAACCTTTTTTTCCCTGTTCACATGTATGCAGAACCCCGTAATTATGTGCATACTTGCAATGTTTTCAAAATAGCATATATGCATGTACATGCTACTTATTTATTTGCTTATTTCAAGATTTATATTCTGCATATTCCAGCAGTTCATAGTGGATTACAAAATATATACATATCATAAAAATAAATAAATACAATAAGTAACAAGAATGTAAAATAAACAAATTAAAATTAAAATATACAATGAGATTTTTGTGATATCCCGGATGAACGTCGGTATATAAAAATTTTAAATAAATAAATAAATAAATAAAATAAAGCCATCAATAAAACAATAAGCATAAGGCTAAGACAAAAAAAACCATAAAAATATAAAAACATAAAAGCAGTTGAGAAGCCATCATATTATTCAATCTGCAGATCTTACAAACAGAAGACCCATTAAAAGAAGAATTAACCTATACCATCAAAATCCACATTAAAAAAGAAAAGGTTTAAAAGCTTTCTTAAAGAGAATGGTGTCCTTTAATGAGCACAGGTTCAAAGGCAAAGTATTCCACAAAATCGGATCAGCAACTGAAAACTCATACTCATTTGAATCCACCAAGTGAACTATTTGATAAAATGGAATTTCTAAAAAGTTTTTGTCAGCAGAACATATTGACTGGGTTGGAACATAGATACGGAGCAAAACACCTATCCATATAGCAAAATCACTATTAACAAGCAACTTATGAATGAGTATCCCAACTTCATATTTCACTCTCCAATTCAGAGGCAACCAATGAGGTGTTTTTAAGACCAGGGTGATATCCTGGTAACAGCTAGTGCCGGAAAGGAGTCTAACCACTGAGTTTTATAAAATCTGTAGAGCTTTCAATGTTAAGTGGCAAACCTATCAGCAATGAGTTACAGTAATGTGAGGTCGGGTAGGCTTCATGCCTGCCCGGCCAAGGTAATATATTGCCAGGCTCGCTTATGCCAGCCTGGCATGTTCGGATCCAAGGGGGGAGGGGAGGCTTCAGGTGACTGGCCGGCCGCACGGGCTCTGCGAGCCCAGCAGGGCAGGGATTGGGTGGTTTGTTTCAAACCACTTCGTGGAGGGAGCCGATTGGTTCCCAGAGTTGGTTTAGCTGGGGCGGGAGGAGTCGGGGAGGGGGTTTACCCATCGTTCCCTGGGGCAGCTTCCAGTCCGCAGCTGGGTCTTTGGCGCTGCATCCCACCCGGCCGCCCCTGTTTTTATTGGTTGTTAAAAAGGGGCTTTATCATTGTCGCAGCTTCAATGGGGGGGGGGGGTTGCGGGTAGCTCGAGCCGATGGGGGGGGGGGGGGGGGGGTTATGTCTTGGTTGACTGGTTCTGACCTGACAGGGGGCAGATCAGGGATCCCTAGTCAAAAAACTGGGTGCAGTTGTTGCTGTATGGCTCCTTGCTGGACGGTGGCGGGGGTCGATCTAATCGGCTCCTTGCTTGATGGTGGTGGGAGTTGTGGGATTCGATAAAAGATGGGCGCTTCATACAGGCTGGGATAGCCTGGGTGCACCCATCTGGCAGGCTGGGATAGCCTGGGTTTATACAGATTGCAGGCTGGGATAGTCTGGGTTGCCCATCTTGCTGGTTTGTGGCAGATGGGTGAAAATGGGGGAATTCATTGTTACATCTGCAAGGCTCGGGCTCTGGGGGTGTTTAATAAACCTGAGGCCTGTTGCCTCCCAAATCTGTTGTGTGTGTATTCATTCGGTTGTAAAGGGGCGGGCCTGGGCAGAAGCATCAGTCCTGGCTACCCATATTAGCAGATTAGTTAAATTTAAGGCTTGCAACACACAACGATTAAGTCATCAGATTTCACTAATGTTTTAAGCTGCCTCAAAATTCGAATCTTGAAGAAAGAGGATTTTATCATGGAGTTAATGTGAGGCTTCATGAATAGGTCAGAGTCTAAAATCAGACCTAAATTCTTAACTTGAGAAGATACCTGGATAGAAAAATATCAAAGTTAAATACAACGGGAGTATCTGGTCTAGAGATTTTGTTCAAAACAATAATCTCAGTTTTCTTCAATTTAAGTGTTAGACAATTATGGAAAGCCAGTGTTTAATGGAGCTCAAACATGTGATCCTACATAACTCTGTGAAATTTACCTTTGCACAGATGTTATCAATTCTAGAATTGTTTAGTTTTGCTGGTTCAACTCGAAGAAGAGATGACCAATGCTCCAGGCCCCATTGAACGGATGACAACAGATGGGGTGCAGGCACATCCTGCAGGTCATCTGGAGAGAAGTGCCACAGGCTGGCGAGTCGAAGATATCTCTTGCAGGATGGTGAACTTGATGAGCGAGATGCAAAGGATTTCCAACAAGATAAGCTCTACTGAGCAGGCAAGTCCTGTGGGTAGAACAAGAAATGCTCAGACAGAAAAAATAAAAAATTCTGGACAAGATGGTCATGCAGAACATGAACCAGAAGCTGCAGCTTGGAAGATGGTGTTGAACCTGGGTGCAGGCGCCTCCTGCAGGTCATACAGCAAGTGTACCCAGGCAAAATGAAGTCTCAAGCAGGCATTCGGTGAAAAAAGATGCAGAGCCTCTAGCGGTGTAGGGGAAAAAAATTCAAAGCGAGCTGGCGCCTCCAGCAGGTCGGTCAAAAACTGAACAAAAATTTGAGAAAACATTTCTTGGCAAAGAAACTCCGGAACTTGGCATGGGCCCATAACAAGGACATGAACGCTGAACACATGGCCTTCACAATCTGTTAGGAAGTGCTAGGAGAGTGGTTCCACTTACCAGGGGAATGTGTGTTCTTGGACCACGGCTCGACCCCAGAGGAACTCCGAAGAGGTGCTGCGGCAGGCAAGGTATGCCCAGGCATGGGCTGGACAGGAGCGAGGCTGGACTGAAGACAGATGACTGAAGATACTGACCCTCCTCCGGACCTGCACGCTTCAGGAAGACCAGCAACGCAATGGTGGTCTTATGAACAGTCCTCTGACTGTTCCAAGCCCTTTTGGACCTGCCGCTGGGTAATGGCAAGAAGCGGAGGCCAGGGCAGCAAAGACCGGAACATGGAGATTCAAACGAAGACTCAGGAATGAGGTACTTTGATGTACACACGAAGACTCAGGAACAAGGTACTTGGAAGAAGTTTCAAGGTAATCAGAAGAGTCAAGCAAGGTTCAAGGTATTCAGAAGACTCAAGCAAGGTTCAAGGTATTCAGGAAAGTCAAGCAAAGTACTGGGTTGAGACTGCGATGCAGCGCGCCCTACACAGCCCACCCGCGGGACTGGTCATGGACCACACAGGACTCGAAGTAGCCTCTACACGAGATGTGGAGTAATGAAAGGAACATGTCTCGGAAGCTGTAGAGGCCTGCACCGGGGCGCGCTCTACACAGCCGCCAGTGGCTGATCGCGGACCATGCTGGAACGGCACAGGTACTAGCAGAGTCTTTGGCATGGACAGAGCAAGCACAAGGAACTCCGTAGACCAGGGACAAGGATACAAGCGGAAGTCTCCCGGAGGCTTGTGCTCCAGAAGTGAGGAAGGCATTGCACCACGAGGCGCCCTACACAGCCCACCCATGGGACTGGTTGTGGACCACGAAATGGCATGCCAGGAAGGGTGGCAACGAGGAACCGGGCTTTCAGGACAACTGGACTGGAACAGGGACATCAGGAACAGGAGATGGACATCAGAACTGGAACGCGGACATCAGGAACGGATCACAGACTTCAGGATGAGACATGGAGCTCCTACAGGAAACAAAGAACACAGGACCTTGAAGAAGAGCAGGAACAGAGAAAACTCCTGGAGCGAAGATAGGAACATCCAAGAGCATCTAACTCCTTGCGAAGGCAAAGCTGGAATGAATACTGGACCCTTTTGTAGGGCTGAAGGGGACTACACCTAGGGAGGAGCTAGCAGGGGGCCACACCTGGCTGGCCCTTTAAAAGAAGGAGAGAGGCGCACGCCCGCGCCTATGGAGATCCAGAAGAAGAGAGCAGGGTGGTTGGTGGCATCCTCCCAGCCACGTGGAAGGCCCGGCAAGTGAGACACGCAGCGGAAACATCCCTGCCGTGAAGCTGGAGGGAAGGCAGGCTGCAGGAGCGGCTCCATGCCGCAAAGAAGGTCAGGAGAAGTGCTGGCAGGCTGCAGGCACCAACAGGGATGGCCTCCCTGCTGGGAAAGGACCCCGGCATTGGCGAGGACAGATCCCTGCCATCTGAGGACCCCGGAGGAAGCGTCGGGGAACAGGAGCGGCATCGGCCATGAGTAGAGGTTCCTGGCGGGGCTCAGCCCTGCAGCTGTGGGGCAGAGAGGCGATTCAGCAGCCCGACTGGCCGCGAAGGTAAGGGACCTGCCCGCGCTCCTCGCGGGCAGGTTCACAACAACAGCACCATTAGATGCTGTCCCAGGGAAGAGCGTGCCAGCAGCTGACCGGTGTGCAGAGTTTACCTCTGCTCCAGAGGAGCAATAAGTAGAAAAACAAAAAATTTGGGGATAGCTAGGGTAGGTTTAGAGGTCAGGGAGGAGAGGGGAAGAGAGAGGAAGGATAAGGTTAGAGTTAGGGAAGTTCCCTCCAGTCCGTTCCTTAATTGGAACGGTCTGGGAAGGAACTGGTCTAGGCCTGATTGTGTCGCTGCGCGTATTTTTCTAAAATTCCCCCCCTACGTGCAGAGGAGACCACCCACCCGCACATTCGTGTGTGGACATGAAAATCTGGTGCGCATGTGTGCACAGGAACCATATTTTATAACATGTGCATGCTGACGCATGCATTTATAAAATTGGCACGTCCATGTGTGTGCCAGGAACCACACACATGGACGCGTGCATGCGCTTTTAAAATCGACCCTTAAATGTAGAAGCAGATGTTTCGTAACGTGGGTATATACTCAGCTTCTGAAAATTCTTGCTTGCGTGCTTGGAATCAGCAGTTCACTGATACCTCCAATACGTCACCCTGAACTCTCCTCACCAGTTCACCCAGCTTTCCCATGTAAAAACTGCAGACAAAAGACAAATCTGATTTCAGTTGCATGAGTCGATCAGCAACTTGTGCACGCATTTCCAAACCCCAATACCGCACTGTTTTTTTCTCAGTTCGCATTTATGTGTGGCACTACAAGCACTCTCGAGGTTTATGAAATAGCACATGCAGCGTACATGCCACCTACACCTCTATATGCTAAGTTTATGCTCACAACCTCCACATAACTCTTTGAAAATTATCTCCTTAAGTTTTAAAATTATCTCTTGATTTCAGGTTTGAGTCTTTTTTCTGCATGGTCCATGTTTTAAGGTGTGATGACCTCATCTTCTTTAAACATTGCAGCTGATATCTGATCGTTGTCAATTGCTCTGCCTTTTTTTTGATATGGGAAAAAGTTGTGAAAATCCTCTTCAGTCTTCAGCAGTTTAAAATTGCCTGTGCTGAAGCTCTACAAATTGTCCTGCAGATGGGACTCCAACTGATAGCTGCAATACTGCTCAGCTGAATATTTCTTTGAAGTGTTCTACCCTTCACCACTTCTGGCTGATGAATGGTGCAGTTGACAGAGAAGTTTTGATGATTTTCTGTTATGGGGGAAATCATCTTAATGCACATCAGGTTTAACATTTGCTTCTCCAGTGTTCCTACTTCCCACTTGGACTAGACATGAACATGGATTGCTTGAAATTTCATCTAAGAATCAGAGGTTAGTTTGGATTGTTTCCAATTTTGATTCACAATTGAAAGGGGGAAAAAAAAGATAAATTACACCTTCTCAGTTTTAGACTTTCTGCCTTCAGGTCATACCCAGCATAAACTCCACTGCTACCTCAGAGCATTTTTCTGCAGGTAAGAACAGTGTGAGCAACTCTCTGGGGGCTGGGGGTGGGGGGGAACTGGAGACAGAAAAGGAGTTAGCAGCAGGCGGGAAAGGGTCAGAAAAAAACCAGCGAGGAAGGGCAGAGAGAAAAAAAGAGGAAGTGGGCGATGCAATGGCCCATTGGTAGGTATTACATGCTGCCAGCATTGCAGACCTTTCCCAGGATTCACTATACAGCTTGCTCCCTTCAGTGAGGCCCACTCTCCAAGAACTCACCATATGAGATAGTGGTAAACAGGTTTACTTTCTATAATTGATCTCCGTATGGCAGAAGTGTAGATGTTGTTCAAGCTTAGTTGAACTGGCAGTGCAAGTGAATGGTGTTGAGAAGTATTGCAGGCACAGAAGGTCTATAATTCCCATTTCAGGAGTGGGCCTTTAGGCAAAGGTAGAATCTTAGCGATGCTTGGCGAGTTGACACTCGAGCTGGAGTGGTCCTTGACTGATGGTAGAGAGGTCCTATGGCAAGGAGATTGGACAGGACCCAAGCAAGGCAGGCCAACAGAAGAAGGCTGACGGACTGGGTAGAAGATGGACATCCTCTGGACTATTTGAGAGCAAGCTAGAAGTAGATGTACTTTGAAAAGGCACACTTGGATAGGGAAGCTCCTGCTCCCTGACACTTCCTCTGGGGTCCTCGGACGGCAGAGATCTGTCCTCGTCAATGTCGGGGTACTTTCCTGGCAGGGAGGCCGTCCCTGCCAGTGCCTGCAGCCTGCCAGCACTTCTCCTGATCTTCTTTGTGGCATGGAGCCGCTCCTGCAGCCTGCCTTCCCTCCAGCTTCATGGCAGGACTGCATCCACTACCTCTCTCACTTGCCGGGCCTTCCACGTGGCTGGGAGGATGCCACCAATGACCCTGATCTCTTCTTCTGGATCACCATAGGCGCAGACGTGTGCCTCTCTCCTTTTAAAGGGCCAGCCAGGTGTGCTCCCTGCTAGCTCCTCCCTGGGCGTAGTCCCCTTCAGCCCTACAAAAGGGTCCAGCATTCATTCCAGCTTTGCCTTCGCAAGGAGTTTAGATGCTCCTGGATGTTCCTGTCTTCGCTCCAGGAGTTTTCTCTGTTCCAGCTCTTTTTCAACGTCCTGTGTTCTTTGTTTCCTGTCGGAGCTCCATGTCTCGTCCTGAAGTCAGCGATTCGTTCCTGATGTCCGCGTTCCAGTCCTGATGTCCGTCTCCTGTTCCTGATGTCTGTGTTCCAGTCCAGTTGTCCTGAACCCCTGGTTCCTCGTTGCCACCCTTCCTGGCATGCCAAGTTGTGGTCCACGACCAGTCCCACAGGTGGGCTGTGTAGGGCGCCTTGTGGTGCAATGCCTTCCTCACTTCTGCAGCACAAGCCTCCGGGAGACTTCCGCTTGTATCCTTGTCCCTGGTCTATGGAGTTCCTTGTGTTTGCTCTGTCCATGCCAAAGACTCTGCTAGTACCTGTGCAGTTCCAGCATGGTCCGCGATCAGCCACTGGCGGCTGTGTAGGGCGCACCCCGGTGCAGGCCTCTACAGCTTCCGAGACATGTTCCTTTCATTACTCCACATCTCGTCTACAGGCTACTTCGAGTCCAGTGTGGTCCACGACCAGTCCCTTGGCTGGGCTGTGTAGGGCGCGCTGCGTTGCAGTCTCAACCCAGTACTTTGCTTGACTCTTCTGAATACCTTGAACCTTGCTAGACTCTTCTGATTACCTTGAAACTTCTTCCAAGTACCTTGTTCCTGAGTCTTCGACTGTGCATCCAAGTACCTCGTTCCTGAGTCTTCATTTGAATCTCCATGTTCCGGTCTTCGCTGCCCTGGCTTCCATCCGGTCTGCCGCTTCTTGCCGTTGCCCAGCGGCAGGTCCGAAAGGGCTTGGAACAGTCAGAGGACTGTTCATAAGACCACCATTGCGTTGCTGGTCTTCGAGAAGCGTGCAGGTCTGGAGGAGGGTCAGTATCTTCAGTCATCTGTCTTCAGTCCAGCCTCGCTCCTGTCCAGCCCATGCTCGGGCATGCCTCGCTTGCCGCGGTACCTCTTCGGAGTACCTCTGGGATCGAGCTGTGGTCCAAGAACACACATTCCCCTGGTAAGCGAAACCGCTCTCCTAGTGCTTCCTAACAACTGTCCTGGTCTGCCCCCCTATCCTGCCCCTCCCCACACAGACCACGTGCCCCCGGCCTGCCCCTTTTAGCAGGCCCGGCACTTGTGCACGTATCGGGGGTTATGTGCATGGCTGAGTCTGTTCTAAAATGTGCGCGCAGGGCCCAGCCACGCACATAACCCCCAAATTTTACGTGCACCGGACTTTTAAATTCGGGATTTAAGAATTGTTACAATTATTCCATGCATAACACATGCGTGCAGATTTTTAGAAAATGGTTAGAGAAAGTATGCATTCTCCTGCATTATAAATATGGGTGTGTATGGAACATATGCATGCACGTTTGGGACACAGAAAAATATGGCTCCCCCCGTCACACAGTTTATAAAGTACAAGCATAAATCTCCACATGCCCACTTACGTGTACAAATGCTGTACTGTGGATTGGTTTGAAGTTGGGCTCCCAAAATGAAAAGTAATCTTCTAAGTAACAAACATAAAAAAGTGATTTGACTGTAGCTGGCAATAAAGCAGACTGACTGGGTATAGTAAAGAGAAGGTGTCCTCACTCATGCAATGCAATTTTGTCTACATCTCTAAATCGCCTTTACTCCTGTTCTGAGATGGTCAACCGAATGACTTACTGGGCAGCATAAGACCAGGAAAAGTCTCACAAAATCTGGCTAACTGCATATTATTTATTTCTAAGGGATTTGAACCCCAGGGAGGAGAATTTTCATAGCCGTTTTTCATGGGCAAATAACAATTTCTGCGCGAAATCTGGATGTCTGAGAATTTCCTTCTGTCGATACGGCCAGAAGTGCAGGCACACTGTGAAGCAACATGAACATGTCTAGCCACATTTGGGGGAGGAATTCCTGGGGGCGTGCTCTAGGTGAGCTTTGAAAACAATACACATAGGGGCTGATTTTCAGAGGATTTACACGCGTGGGGGGGTTACGTGCGCCGGGCCTATTTTATAAAGGCCCGGCGACGTGCCTATAGCCCTGGGACGCGTTTAAGTCCCAGGGTTTTACAAAAGGGGCAGGGTGGGGGCAGGGCAGGGCGGTCCAGGGCAGGGGCGGGGCTAGAGGCCTCCAGCACAGCAGCCATTTGCCGCTATGTCGGAGGATCGTGTGCCGGCAGGTTGCCGGAGCATGCAACCTGCGCCTACCTCCAGGCAGGCGCAAAAGGTATAATAACAATTGGGGGGGGTTAGAGTAGGGCTGGGGGAGGGAAAGGTTAGGGGAAGGTGTGGGAAGGTTAATTTAGGGGAAAGGGAACGGGGGAATCCCACGGGCGTCGGTGCGAGCATGTTATAAAATCGGGCGTGTATTTTTGAAAATCAACTCCATAGATTATATTTTCACATCTACAGGCATTGCTTTTCCATAGAAAATCTATCTGCACAAAACGCAGGTAAGAGAGTCTGCAGGTCATTTGCACCCCCAGCATGTCTCAAAGGGAACATGCCGGCGAAATTTCTGCTTCAAACATGGCACAAAGTCTATCAGTTAAAGCTATTCCAAAGTGGGCGGTCTAAACATCGCCCTCTAGAGGAGGAGTGTGCTATTGCTGCCAGCTCTGCTACTGCCCAAGAGTAGGAATTTTAAGAGAGTTCTAGAAGACTTGAGAATAATTATGTGATTGGACACAGAAGAGTGCTTTAAAAAAAAACCAAAAAACTCTAGGGCCCTATGTACTCAGCATTTTTTCCTACCACCCGCAAAAGGGGCAATTTCCAAATTGTTAGCAATATAGGCAAGTACTTTGAGCGCACGTACTTGCAGCCTATTTTCAAAGGGAAGCAACCTGAATTGTTTTATTTTTAAATTTAGCAGCCACAATGCATGTACACTTGAAATGCCCATGTATTTTGGACCTTCTGTGTGCATGGGCATCAGATGATGGGGATGGGGGGAGGGAGATTTTTAAAAAGTGCATGAACTTTTTGGAAATAGCTTGCACATTTGCTGCTTTACTCCCCCATTTAAACATGGCCATGGGAATAATTATTTTAAACCTGGTAAAAAGTTTGCACCTTATGGAAGCCCACACATACTTTTAACTAGGTGGAGGAGGGTCATTTTCAGCCAAATTCACCTTTCAAATGGGAGAAATCTCGTAGTACATAAGCCCCTGTGTAGTGATTAACAATTGTAAGCCAAATGTATGAACGTGATGCACAATACCAAAATTCACGTTACAAAAATTCACATTATTCCTACCCAAAGCTGGGCACAGGTAGGCAGATGCATCCAGAGTCTTTGCCTTTCACACACACTTTCATAGAAGTGCTATTAACAAGAGCAGAAGGGGTGGAGGCATGGTAATAATCCGGAAACATAAGCAAATGACTAGCAATGCAGACAAACCGTGACCATAGCAGCCTTAGTATTAGCTCCTACTTGTACTTTTAAAGTCCTGTTTAATTCATTTTTTATGGCATGTTAATTATGCATGCATTATTTATGGATTTAATGTGTTCATTTCGGTTATGGGATTTATTTACGGCAAATACTAATCAGCTCTGAAAGGAAATACCAACAAATCTGAATGCAGGGAAGAGTAGTTTTACAACTGTGCACGTTGGGGCAAAGTGTGTGCCTGCCTTTTACATGCAGACTTTACCCCACGTTGTCCGAGCTAACTCACGTGCATAAGTTCACATGGAAAATGTAATTGGAAGTGCTGTGGTGCACACACAAGTTCTCCCGCACACGGGTACACCTGCTCCACCCAGGGCATACATTTCTATTTTTAAGAGTACACACCAAGTTCTCCCGCACCAGGTAATGCCCTCGATGGAGCAGGTGTAATTTTGTACAGGTGAGTTTGCGTGTGCACCGCTGCACTTCCGCACAAATTTCCCAAGTGACCATGTGCGTATCACCAGGCTTTCTGTATGGAAATGTCTGTGAAAATCAGGCCCAAAATTGTGTGCTCCCGATGCAAGGCCTAACCTGGAGTGCCATCAGGGTCACGTTCCTCTCCATCCGTGCGCCCTTCAAAAACCCGAGATTAGGGCTCTAAGTCGTTACAGCAAGAATTTAAAATATATGTTAATTTTTCAAAATGAACGTTGACATGCAGAACGTATTTCTAGCAAGCCAAAGGATTGCATTTCAGTATCACCTCTTTCTCACTGCAGTTACAGAATGAATGTGGCTAGAACAGACAACATTCTAGTGAGCTCTGCTTGACTTCTAGCTCTTGAATCCCTGTAATCATATTAGCTGCCTTTTATTTATGTGTAATGCATAAGACATTGAACTGGAAAATTCATTAACAAGGAATTCTAATCCTTCAAAGATGTTTACTGCTGCGTGGAAAGAATGGTTCCTTTGATGGAGTAAGCTTTCAGTGGCTCGCTCATTATCATTAATTTAAGAAACTGCTTTACAACCCTATTGGGTTTCATTTCTTTCCATGTAAAAAAATAAAAAATCATTGTGCAAAGGAACTAATGGAATTGATGAATTTCCATGTTGCATTCTGATACTTTAGGTATTGTAAGTTTTTAGGTGACAACTTTATGGCATCAGCTGTGCATAAACTTCCTGCATGCAGCAAAGGTTTAATTTAATCATTGATGAGCCAAGTAATTATTTATACTGCCATATACTGTGTTTTAAACCTCTGCCGCCACCACCACCACCACACCAGCTTCTTCGCATGCTTCTCAATAAAAGCTGAATTATTTGGGGGGGGGGGGGGGGGTGTTATTTTATATCCTGCAGGATATTATAGCTGTCATTTATGTCTATGGAAAGTAGACATAAATGACAGCTATATGGACGTGTGTGCTTTTCAGCGTAGTCTTTCACAAATGCAATAAGGCTACCTGAACAAATATTGCTGCTTCTTCTTTTTTTTTTTTTTTTTTTTGCAAAGTGAAATAATTAAGTAAAATCACCAGTCCTGTGAAAAAGAAGCGATTTGCTGATGATTAGACCCTTGAGCTTTAATACTAATGCTTTAAATGGTGAGGGTTGATTTTTAATGCTTATTCTGTTCATAGCCGTGTACTTTGAGTAGCATATTCCTGCCAGATAAGTTCAGTGAAGGTCTGTTATTGTAGCTGCAGACAAAGACCGCCCGCTGTTACACAGCAAATCCGCTTTTCATATAAATTAGTGTATCCTGAGATGCTTTACAGACACTGCTCAATATGCAGTAAAGAATATGACCAGAAAAGAAAAAATGTATATTAGATAGGAATGTGCTGTTATTCTTAAAAAAAAAAACCAATACGTGCTATATCATTTCATGTCATTTCACATCCGAACCAACACAAACATTCCTGGGAACAGAAATGTTGAATTCCGCTCAGGCTCTCTCTTTTATCACCCCCCACCCTGGAGATCTACTTAATTAATATTCTCTCTGTGAGATAATAAAATAGTTTCCAACCTTTGATGTCTGGCTTGATTATCTGGCTCAGCATCTTCTTTTCTCATTCTCTGCCCTTGACTCTATTACTTTTTTTTTTTTTTTTTTAATTTTCTGGCTCTCTGTGGTGTCTTTCTTCCTTTCTCTTTTCTGTTTCAGCTCTCTTTCTTCTTTGTCTCTTTCCTGTAGCAGTGGATATTTCCATACTTTCTCTTCTTTCCTTTTCTGCCCTCCTGCTTTTTTCCTTCTCTCTCCTCTTCATATTGTTCATTCCTGCTTTCCTTTCGCCATTCCTCATCCCCTTCCCCCTATATTATCATACTGGATTCCTCCCTTTCACTCCCTCTCCCCCCAATCCAGGTCCTCTCTGCCAATTCCTGTCATCCCCAGATCTCTCTCTCTTCCTTCTCACTTCTTTTCTCTTTCTATTCTCCCACCTTCCCCTCCCCCTTGTTCAGCCCTCTCTTCCCTCTTCTTGCTCTCCCCTATCTCTTCCCACTCTTGCTCCCTCCCTGTGTATAGCCTTAGGTCCAGCAGTGCCATTTTTAATTAGGGATCCAGCAAGGCAGGAGTAATTGGGGATTATTCCTGCCCCTTTTGGACTTCTGGAGACCCCATAGATAGGGTAAGATGTGCTGGAATGATCAGGGGGATAGGGAATGCCATGGGAGTGGGCCTTTAGTTTTAAATTTCAGTAGTACTTTCTTTTTTAGCTGGGCCAGAGGCTGATAGCTGCTTTTTTTGTAAGCAAAATGAAAACAAACTAAATTTTGATCAGGTTTTTTTTTCATTTTGCTTTCAAAACAAAATGAAACAAAAACAGGAGATTTCATTAAAATTTCCTATTTTGTTTCAAATGAAAGCACATCCGTAATAATGTTCCTTTCCAGGAGTCTGTGGATAACATATAGGAGTCATTGCTAGTTCATGAGGGGATAACAGTCGTCACCTGTGGGGAATAAAACGGATTAGATAAGTGCTAGGTGTGCATAGAAGCATGGCAAGCAACATCCTGCAGTGGAAGTAAGTAGGTTAAGAGGCAGAGAATGGATATAAAATTTGGTATGCCCAAACTGTCAGCATTGCAAGAGAATAACAAGAAAACATGGGCACGTAGCTCAAAACCACTCGCCTTCAATTTCGGCCACTCTCAAGGACTTCCTATATTTCAACATAGGAGAGAATAAAGGAATTTTGGCATGAACCAGAATACTTATCTATCACAGCTATTATGAGACCTCTGGCTCTGAACGTTACCTGCACGGTAAGGAATTGGAAGGGATTTCTGTTTCTATAGCTCCTTTAACAGCCAATGGCCTGACTGCAATGTGAGTGCAATCGCCCTCAGACAAATTCTCTCATAGTTTGATATTGGTGCCTTGTTTTCCCAAGGAAATGAAATATTATTGCTAAGTTCACCTGAGAAGATTATCAATAAACCTGAATACAGTAAGAAGTGGCTGACTAACCAAGGTATGTGGTGTCCCTTATGGTGGTCTGGAAACTGTCCATAGTTGGAAGGCCAAGGCTGTGGAGACTTTAAAGGCATGGCTTCTCTGCACTGGAGTCTCCAAATACTCATTTTAACTACTGGCAAAGATGTGTTTTGTCAAATCTATAGCTAATGAAGATTTGCTCCTCAGATAACCCCCACAAATCTAATATTGAGTCTATAAACACTTTCTGGATGGTATCTCCTCTTTCTCTGAAGTCTCTCTCTCTTCTGAAGTTTATGTCTCAACACCCATACATGAAAAAACTCATTATGGAAACACTATAAGCAGTAAACACCAGTTACCACCACCAAACCAATCATCAAGTCCAAAAATGATAAACTGTGTTTGAACTTTCTTGATTAAATAGCAGGTGTGTGTGCAAAGGAGAAATTGTTGTTTTGGTTTATTGATTTGGGGGGTCATTTTCAAAGGAGTTATGCATGTAAATGTGACATACTATCGTAGCAATTTTCAAAAGCTATTTACTCGAGTAAAGTGCACTTACTTGAGTAAATCCTATGGACAATTCAATGGCATATATTGTAGCAATTTTGAAAAGCCCACTTACTTGAGTAAAGTGTATTTACTCAAGCAAAAACCAGTTTTGCTCGAGTAAATGCTTTTTAAAATCTACCCCTTGTTTCGTAGAACATCTCAATTTAATTCATTATTTTTAAACAAAAAAAAAACCCATTTTCATTTATTTATTTTATTTGTTCATTTGCTGACCATTAAATTCTATGGGGGAAGCACTGCAGTCTATTTTAAACTTCAAAATTGGAGTTTTCTAATCAATTCTAAACAAAACTGGTGGGTAGACATCATCATCAGAGAGGTGAAGACATGCCAATGCATCAAGGGGTAGATTTTAAAAGAAGCGCGATCAGCCTACTTTTGCTTGCGCATCAGACTCAAGCAAAAGTACGCTGGATTTTAGTAGATACGCGCGGAGCCGCGCGTATCCACTAAAATCCTGGATCGGCGCGCGCAAGGCTATCGATTTTGTATAGCCTGCGCGCGCCGAGCCGCGCTGCATCCCCCCGTTCCCTCCAAGGCCGCTCCGAAATCGGAGCGGCCTCGGAGGGAACTTTCCTTTGCCCTCCCCTCACCTTACCCTCCCTTCCCCTACCTAACCCACCCACCCGGCCCTGTCTACACCCCCCCCTTACCTTTGTCGGGGGATTTACGCCTCCCGGAGGGAGACGTAAATCCCCGCGCGCCAGCGGGCCTGCTGCGCGCCGGGCCGCGACCTGGGGGCGGGTACGGAGGGCGCGGCCACGCCCCCGGGCCGTAGCCATGCCCCGTACCCGCCCCCAAAACGCTGCCGACACGCCCCCGCAACGCCGCGCGCTCCGGCCCCGCCCCCCGACACGCCCCCCTCCGAGAACCCCGGGACGTACGCGAGTCCCGGGGCTCTGCGCGCGCCGGGAGGCCTATGTAAAATAGGCTTCCCGGCGCGCAGGGCCCTGCTCGCGTAAATCCGCCCGGTTTTGGGCGGATTTACGCGAGCAGGGCTCTGAAAATCCGCCCCCAAGTCTATGACAACCTGGCACCAAAAGGACCTGCAATAGAGCAAACCAGTCCCAGCAGTGGCAGAAATTCTCCAGGGCACCATCAGAGGAGCAAAACAGCAGCAAAAGGCGGACGATCACCCCAAGGCTTCAAAAGAGGGCACTGACAACAGTGGCATGAACCTAAAAGGCAGCATGAGAGGCAAAGTGGCACTAAGAGTGACATCAACATCCTAAGCACCACGAAGGGGGAAATGAAGCAGAAAAGGTGGCAGAAAAAAAAAACCCAGGCACCGATAAAGGGGCAAAGCAGAACAAAGAGTAACATCAACACACCAAGGCACCATCAGAGAAGCAAAAAAGGCCCCCATAGTGGCAAGAACATCCTAAGGTGTAGAGTCTGGGGTATGGCAGCAAGGTTGAGTGTCAGAAAGAACCTCAAAGTATAAAGTTTGAGTATGGCAGCAAGGCTGAGTGGCAGATAAACCTCCAAGGTGCAGCATGAGGGATATACCAGCAAGGCAGAGTGGCATGGGAAATATCTGTCTCCCTATTGAAGCACTTGCCATTTGTCAGATTTAGTATGAGAGAATGATCTGTTATCAGTATCAGTTTTGTGACATAAGCTTTTACTATATTGCTTCCTTGAAATTAATCTTGCTGCTAGATGGAATTTTGGGTTTCTTGTGAAATTTGCTTTCTGATTGAAACTTTTGTCACAATCAGAACATGACAATGGTCTCAGAGGTTTAGCTTTCCTGGTGATTTGTGAGTTTTATATTATTAAGCTTTTCCCACATTCTGTATATGAGCACAGTCTCTTATGTTTGTAGATTTTCTGATGTTGCATTAGTTTGCCTTCCAATTTAAAACTTTACCACATTCAGAACATGTGAAAGGTCTCTCCTGTGCATCTTTTCTCTTGAGCCTGCATTTTTTCCTTCTGAATGAGGAAGTTTTGGAAACAACACAACCCAATATGATCAAGAAGGAATCAGAGTCAAATAATTAGGCTGAGATCCTAGACATGGACAACAAAACAGTAAGACAGAGTACCAGAAAAGAAATGGAATGAGAGGAGACATTTTTCCTTTTCTTTTTTCAAATTTTTTTTCTGCGGACAAATCACCCCAGTATAACCAGCAAAGAAACAGGATGGGAGAGCTAGGTTGGGATTGTAGAGGGTACAACAAAATGAAGAACCAGAAAATAGGTGGGTGGGAGGAGAAACTTTTTTTTTTCTTTTTTCAACTTTTTTATCTCAGGTCAAAACACCCCAGATTAACAAACAAATAATCAAAGAGCAAACAACACAGGGGCAACAAAACTCCCGTACTGGTGCATAGCGGGCAAGACAGGAAGCAGAGCAGTAGCAACAAGTTCCCTAAGGTGGTACATCTGAGGCATGGCAGGTAAGCAGAGCAGTAGCAGTAGACCCCTAAGCTGATATATCAGAGGCATGGAAAGTAGGCAAAGTGGTAGCAGCAGACCCCTAAGCTAATATATCAGGGGCATGACAGGTAGGCATGTGGCAGCAAGACCCCTAATGCTGTATATTGTCAGTATGGCAGATAGGTAGAGCAATAGAAGCAAGACCCCTAAAGTGGTAGATCAAGGTAAATGCAGGTGGGCATGTGGCAGGAAGACCCCCTGAAGTGGATTATATGGGGTATAGCAAGTAAGAAGAGCGGTAGCAGCAAGACCTCAAAGTTAGTACATCTGGGGCATGGCAGGCAGGCAGAGTGGCACCAAGGCCTTCAAGATGCTTTTATTCATCCCTCCACATGATTCTGGAAATCCAAGCAAAAGAAGATTGATTTTCAAAAAGACCAGCTTTTCCATCAATTCTAACACAAGCTTTGAGTGATGAGAGCTCTCGATGTCCCCTGCCATTGAGAATACATTCACTGGGCACGCTGGTTGGTGAGCAAGAAAGATAATGCACAGCCAATTTGGTTAGGTCAGGTCAGACTGCAGACTAATGTGCCCAATATGCTAGCACATCTGTATCCATGTCCTCGATGGGCTCTGCGAGATAGCATGTCCCAGAAATTTGTGCTGGGGTCTCCTATGCTGGGGGTGAGCCGAGGGTTTCTCTTGCCGGCTGCTTTAGCTATATCCTGTGTCAGGAGAGAATGTTCTTTGCAGGCAACATGGATTTGGCATATTGAGGAGGGGGAGAATTTGGTAACTGACAGGGTCCTGCTCCTGCTTGCACTCCTCTCTGAGGAGGCGACTCCTGGGATATATCCCCACTGTGCCTTAGCCTCTGGCACGCCTGTTCACACACCCTAGCTCTCTGTGATTTAACTGTATCAAAGTATCTCCCCCTTTATAGGTGCTCATAAGTTTATCGATTACAGTCCATTTTAATTGCTGAAATGTATGATTCCGTTTAACACAATGTATTACTGTAGGGGGAGATACTTTGATACAGTTAAATCACAGAGTGCAGTTCTACATTTATATGTTGCGAACAGAACAACAAAGAGGTCTCAACGATAAATTGGATTGGTGGTCTTTGGTTTAAGCAGCACATGGATTGGTGCAACTAGAGTCACATGGTAGATTTTTTAAATGGGATATTTACCAGAACAAATGAGGCATTGGTCTGCCATTTTTAAAAAGACACTGCTCAATAACAACTCAGTTCATGGAAAATGGATGGTCTGCTAGAAAATCTTTCAAGAGAAAGGAAGCGTTTAAAAGAAAGGATGCCTTTTTAATGAGGGAATCTGTTGTGGCCCCTGATGAAGGACTTTTGTCCGAAACTTGGCCATGTCGGGAAGATCAAGCAACAAGTACTGAGTTTACTTGTTCAAGTAAGGAGTAAGCTGGGAAAATCAAGGAATGGGATTATCAAATAATCTTAGAGTATTAAGCATTGTTTCTTGTTTTATAAGCTGGATGCTGTAATTAAGGAAGATGCTGAAGTAGACACATTATGAATTAATTGTTGAAAGAACAGCGGAATGCTTTAATTATAAAGGAGGAATAAGAATAGGAAAAAAATATTTTTGGTGACACTTTTTCACATAAATTCATGGGAAGTTGATGATTATAGCAAGTAATACTGGGGTAACCTGGATGGTACCTTAAAATCAGTATATTATATGAAACTACCATGATCTTCTCATTATATTTATTCAATTAAATAAAATATGTTTGTTTGTGCTGCCAATTTGAAGATATTTTGATAGATTTTCTGTAATGGCCACTAAAATTTCCAGCATCGTTATATAGGTGCAATTCCAGCAGGTGCCAACATCTTGAATCAGATACTTGTGAGGCATTCCAAATTCTTCCAGCTTCTAAGGAAGAAGCTGCTCCACTTTCATGCTTCTATGGAAATGCCTGCAATTTTGCTGCATCTCTTTATCAGATTCTTCAAGAATGGATTAACATCATCATTTGGCCTCAATCCCTCACTGCCAGGAGTAGCAAGTGTGCAAAACAATGGAATCCCTAAAAGCATCCATGTTCCATTGCTCTTATCATATTTTTCCCACTATGTGTCACAAATAAACCTGTGTGAAGATCCCTGCCTCTCCAGTCTAGCTGCCAACCCTACAGCATCTTTCTTATGGCTGATAGAATATTGCATGAGGTATGGGAGCTATGCATCAACTGGATATACAGCAAGTCTTCCTGTACCCTAATGCTCCATCCCTGTTAGAACGCCTGCCGGTCCCTGTCTCAGCAGGTCCTACCAGTGTGCCATCAGGGTGAAGTAAGAGTGCATAGTGCTCATGCTGGTCCATGCTGGTGAAATGCACACTACTCCCCTCTGCCTTAGCCAACCGGTGCCTGCATGCAACTATAGCACTGGCTATACAGTATGATGATGATGATGTGACTACTAAATATAGTCCTGGAGGGCTCTTTATAACTGGGGGCTAACACAAGCAACTTGCACTTAGAGCCCATGTTATCCACTATCTGCAGACCTGGTCATCAAGGATAATCATTTCACTGATGCTCCTCATTACTATTTTAGATGCTGCCTGCCTCTTGCCCTGGAACAGTACTGGAACACCACCCATTTCCTCTATGGTGGGTTGCCACTTCAAATAAATGATTGGGGACTGCTAGCTTGCCACCTGACTGCTAAAAGGGACTATGGGATCAGTTTCAGGAAAAGTCTACCCCTTTTTAACCTTTCCTCTGGATTTTACTTGGAATGGCAAAAGTGGTCCCTAGATTAGTATTCCACCCCCCCCCCCCCCCTGATGCCAGTGCTAGCGGGTGCTGCTTCTGCAGTGATGCTTTATAGAAGTGTTTGTGAGATGTCTCCACTATCTTCCCTTAACTGAAATCTTTCCTGCAGTGAATGCACTGAGCAAAACATGGGTTCTCCCTCACTTTGAAATGCACTCGGATCTGAAATTTCTTCCACAATCTATTCTCTACATCCTTGGAGAATGATACTGACAATGGAATTGAGGTAGAGGGTGGACATCAGGAAAAATGTCAGAGCATCGCTCCTGTTCTCTACCTGCACTGCCTGCTCTTCCTCTGAGTTGATCTCAACATAATCACCAGTATCATCTCTTTTCCCTGTTACTGAACTGGAGGCTAAGACACTATTGATTAAACTTACCAAATTCTCTTCAGCTACTAGCTCTTCAATATCTTCTGATTCAGAGAATCCCAGACAAGATTCTTCCTGTAAATCACTTAGTGAAAATACTGCTTTCACTGCATCAGAAGCAGGAACCAAAGAAGAGTGCACTGCTGGTTTTGGGCACTACATTTCTGCTCCCTTACCCTGCTAATGCCAGTCTTATATGACTATCCTAACTTTTCCCTCTGCTTAAAACAAGAAGGAGAGGAATAGGTGGTGGTGGCACATGCTCTTTACATTTCAATTTCTTCAGGATTGAACTGCCTTCCTCTCCTGCCTTTCTGGACCTAAGAACGTCCCTCTTTAATTTAGGTACTGCACTGCTTTTTTTTTTTTTTTTATTGCTGCCCCTGCCAAAGCTGCCAACCCTGCCAAGATCCTTCCCCCTCTCTTTTCCTGACAGAATTTGCTGAAGTACACTACCTACAGGGAGTTTAGATATTACAAATGATAATTTATTGTACTATATCTGTGCCACCACTCATAGTACCACTCACTGTATGAAAAACTGTGTTGCACACACAAACACAAAGGGCTAGATTTTAAAAGCCCTGTGCGGCGGCGCGCCTATTTTGCATAGGCCGCCGGCGTGCGCAAAACCCCGGGACGCACGTAAGTCCTGGAGCTTCATAAAAAGGGCGGGAGGGAGCGTGTCTGGGGCGTGTCTGGGGTCAGGGGGCGGTCCGGGGCGGGTCCAGGGGCATGGTGATGATTCGGGGGTGGGCCGGGAGGGCGGTCCCGAGTCCCCCGGCACTGCGGCCTGTGCCGGGGGATGCTGAGGCGGCGCGCGCAAGTTACGCCTGCTTCAAGCAGGCGTAACTTGCACAACAAAGGTAGGGGGGATTTAGGTAGGGCTGGGGGGTGCGGTAGATAGGGGAAGGGAGGGAAAGGTGGGCGGACGCAGAAGGAAAGTTCCTACAGAGGCCGCTCCGATTTCGGAGCGGCCTCGGAGGGAACGGAGGCAGCCTGCGCGGCTCGGCGCGCGCAAGCTGCCGATTTTGCGTAGCCTTGCGCGCACTGACCCCGGATTTTATAAGATACGTGCGGCTATGTGCGTATCTTATAAAATCCAGCATACTTATTTAAGATCTACCTCAAAGAGCGTATGTGTGCTGTGCTGTGTGCAATAGTGCTGACTGGCTCCACACACAAAAGAACTGTTAAACCCTAATAGACAAAAAAGACTGGCAGACTTGTAAGTTTCTTCTCAACCTCTGAGTGTGCTGTGCTCACCTAACTTTCCCATAGACAAAAAAATCACTAGCACTGTTTCAACTTCAGTTTCAGCACTACCTCCCAACCTGATTCTCTCCCAGTAAAGAGAACAATCAAATCAGTAGTAATGTACTGCCTTTCTTCTCTTCCTGGCACAATGAGAGAGAATACTGCAGCACAGAGAAGATTAGAATCAGCCCTTTTCTAGTGCCAAATCCAAATGTTAAGCTGTTTAAACATTCTCAGAGAGCTTCTCTTAGCACTTTCTTCTTTGTGAAGAACTAGACAGGACATTTACAGACATTTACAGACTTCTTCCTGTACATGCTGCCGGAGGATGTGGTTAGTGCAGTTAGTGTAGCTGGGTTCAAAAAAGGTTTGGATAAGTTCTTGGAGAGAAGTCCATTAATGGCTTTTAATCAATTTTACTTAGGGAATAGCCACTGCTATTAATTGCATCAGTAGCATGGGATCTTCTTATTGTTTGGGTAATTGCCAGGTTCTTGTGGCCTGGTTTTGGCCTCTGTTGTAAACAGGATGCTGGGCTTGATGGACCCTTGATCTGACCCAGCATGGCAATTTCTTATGTTCTTATAGTTGGAGGACATCAGTGTTACTTGATCGAGATAGCAACTATAGGCTAGTTAAAAAGATGCTGCACTGTGATTTATTCTCTGGCTAGTCTCCTTGCCAACTTGTCCTGCTTTGGCTCTGACAAGACTCTGACAAGGTGGTAAGATCACACAGGGAAGAACTAGTTTCTATGGATACCATTTGTTTTTTGTCTCAGCAGTACACACAGCCATAAACTTCAATAGATCAATGAAATATGGTAGATAGGAAACCTAAACAAATAGGACAAAGAATATTTGTTTCATTCGTGGGACCTCTCCATTCATTTTGGGTAGCCTCAATGAAACAAATATGGGCTCATTCATTATGATTTGTCCATTCATTTCAAACAAATGCACATCCCTATTAAGCAGCAGGTGCAATCCCTGTATAATTAAGAAGTTTCTTAGATTCTGAAAAGGCAAAGATGGCTTCACTATTCACAAACGAAGGTAAGAAATAAGTTCTTAGGCACTCATGTTTGCATATGTTAGCCAAAGGAGTAATATAATTCCAGTTTTTCTTGATCAGTTCTTGATATTTGTTCTTTGTTTTCTTCTTAGATCTCTTTTAGATAGTGGACTTACACAAATATTTCTTTTTTATTTTTATGAGGCAATAATATAATTTTTTTTAATTTGTCAAGGATTAATCCACATTTTTTTTGCCTTATTTATACCTTGGTGTTTCTCTTAATTCTTAAATTTTAGAGGTAATTTAAAAAAGAGAAGGTAAAAATGCAAGCAAGCGGTGGTGATGAAATCTACGTACACTTATATTGCTGTCTGAAAATGCAACATGCATGCGCACTTTCTCAGCATACCCCCATAACCAATAGTGATTTTCCACCAGGACACCAACCCAGAACCTTTTTGAACTTGCATCTTTTCCCTACACGGGAAAAAGTGGAGGCCACTGGTAGACTCAACCCAGTATCTTTTTTTTCTTTTTGGGGGAAATTTCCATTGCCCTTAATATCTCTTTAGTACCCACAATGACTTAGCTGTCATATTGATTTTTATTCTTTTAAAAATGAATATTGGGGGAGTGGAGGGAGAAGGACTGAGTGCAGGAGAAAATCCTCCTTTTTTCCTACCTAGCGCTGGTAAAAAAAGAATTGCTTCGTTTTGTTTCCTGGAGGAGAGACCCGGGCTGTGGGCGGAACCCGGAAGTGACATCACCGAGTGGCACCCCGCGGGTCGAATAAAGATCAGCATCCTACTGCACTCGAGTTGGGAGTGGAGGGAGAAGGACTGAGTGCAGGAGAAAACCCTCCTTTTTTCCTACCTAGCACTGGTAAAAAAAGAATTGCTTCGTTTTGTTTCCTGGAGGAGAGACCCGGGCTGTGGGCGGGACCCGGAAGTGACATCACTGGGAGGCACCCCGTGGGTCAAATAAAGATCAGCGTCCTACGGCGCACAGCCGTCGGCGCGCTGCCGAAGCCGCGCACCAAAGGGACGCGCCCCTGGAAAAGAAAATAGAATGGGTAGGAAACGTAAGTCCAAAAATTATACTTCTTCACCTACATCTCCGCAGTCAAAAAGAGTAGGACCAATGGACTCTCACATAATTAGGGTGAGTGAGTCCATTGAAGGGGAATTAGTAGAAGGGGCTACCAATACAGGAACCCCATCTACCCCCAAGTCCTTACAGCATCCATCCGTGAATCCTATTGTGCCTGTTAATCCTGGGGGTAATATACAAGGTTCTAGTAATATAGGGACTGAGATCATAGATAGGAATACTACTGTTCCTTGTCCAAAGGCTCTCGATTTTGATACAGTAGTGGAAGAAAATGTGTTGGAACCTGAGATCGTTTCAATGTTGGATCTGTGGAGATTGATGATGAGCTTGGACAAAAAATTTACAGGGACTGTGTCTAAAGTACATACTTTCTCAGAAGAAACAAGGAAAAAACTGGTGGATTTAGACAACAGAACTGAAAAAACTGAACTAGCTTTGGTAAATTTAAATCCTATAATTAAAAATATTCAAGCGACTAATGTGACCTTTATAAAAGATAATCTAGCATTACATACTAGAATGGAAATAATAGAAAATGATATAAGATCTCATAATTGCGCTTACTAAATTTTCCAAAATCTAGATTGATGTCAGAGATTGAATTGTTTAGGAAGTATACAGTAGAAATTCTATCCTATGAATCTCAGAGTACTCCTACTATTTCCAAAATGTATTATTTGCCTTTAAGGAAAATTACTCAGGCAGCCGAAGGGGGTGCAGATACACTAGAGAGTCCAGGTGTATCAACATTCCTTGAGGACTCTTTGGATAATATTGAATCTCGTGCCACCTTGCTTGTTACCTTTTTATTAAAAAAAGATAAAGATTTGTTTTTTAATAAATATTTTCAGAATAAAAATTTCAGTTTTTGCGGGCAGAAGATTCAGATCTTCCCCGATGTTTCTCGTGTAACGCAAGCAAGGAGGAAACAGTTTCTATTATTAAAGCAGGCAGCCTTGGATATAGGTGCAACCTTTTTTTCTGAAATTCCCATGTAAATGCCAAATTACCTATCAATCAAATAAGTTTATCTTTTTTGACCCTTTACAATTACAATGTTTTATTGGGGATAAAAGTTAGAACTTTAGTAGGATCAGGAAGTTGGATGGGATAAATAAATTGACAACCACTTAAATCTTTTCATCTCCTTCTCCCCTAGATGTGGGCTAGATCAGATATATATTTCTTAAATATGTTTCTATTTCTGGAGTAATTACTTTTGTATTCTGTATTCATGATTATATCATTTGATGTAAATGTTATAATTTCAAAAATTGTAAATTTAAAAAAAAAAAGAATATTGCCCTGACTGAGGGTAAATATTCAGCCTAACCCTTCATCCCTGTGCTTACTCATTGACTACTAAGCCTTTGGAAAATTGCCCATTCTATGGTATTATAAACCAGAATACCAAAATAAAATTGAGTTTGCTATATTTATTTCAAATAAAAAATCAATCATTGTAGAAAATAAAGAACTCACTTGAAAGAAACTGTGCCTAGTTTATCAGCATCCCCTCCCCCTCCCCCCCCCCCCCCCCCCCAACTCTGTAAAATCCTTGATAAAAATGAAGGCTTACAAAAAGATGCCTTCAGGCTTGCTTTGGCCAAAAATAACCTTTATTTTTTCATATATAGCATAACCAGGTATAGTGCGCCTCACTGTTCTCCAGTCTTTTTTGTTGTGATAGCACTCGCGGGAGGGCCCCGCGAGCAGCCTCACTCACCTTGACGCTGATGGCAACCGATGCCGGTAGGTACAACCTCTGCTTTCTTGTGTAGCCGGATGCCACATCTGTGCTGGTGCAGCCCTGAAACACCACCAGCAATCTCCAATGCAGCATGCTGTCTTCCTAGGTTCGCATGCCTGTTTCTGGAATTTAAAGGGACTATGGCAGGAAAAGCCCCGTGGGCCCCTTCGATGATGTCACTGCTTCAGGCCTTTAAAAGGCCACTTCTCCCATTGCTCCAGGCCTTTGCAAGGGTTTCCTGTGGTCTCCAGTCCTTCAAGGTCTCCTGTTTCTTGTGGTCCTCCATGTTCCTGGTCTACTGGTTCCTGTTTCCTGTGGTCTGAGTCTTCCGAGTCTTATCCAAGTTTTCTGTGCATTCACAGTCCTGTCCAGAGTCTTCGCCACTGGTTCAAGTCTTCAGAGTCTCATCCGAGTTCCAAGTCCAGGCTCCTGAGTCTGAATTCTGAGTTCCTGAGTCCAAGTTCCAAAGTTCCGAGTTCTGAGTTCCAAGTCCAAGTTCCTGAGTCCAAGTTCCAAGTTCCTAAGTCCTGTCCCTTGTCTCCGGAGTTCTTGTTCCAGCCATCTGCCTGTTCCAAGTCTTCAAAGCCTTCATCTTATTCCTAATCTTCACAGCTTCCTTCTTGTCATGAGTGTCCAGAGTCCTCAGCCTTCTTTGGTCCTAAGCTCAAGATGTTCTTAAGCGATCAGTCTGAAAGGGCTTACGGAATGGTCGAAGGGGTACCCCAGAGATCTGCATGGGTTGCTGGTTCTCGGTTCCTGGTGCATGTTGGATGTCCAAGTGTTCTTGTTCCAAGTCAAGAGAGTTTCTATTTCAAGTCAAGAGTGCTTCTGTTCCACCCAGCCCATGCCTGGATACGCTCATCCGCCAACGGTGAAGACAACGGCTAGGCCCGGGATTGGTTCGGTCACGTCATGCACAGGGGCTCACACTCCCATCCATCTCACAACATTTCTGTCTGAGATTTCTCATTTATAAAAGTCTGTTGATGCTCCAGATTGCTCCCACCAACCCAGTTGCCAGTCTTCCTTATAGAGACTCCTAAGAGACCAGATTCCTTACACTTTTAATCAATTAAAGTTTCCCTTTCCTGAATGAACCCCATCTTGTCATGAGATTAATCATGGCCTCACTGCTTTAACTCTATGCCTCTTATTTGTTTGTGTCTTGTTTCTGCTGACTGGATTGTAAGCAGGGACTGTCTCCTATGTGTCTCCTATGTGTCTCAGCACTGCATACATCTAACATGTGTTATACAAATAACGACTTTCTGAAGTGCTTCTCCCTCATTCTACAAACTCTGCTGAACTGACAACTGATACCATGGCAACAGGATGGCCTGCTTATCCTCCCTTTCCCGGCAGGGAAAGAGAAGAACGTGCGGGCCTAGAGAATCCCTTTTCAGGCTCACTAGTTCCTCTCCCCCTCACAGAGAAAGAGCAGAGGTGTGTGGAGAGGGGTGGAGAGGGAAGGGGCCCGCTTTCCCTCTATTGTTTTCCCGGCTGAATTTTCGGACCCGGGGAAGCGGAGGTGGGCAGTGTTACAGATTGCAGGGAATGCGCGAGCTTGTAGATAATGATATTCCAGATCACTTTCAGATCCTCCTCTGACCCAAATGTGGCAATTTGCTTTAAAAAAAAAATCCTTGCTCTGTTCAGGTTGTCAGTGATCTGCATTAATGTTTATAAAACTCATTCAAGCATAAAAGACACTAAACCCTCTCCTGAAGGTGCGTCTTACATCTCATTCCTTATTTAGAGGTTTCCTGGGGATCTCTTTGCTTCACCTCTCTGCTTTAGATGAAGTGTAACCCTAGCCCTCATTTACTGCCTGGAGAACTGGCTTGCATCCTTTCCTTCTTTCAGGAAAATAAGAGTTTTCTGTCAATGTTCTGAAGTTTCTACCCTAAGCTTGAACTGGTACTTTTTTTTGTATGCATTGCATGGGCAAATGAAGAGTTATCTGTGGCCAGGGGAATTTTAAGCTAGGATCTGAAAGAAGGGGTGGCCAAGAGATGTCTTTAGGCAGCGACGTAGGGAGTGTGTGGCAGAGGGTAAAGTCCCCGCATACCATAAGTTTATGGGGATAAACCTGCGCTCATTTAAATCAAAAGGTATGTCGTCGGTTGCAACTCCGCCTCTTTTCCCTCCTCTTCCTCCCCCTCCCCCCCCCCCCCCCCCCAACACCTTTCTGCAGGCCACTACCCAGGTTATACTCATTCTTTTACCTGCACTGAGCCCAGGATTGCTTTTTATTAGCCAACTACGTGGATTTTAAAAAACAAAACAAAACTGTTTTAAGCACATAAATAGCTTTAAAAATCAAGCCCATAATAGGCAAGGCTCGCTAAACTGTAATGAGCACAGCCTTCAGCGCCATTGACTGTAGGATCATCCACCGGCTGGTGCACAGATAGAATTAGAAGGAGTTGTTCTAACTTGGTTTCAGTCATATCGCGCCTATCGATCTCGCCAAGTTGCATGGGGATTAAAATGCTCAGAATCAAAGCCACTTGCTTGCATGTGGTGTGCCACAGGCCTTAATACTTGCTCCTTTTCTTTTCATTACATTTTTGGGCACCTCTGGCAAGTATGATCCCGGTTTGAGGTTATCGCTGCCTCACATTTGCAGGAGATATGCAAGTTATAGCCTGTATTGATCTTTCATGTCCAGAGGAAATTCCAAGTTTTAATCAATGCTTAGATCGTGCGGCTCATTGGCTGACTTTTCATAAACTGAAAGTAAACCCTGAAAGGTTTGAAGCATTTTGGGTGAATAGAAGGGAGCTAGAACTATGAGCTGCTCTGTGTATGACAGCTTTGGAAATTTCACTGAAAGCTGGGGTATTAACCCTTGGAGTGTAATTGGCTTCTGCATTGTGCTTATCTCACCAAACATCCTTTTTTTTTTTTTGTACTAAAGTATATTCATTACCTTAAACCTTTTTTTAGAACCACAGGACCTAGCGGGTTTTAGTTCATGCCCTAGCCATCTCCTGTTTCGATTATTGTAGCATCTTATTTCAGGGCTTACCTCTTACTCTGATGAAACATTTGCAGTTTGGGCAAAATACTGCAATGGTGCTAATTTGTAGATTACAGAAATTTGACCATATTAGGTCGATGCTGCAGGATCTTCATTGGCTGCCGGTGATATATAGGGTCCAGTTTATTTCGATGAATTGGTAGAGGCCAACGTCTTCTGAGGTCTTTACAGCCTATGAGAATCAGATGGAGGAAAAGTAAATTAATACCGAATCTTTCTGACTGAGGCCTTGTGGGTGAGTTGGTCCACTCTCCTTGAAATGCACATTGATGGCATCCTGCTCTCCTTCTCTGAAGAGGTGCAGTCCCGGGGTTTATATATCTTTAAAGCCTCAGCTAATGGCAGTTGTAAAGTAAGCTTTTTTTAAAGCTTAGATTGGTTAGACCACTTAAAATATATTTTACCTAAAGAAGATTTTCATATCGTAGTAGTCCAGGCTTTTATTCTTATATCAGTGAACTACTGTAATTGCCTTTATGTTGGGCATCTGAGGTGCCACTTTCGAGTTCTGCAATATTTGCAGAATGCTTGGCTTATTTTACCTTGTTCTTCTAGAGATCCTATTTCCCCAATTCTGCACCAATTGCATTGCTTACCAGTAGGATGATTCCATGGGTATTTTTTTTTTTTAATTTATAATTTAAGGTATCATATTACAATAACACATCAGTATGCATGTAAACTAGCGGACACTAAAAAGCCGCCATGGGGGAAGGGGAGGTTGGGTGAAGTACGCCAATAAATAACAACAAAGACTGTTAGGTATTGAAATTGTGAAACTTTTATTGTACAATATAACACTTCACTTTCATTTCATGTTGGCTGTTTGCCTTGTTGTTTACCTCCGTGGGTACATTTTAAAATGATTACTTTGGTTTTTAAAGTTTTTAGGGGTGAGGACCTTCTAGTCTGAAAGACAGAATATAAAATAAATAAAATATTGGCCTGTTTGGCACTAGGGATCATCTGCACTTATACTTAATATTTTTTAATTCTGTTATTGTGTTTCTCTCTTCCTTCCTCTCTGGGAGTCCATTCCATGCATCCACCACTCCTTCCGTGAATAAATCTGTCCAGGCATTGCTTCTGAATCTACCCCCACTCATTCTTTCCTCTGAGAAAGGTTAGCTTCTTGTGCCTGATTTATACATTGAAGGTATTTAAATGTCTCTTTATCATAATCCCTCATCTCACCTTTTCTCTAGGTTGTATCTATTTAGGATGCCCCAAGAGGTCAATTTATGAATGGGAGGAAAGCTTTTTTTGCAGACTTGGCAATTTAGTGTGCTATGTTTCTACTGGGTCTGCCATGCCGATGAGCCCAGTATAAGATAACAGTCATAATTTTTCTCTGAAGTTTTATGAAAAAAAACTACACCTCACTGAGGTGTAGTAATATTGTTTGCAATAAACATTATGCAAATTAACTTTTGCACAGTTTTAATACATGCTAGTAGTTAATGAGCTGCTTTGCATTATTCCTCATCACAGCAACTAATTAACTGTTCATTTAAATACACTTTTTGCAGGTACAGAACTATGTGCGAAGTTTTACTATTTGCAAATTCTGCTTTGCATTGCTAGAATGGAAAATTGTGTGTGCTACCACAAATAATATTCATTATCTGGCATTTTAATATACAAAATGGACTTTAGGAAATCTTTCACTTAAATTGGCCTCCTAGTCTCATGTCCCATGGCTTTTGTTGCAAACCCTTTACTATTCTGATAACCCCTCTCTGCATCGTGTCCATCCTATCTATATCCTTCCGGAACTGGGCAGAATTATTCTAGTTAAAGCTCTTCTCAATTACCTATACAGGGGCATTACCACTTCCTTTCTTCTTCTGGTTATGCTTCTCCTTGTGCATCCTGGCATCTCTCTGGCTCTGGCTCTGGCAACTGCCTTATCCCACTGTTTCACTACCTTGAGATCTCTCCCTCTCTCCTAATCAGTACATATCAGCTTCTTGTGTTTAGCTCCAGAAACAGATTTTTCAAAAAGCACCCCCTCTCTTTATTTTTCATGTGTGCAGTTTTCCTTCGCCAGTTGTAATCACTGCCGCTGGAAGTGCTCAGTCTGCGTGAGGGATTGCATATGGAGGTGTGATCACAAGATTCCCCGATTCTCTGAACTCTCTGCCTTCTCTTTCACCAGTGATTCTTTAGTAATCTAATTCTAATATTTTTTGTTGATTGCCGCCCTGATTTTAAGTAGCATTTCCAAACTCCGATACAACATATTTACAATATTGATGTAACTCATTTAACCCTTTCTATTTTTTGTTATGTTATTATGATTTCTCATATGCAAACTTAGGGGGCCTATATACTAAAGGTTCATATTTTCCCCATTCTGGGGATAATTGTAGAACTGTGCACACGAAGGAAAAGTCCATGTGTAATATTTAGGTGCAGACTTTACACCAGATTTTCAAAGTGAGGTTCCACGCATAACTCGGTGCACAGAAGTAACCTGTGGTAAAATGCATATACGCTTTTTAAAATGAAAAGTATGCACATAAGTTCTGGCGTCATCCCAGCCAGTCTCCGTCCCCAGAATGCCTCCCCCAATGTGTGTGTAAATTTATGTGCCGTATGGGTACTTACATTTATGCACCCATCAAGCAGGCAATTTTAGAAGAAGCCATTCATGGGGGTAAAGCACTGCTTTGAAAATTACCCTCCTTGTGTCTATGGAAAAAATGCATAGTATATTGGGCCCTGAAGTTTATGATGTTAGGTGCCTTCTGTCCTGTCTCCTCAGGTGTTTTTCTGTTCATTCACCATTGTCCTGCTTCCACAGTATCCTGCTTCCTTTCTGTTTCTGTTGCTAATGCTTTGTTCATACATTTATTCTGCATAGCCCTTTGTTTACTCTTATACTGCCAACTAGTGGTCAGTCTGCATGTTCACAGCTTCAGCTGTATTCAGTGCAGCTGGCTCTAAAGGGTTAACCTCTGAGTTGGAAGCAGAGAATTCTGAGTGTTTATTCCTCCTGTTTTTCAGTTACCTCTGTCCACCTCTGTCCTGCCCGGCCTGTGTGAAGCAGCAGCCTCCCTGACCTAACCCTGCAAAATCATCCATATTTTACCTGTCTTTATGTCTGTGGTCCAGGCTGCGCTGGTTGCTGTTACCTCCAGCTTATGCACTGCAAGACTGTGTTTATTAGTTTTGCCAGTTAATAAAGTTTGGAGTTGAAGAAGCAGCTTCTTCCCTTTACGAGTAAAGATTGAGTTAAGCTATCTGTTCACGTTGCGCATAGGAATGCGCAGCAGAGACAGAATACGTTCTCTGGTTTACCCTGATTGCTTAAATATAACCATACACCCCAAGGTATTCTATGAAATAGCAGTGATTTATAGTAACTGGAAGTTATTGTTCTCTGTTGGTCCCTTCAGATTATTCCATTCTCCTCGCTTTGAGTAGCATTGGCGCCACTTGCAGTTCCCATAGGCCGGTGCTGATCGTTATTAATGTAATTAATTTTTCCTCTTTTGCATGCCCTTTAGGTTCTTTTCAGTAATTAAATAGAGCTTAGTTATAGTGCTGTACAAGACAATGAAAGGAACCAAACACACCAGTATTCTATACAACATCACACTGCACAACAGCCAACACACCACCCCAATCCATGTAGCTGGAGATGTTTGAAGAATTCATAGCCACCCCTTGCGCCATGCTGAATTTCAGCCTGGTCCAAGTTGACAGTATTTTACAGTTTCACCTCTGAAACAATCCAAGAGATCCAGGTGAAACTGGCAGGAAATCAACATTTCTGAAGCAGGTCCCAAAAATACACTTTGGATTTCCTGGAAATCTGAAAAAAGATCCAATAATCTGATGAAATTTCAGTAAAAGGTTTGGCAAAACAGTTGAGAAAACTTTGAATCTGTTCCAGAGAATTGTTTACCAAACTTATTCAAGCTTCCCTATGCAAGTCAGACATGCAGCCCAACTATAAGCATCATACACAACAGAAAAGCAATTCAATCACACACGCACACACAGTGCAGACACCCAACAGAGCTAAAGAAAAGACACAACATAAGCCAAAGCTCAACACAATTTAATACATGCAGTGCTAGAATACTGCAGCAATAAAAGTGAAATAGACTACAGACCTTCAAACTATTGTATTCATGGTTTTTTTAATTTAAATATTTATGAAAGATAAATTCATAAACATACAACAAAGTATGTTTCCATTTTTTTATCCCAACAAGTACACAATGCTGGATAATTAATTTCCACTCATCCCCCCCCCCCCCCACACCCCCCCAAAGATTTTTATAATACTAAGGTGAAGTTAAATAACTCTGTAAAAAAAAATGTTTTTTTTCCTTTGATTGCACCTTTATAGCAAGGTTTTATGTTGTGTTATTGTGTGACTGTACTGTGTGGTCTGTGTATGCTTGTATAATGCTGTCCTACAGACTGTTAATCTGTACCTACTAAGGGTCGTTATTTATACCCTATTGACCATGCAAGGACTGCCGTAAATCCATCTGTGAGCTGTTGTCCCAGCTGCTTGTCTGCTTCCTGGCTGACTTTCAACATATTTATCAGCTTATATAACCTTGTTTTCTTGCCCAAAATTTTGGAGCACTGACTTTGGTTCATTTGACCCCCATAGACAACTGCAATACATAACTATAATTTCTCTGTTAAAGCCAATAGAGAAGTGTGCAGATACACAAAAATATTTGTGACTGGCCAAAATTCTTAAAGAGATAGTATTGTATTTCTGTCCTGAAGACACAGAGCATTCTGCAGGCCTTTTCTGCTTTGAAATACTTTGTGGAGTTGGCTCATGTGGTTGTGATTTCCTCTCCTGATCTTAGCAATCACTTTAAAAGAAAGTAGATATAAATGCTTTCTGAAAACCGTGTTCCATTAGCATTCTGTAGACTGTACAGCTTCTAGCTGAATTCAGGGTAGGATGTCACAACTGGTCATGGTATCTAACCAGTGTATGTATGCAAGATCCATAAATTAGAAACAGTCAGACACTTTCAGCACAGTAACAGAGGGAACACACCTAGAATCATGGCATAGATATTTCCTGAATAATCTATTATTTGAGAACTTATTGGTTCTGTCTTGCTAACCAGGGATAAAGCACATATTAGTGAAGTATAAATTCTAAATGACTTGTGTGTTTATATGATCATACATTGCATGCCTCACTTAAATGGATGGCTCAGGGCAGGGGTGGTTCTATAATGAGGCAGGGTGAGGTAGATGCTTCAGGTGGCAAGATTTTGAGGTGGCAAAATTGACCCCTGAAACCTTCCTGCCACTTCCGTTGAAGTCTCAGTGGTGTCTATAGTAGCTACCCATTGCTGCTGATACATCTTAACTAGATTTTGGACATTCTTCAACATTACCACTTCCACTGAATTCCTCAGTGACGTCCACAGCAGCTCTACCCATTGCTGCTGATATCATCATTAACACTCTGAAAGATTCTTCCAAATCTCAAGATCCATCTGTCACCATTGCAGAAGATGAAATAGAAATCAAGATAAAAGGGATTCTGGATGTTCATAACAAAGGCAAAAATTTTGAATACCTTCTGATTTGGGAAGGCTTCGGCCCCGATTTGATCACTTGGGAGCCTCAGACCAATATCTTGGACAAAGAGATGTTTCATCACCACAGGAGCAGATTCCTAACAGATTGCTAACTCCCTAGCAGGTTCCCAACACCAGGTGTGGCCCATCTGAACTCCTCCCAGGGAGTTGCCTGCTTCCTGCCCTAAAAAAGGGCTTCTCCTTCAGTCAGTCCTTGCTTCAGCAAGGAGCTAGTCCTCCTGGGCTACTTCTCCCAAGGACTCCTTGTTTCCAGCTCCTTCCTGGCATCCTGATTTCGTCCATGGACCTCCATGTATCCTGGATCTTTGTATCTCCATGGTCTCTTTGATGTTCCTGAGTTTCCTTAATGTTCCTGAGTTTCCTTGATGTCCTGATATTCCTTGATATCCTGATGTTCCTCGATGTCCTGATGTCCCAAGTTCCGTCATGTTCCGGTCCTAATGCTCCAGGTCCGGTGGGACCTGTGCCTCCGGAGATTCCCTGCTTTTACTCTGAGTTTCCAAGCTCCAAGGTTTTATCTTGTTTCCCAAGTCCTGACTCTGTAAGACCCGAGGGATTTCCACTAACCTGCGCTACGAGACTTCCTGAGCCTGTCTTGATCTCGTGGTCTGTGACTAGCCAACTAGCTGTGAAAGGCGCGAAGGGGACAGTGTGGTCCGTGACCAGCCCCACGTGCTATGTAGGGTGCCTGAGGGTCTTGCTCATCCCTCTTGTTTCCAGTCTTCACTCCAAGTTCCAGTCTTCACTCCAAGCTCCAGTGCCTATGGCCTCTTTCCACCGTGACCTCTGTCCAGCCTGCAGCCTCTTCTACACCCTGTAGCAGGTCCGAAAAGGCTTGGAACGGTCAGAGGACCATTCAGAGACCACCATTGCATTGGTGATCTCATGGGCGTGCAGGTTGGTGGAGAATTTGAGGCTCCTGCTTCCCGGACTTGGACTGTCTTCACCGCAAGGACACACATTCTCCTTGTTCCACGCTGGAGAGCCCTCGGTTGCGCTCCATTCCATCGTCAGCGTAACAGGATTGCCAAGCCTTGAACATTCCGAGCTCAAGGCCGACGGAAGCTCCAACAAACTGGGTCTCATATAATCATTGGTCCAAATATTAACGTCCTTAGTGCAATTAAATTGTTTTAATCTTTTTTTTTTTATAAAATAATGCTCAAACAATAGTATACTTCCCTTTCAATGTATCCAGTGCAACCAAGCTCGACACGATATCATGTTTCATGGTAGCTACTTCAGGGGCTCAAATTGTGTGTCTTAAAGTGGATAACAGGTACAGTTCTCAATACTTCAATAACTGATGTGGCATTTTTCCCTGGTCACTTTTCAGGACCAGCAATAGAACGCCAGGGTTTCTCAAATGCACAAGTCCTTCTCCAGCAACATTTCTTGTGTTGAAAAATAATTATTTGGGCTGAAAGAATGATCTGGGATTCTGTCCTTCAGAGATCTGCCTGTGTGTTTTGCTTTGTTTTTTTACTTTTGAATTTTGCAGATTAGAGACTTTAGTGATTTGGAGATGGATTTCTGCTGGTGGAAAAAGAGAGTTGTGTTTGGATTCCGTCAACCCTAAATTCAGAAAATCTATTGAAAAGATTAAGGCCCTCACAGGGAAAGGAAAAGAGAAATGCTGTAGCTGCATTTCACTCTGCTGAACATTTAACAGTCTCCTGTAACCTGCATGGTAGATTCTTTGAGATCAATTTTCAAAGAAGTTATGTGCAACAATTCTGTTTAAGTCAAGCTCGCTCAAGCCTAAAACTCAGTAGAGCATTCACTGTAATAAGCAGGAACTGAAAACAGCTTTGGCAAGCTTTTACTACAGATTTTGTGATAGAGCACTCAATAGCCATGGGTTATTTTTCACATTTCTAGGACTAGAAATAATGCCCAAACCCATAATAAGGATAGCATGATCAGTAGCCTTAATCAAGCGTATAAACACTAGAGATGTGAATCGTGTCCTCGATCGTCTTAACGATCGATTTCGGCTGGGAGGGGGAGGGAATCGTATCGTTGCCGTTTGGGTGTTTAGAATATCGTGAAAATCATTAAAATCGTGAACCGGCACACTAAAACCCCCTAAAACCCACCCCCGACCCTTTACATTAAATCCCCCACCCCCAAATGCCTTAAATTACCCTGGGATCCAGCGGCGGTCCATAGCTAAATCGGGGGAAGGGGGAGGGCAGGAAAACCGGCACACTAAATCCCCCTAAAACCCACCCCCGACCCTTTAAATTAAATCCCCCCCTCCCGAACCCCCCCAAATGCCTTAAAGTACCCTGGGGTCCAGCAGCGGTCCGAAACGGGCTCCTGCTGTTGAAGCGTGTTGTCTTCAGCCGGCGCCATTTTGCAAAATGGCCGCCGCAAAATGGCGGCGGCCATAGACCAACACGATTCGACCGCAGGAGGTCGCTTCCGGACCCCCGCTGGACTTTTGGCAAGTCTTGTGGGGGTCAGGAGGCCCCCCCAAGCTGGCCAAAAGTCTCTGGGGGTCCAGCGGGCGTCCGGGAGCGATCTCCTGCTGCGAATCGTTTTCCGTACGGATAATGGCGCCGGCCATACGCGTATGGCCGGCGCCATTTTCCATACGGAAAATGGCGCCGGCAGGAGATCGACTGCAGGAGGTCGTTCAGCGGAGGTCCGGAACCCTCGCTGAATGACCTCCTGCAGTCGATCTCCTGCCGGCGCCATTATCCGTACGGAAAACGATTCGCGGCAGGAGATCGCTCCCGGACGCCCGCTGGACCCCCAGAGACTTTTGGCCAGCTTGGGGGGGCCTCCTGACCCCCACAAGACTTGCCAAAAGTCCAGCGGGGGTCCGGAAGCGACCTCCTGCGGTCGAATTGTGTTGGTCTATGGCCGCCGCCATTTTGCGGCGGCCATGTTGCAAAATGGCGCCGGCTGAAGACAACACGCTTCAACAGCAGGAGCCCGTTTCGGACCGCCGCTGGACCCCAGGGTACTTTAAGGCATTTGGGGGGGTTCGGGAGGGGGGATTTAATTTAAAGGGTCGGGGGTGGGTTTTAGGGGGATTTAGTGTGCCGGTTTTTCGCCCGTTTCGGACCGCCGCTGGACCCCAGGGTACTTTAAGGCATTTGGGGGGGGGATTTAATTTAAAGGGTCGGGGGTGGGTTTTAGGGGGATTTAGTGTGCCGGTTTTCCTGCCCTCCCCCTTCCCCCGATTTAGCTATGGACCGCCGCTGGACCCCAGGGTAATTTAAGGCATTTGGGGGGGGTTCGGGAGGGTGGGGGATTTAATTTAAAGGGTCAGGGGTGGGTTTTAGGGGGTTTTAGTGTGCCGGTTTTCCTGCCCTCCCCCTTCCCCTGATTTACGATTTTTTGACGATAAATCGGGGGAATTGGTATTGTATCGTGGCCCTAACTATTTTTGACGATTTAAAATATATCGGACGATATTTTAAATCGTCAAAAAAACGATTCACATCCCTAATAAACACAGGGAGGATAACTTTCAAATGAATGCATGTGGTGATATATAGGTACTTATATAACCGCGAGCAAATCTATGCTTGTATTTTATAACCCGCATATATGATACACGCGTGTTTGTAAAACATTTGTATCTCTACCCCATAACATACAAGCTTAGAACACAGCAAAATTTAAAAACCTTCAAAAAAGATCTAAAAACCTGGATGTTTACCAAAGCCTACCAAAACACCCAATGACTCTCAGATATTACTTCACTCCTTCTGGCCCTATACAAACATGTGGAACCAATGCAAGCACGTAATACAAAAATAACTGAAACCGCATAGTTTGAAATATGATCTACGTTTATAAAGCCTACATTATTCATGTCGACAATCACATGAATCTTTGGAAACTCTGTTAAACACTGAAACTTTGTAAACCGTTGTGCTGGCGAAACCGAACGACAGTATATAAAACTCGATAAATAAATAAAATAAATAAATAAATATACGTAGGCTTATGCATAAGTAAAAGCTGGGCATTGAAAGAGCAAATAACAGTGCATTGAATATGTGGATTTTTCCTACCTATTTTGAAACTGTGCACGCATATATTTTCCACACAAAAATAAAGTAGAATTTATTTGTGCAAACTGGGATTTACATAACTCGGTGTATTTTAAAACATGCGCGCATCAAGGAAATATCCAGTTTCACCAATTAGCCCACCAGTTCACCCAGTCCTTCTCCAGGTCATCGGGACCCTTCTGATTCTTCAGCCTGAACTCCCCCCCAGTTCAACCAGACCTCCCACCCAGTCGGTACTAGACAATAACGTTTGATATCACTAGTAGTACTTGGGCCGAATAATTAGCAGGTGTGAAATTACATGAGTAAATTGGCAAAGCTGCGTGTGTATCTTTTAAAATGGCAACTTATACGCATAAATGTTGGCCCCCCCCCCCACCCTGGAACACCCCCAGACCTCCCCTTTTTTAGCATTTGGCAAACCTGAATCATGCATAGCTCAGGCTTATACACGTTTCAGGTTTGCCAAATGTATTTAGTGTTAAATGCTGTTGGCTTTGGTAATGTTTATCTTATGTGAATGTGCTATGCTGCGACCACAATCTGTCCATAAACTGAGTTAAAAATTCTAACTGCCTGTAGAGTTTCTTTTCAAGGGGGCAACAATGACAGCAGCAACTTGGATGGGTGGAAGGGGGGGGGGGAGGTCAGTGAAAGGGTGAGGGCATGAGGGGAAAGGATGGCACATATAGAGTGGGCATGGGGGGAAAGAATGGTATCTATTCCTGCACAGGTTGTGTTATGAGTAGTCAGGCTGAAGTTCTATTTGTCAAGTGTTATTTGTTAATGTAGCAGTGCAGTATGTCAGTCTCATTTGTTAGCCATGTAGTCCTATAGATTAGTAAGAACCTAAGAATACAAGATATGCCATACTGGGTCAGACCAAGATAATTAAGCCCAGGATCCTGTTTCCAACAGTGGCCAATCCAAGTCACAAGTACCTGGCAGGATCTTAAGGGGTAGATAGATTCCATGCTGCTTATCTCAGGGATAAGAAGTGGATTTCTGCAACTCTACCTTAATAATGGTTTATGGACTTTTCCACCAATAGAAAGCTCAATACTTCTAGCAACAAGCTCAGAGATTATCTATGTCACGATGAAAAATAAAAAAAATGAACATCTTGGTGGCATAATCAAATCAAATCAACATCTGCAACATAGGCTTGATGAATATATGCAGGACTGCCACTTTGTTCAACCTATATAATATACTTAGGCTGAACTGAAAAAGTCCTTTTTATGATTTTTTAAAGTGAAATGCTTAAATCACTGATACTGCTTCAGTCTTTATGAAAACCAAGACTAGAAAGCAAAATGACAATTTCTAAATGCAAGAGAACACTTACCTTGTGAAAATCAGCTTTTTTAGGTTCCCCAACATAGAACCATGTTTCATGAAAAATCTGCTTCAGGAGGTTCTTTCTTCCAATCAGGTGCTCACTGGACTTTTCCTTCAGGAACTTGTCCAAACCTTTTTTTTTAATGCAGCTACACTAATAGCTTTTACCACATCCTCTGGCAATGAAATCCAGAGCTTAATTATGTATTGAGTAAAAAAAATATTTTCTCTTATTAATTTTAAATGTATCATTGTGTGTTCCTTGATCTTTGTACTTTTAGAAAGAGTAAACAACTAATTAACATATACTCATTACATTCCACTCATTATTTTGTAAACCTATATCATTTCTTCCCCTCAGCCATCTTTTCTCCAAGCTGCAGAAGACTAACCCCTTTAGGATTTCTTCATACGGGAATAATTCTAGTCCCTTTAACATTTTGGTTGCCCTTCTCCGTACCTTTTCTAATTCTGCTATATCCTTTTTGAGGTGCGGAGCTGGAGCAACCTCATCTTGAGGTCATACCATGGAGCATGGAGCATTATGATATTCTTTGTTTTATTCTCCATTCCTTTGCTAATAATCCCTAGCATTCTATTTGCTAGGGATGTGCAGAGGGAAGCCATACGTTGCATTCAGATTCATATTCGTCGGGGGGCAGATACGTTGCATTCAGCAAAGGGGCCCCCGATACGTTCATGCGTTAATTCTTAGTCATTTCCCGGCTAAAATTGAATTAACTACAAACCCCCACCCTCCTAACCCTCCCAAGACTTACCAAAACTCCCTGGTGGTCAAGTGGGGGATCCGGGAGCCATCTCCTGCAATCACACCCTCGGCTGCCGGTATTCAAAATGGCGCCGATAGCCTTTGACTTTACTATGTCACAGGGGCTATCGGTGCCATTGGTCGGCCCCTGTCACATGGTAGGAGCAATGGATGGCCAGTGCCATCTTGTGCTCCTACCATGTGACAGGGGCTGACCAATGGCACCGGTAGCCCCTGTGACATAGTAAGGTCAAAGGCTATCGACGCCATTTTGAATACTGGTAGCCGAGGGCGTGAGTGCAGGAGATAGCTCCCGGACCCCCCACTGGACCACCAGAGAGTTTTGCTAAGTCTTGGGGGGGTCAGGAGGGTGGGGGGTTTGTTTAAATTCCCTCCTTTAGAGGGCCGAATAATTCGGCGAAGATTCATTGTATTCATGGGGAATTGCGATACGTTTCGCTTCCCCACGAATACAATGAATATGGCCCTATACATTGCGGATTACCAATATGTAGGAAACGAATGCACACCCCTACTATTTGCTTTCTTGGCTGCTGTTGCTTTGACGTGTATATATATTGTTACAATCCCGGTTGCGGGTCTCGCGACCGGGCTCTTATCTCCTCCGGGCCACCCAGCATGTTTAAAGCAGGCCCCAATGCTCTTCAGGCCTTGGCAGGCCTTCTCCGCGGTGGCAGCCCCACAAGGGAGATGCCACCGATCTCAGCCCGATAACCGCGCCCCTTAGGCGCGAGCGCCTTGAGGGAGAATTTAAAGGGACAGTGGCAGGAAACCTCAGCCAGTCCCCGGGATGACGTCAGACATCGGCAGGATATTTAAACCCAGCTCCTGCCTCAGAACATCGCCTTGCAATGAGGTTCACTCCTGGGAGTCATTTAGTTGCAGTTCCCGCCTTTGTTCCTGATCCAGCCTTTGTTCCTGTTCCAGTCTTGCCTTGATCCTTCAGCCTGATTTCCTGGTTCCTGACTCTGGTACGTCCTTTGGTATCCCTGTCTGCTGCCAGCCTGACCTTCAGACCGTCCACTTTTCCTGCTCGCTACCTCCTCCAGGAGACCACAACTAAGTCCAAGCGGCCCGGGTCCTCATGGGCTCCTCCCAGGGGGAACCTCGGGCTTCCAGTGGCGAAGCTCCTGATTGGTCTCCTGGCTCCGTTCCGCCTCCCAGCCATCACATCTCTGCGGAGTCCTCTTCAACATTTCTTCATCATCCACAAGGCCGGCCCAAGGGTCCACAGATCATAACATATATGTGTAAAAGCATTTGCATGAATTTATTAAATGTATGTAGCATAAATATTAAAGTGTGAGTCATGACTGAGTCTGAGTGTGAGTGTGAGTGTGTGTGTGTGTGTGTGTGTGTGAGAGAGAGAGAGAGAGAGAGAGACTCTTTACAAGACTCACAAATAACTATACCAATGTAAGAGGTGCAACTAGTAACTCGGGGTAAGATTTTGGGTTGTAACTGAGGTTTTAGGGGGCAGTTTTAGATGCATAGTCAGAGGTACGAACAGTACAGTTGACATCAGTGAAGATTTTATGTGATTTGGAGTGATGACAGGTACGCAAAGATGAGATGTATACATTATATTCTTGACCTTGCTTGATAGCAGTTAGGTAGAGAGTGCATCAAACTAGGTTGAGAGTACATTGTACAAAACTCATCTTCGCGTACCTTTCATCACTCCAAATCACATCAAATCTTCACTATTGTGTACTGTGCTGTTTGTACCTCTGACTGTGCATGTAAAACTGCTGCCAAAACATAGGCCACCACTAAAACCTCACCCTGAATTAGTAGTTGCCCCTCTTACAGTGGTATAAAAAGTTGACTAATATGTGTGCCACCCCAGAGGCTCTCTCTCTCTCCTCTTTTCTCCTTTCCCCTCCCCCTCCTCCTCTCCTGAAAAAAACGGGATTTGCAATTTTTAGAAAATGGGGTTTTAAAATTGGCCGACTTACATGTGTAAATTGGAACTTAGGAAAATAAGTTCTACTTTAGTTTTAGTCATAAAATATAACATGGTTTCAATGCATTGAATGTATTCACAATATATGTGCATATATTGTAGGTTAGATATACATGTATTTTATAAAACACATGTATATTATACACACAGATTATAAAGTATTTGTGTATATCTGCTCACAAAAATATATACATTTGTTTGAAAGTTATCCTCCTTATATGTAACTTTGCACACAAATATGTTAGGCAATTCTCCACAAGAAAATGGCTTTTGAAAATTGCCCTTCCTAAAAGCTAAAAATGTGTTCATGTATAACTTATATATTTTATTTTAATGTATTGTTCTAGTATTGTTGTTTTTAATTTAATGTTATTCTATTTAATGTTTAGTTTTAATATCTGTTTTAACATGATGAATTTTTTAATGATTCCAAATGTAAAACTTGTTTGTCACTAGGAGTGGTTGATAGGCAATCTTGTAAAGAAAGAAATAAAAATCAATCACAATAAATCAAGGCTCAGACTAATAAATCCAGAGTCAATGGCGCAAAGTTTTGACTATAAAGGCCATATTCAAAGGCCCAGTGAGGGAATAAGTTACTCAGATAAAGTTATCCAGGGATATTCAGCAGGACTGATCCAGATAAATTATGCTGCTGATTATATCCAAATAAAGTTAAATGGATAACTAAAGGACAACCTTTCTTCTTGATCAGACTTATCCACATAACTTGGCTGGACTAAGCAGCTAAAGTTTTTTCACTCCCTGAGAACACCTCCAGCCCTTCCTCTTTTTTTTTTTTCAGGCAATGATTTTCTGGACAACTTGTACCCGGTTGGTGAAGGGGTAGTTTAAACCCAGGGATTCATATACTAAGGCGTGTGTTCTGATTGTCTCTGCATTCTGGGTATTGGGGTAGTTAAAGGGGGAAGAGGGGGAAAAAATTATAAAATGCAATGGTTGGAGCTATTATGGATGCTTGTTATAATTGAGGTGGATATTTTATGGATTTATATGTTTATTACTTCTCTTAATAAAATGTTTTTAACAGAAATCCCAAATACTTGCCTGGCTAACTCGCAAAGTTAACAAAAAGGAAATGTGTGGCGCAAAAAATTAATAAAGCACTGTTCAATACATAAGTCCCCAAATTCTATTCGATTAGACACAACAAAAGAATATCAGCCTCCATCTTTTTTCTTAGCGATATAATATTAAAGTAAATGAAAAAGACACAAACATCCCATTCAGTCTGCCTAGCAAGGTTTTTAGGGCTGCAGCTGCTGCTCCATGCAGGTTACCCCCATGCTTTCTGCTTTACGTTGTAACTGCCTCTCCGTGCAGGACAGCACAGTACTTCATTAACATCCTAGGGATCCTTTGTGCTTATCCCATGATTTTTTTTTTTTTTGCATTTCGTTACCGTTTTGGCCTCTACCACTTCCACTGGGAGGGCATTCCAGGCATCCATCACACTTTCCTTGAAAAAATATTTTCTGCTGTTGGCCCTTAAAGCTTCATATCATACCCTCTAGCTCTAGCACTTCCTTTCCATTGAAAAATGTTTGCTTCTTGTGCATTATTTATACCTTGCAGGTATAAACGTCAAATGGCCCTTCCATGGCAACAAAATCCACAGAGGTGGAGTGGAACAAAAAAAAATGCTTTGCTGACATCTTCTCAATCACCCACACTCTGCTCGTACATAGATGAAAACAGCTTTGACAAAGTGAATGTAATGCTCCCCTTGACGGCTTACCTTCGCAGGCTGTTCCTGGGTCCGGGACTGACCTGGTGGGAGCCCCACCCTAGGGCAGACTCCGTCGGTCCTCACATTCTTGGCGCCTGGTGCCTCCACCTGGGGAAGAAGGTGGTAGTGGGTGGGATTTCCCTCCCTTCACCCCAGGAAAACAAATGGGACATTGAACAGAGTTGGCAGTATGTACAAATATATACAGGTTTATTAGATTATATAAGCATATACATTTCTACATGACTATGTACAAGGCTAATAGGATGTCAAACAGCGCACTTATCTGCTCATAGTTAATAGTCTCAGTCTACACAACTATAAACATTTCAACAAGGTAGCAAGTGGCCAGTAGTTGGGGTTCCACCTTCAGGCAGCAAAACACTGCACGGAGCGGCAGTAGCCACAGAGGCATTCACGGAGCGGGATGCCAGTGGCCAGTGGTTGGTGTTCCGCCTTCACGGAGGGCTGCCATCTCCAAAAAAACAAAAACAAGAAACAAACAAACAAAGCAGGGGTGGGTAAGAGTATGGGGCAGGGGTGCAGCCTGCTTGTTGCGGCGGTTGCTACCCCTGATTGAGCTGGATGTTCACTGGGATGCGGATACGGCGCTGCTGTCTGCATTGGTGGAGGGGTGGAAGGGAGTTGGGGCCGGAGGGTGCTGGAAGCCAATAGTGACGGGTGGGAGGGAGAAAAAGGGTGGGAAAAAAAATAAATAAATGGATGAACTGCATGGCTTGCTGGGCAGACTGGATGGGCCGTTTGGTCTTCTTCTGCTGTCATTTCTATGTTTCTATGTTTCTATATATATTTAGTATTTGGGAATTTGAGGATGTTGGCCCCCACAATATACCAACAGAATAGAAGGGACCTCTTTCATCCCCACTTACTCAAGTATTATTGTTATCCTCCCCCCCCCCCCTTTATCCCAAGTCTCACTCATTTGAAAAGATGCAACTGGACTGGTGAGAGGTGTTGGCCTGGGGGGGTGGGGGTGGGGGGCACTGAATCTAAACCATCTCCTTACGCTCCGCTGAAAGGTCCATGCCAATGCTGGGGTCTATGCCCTCCTGGGGGACCAGACTCCACCTCCTGGTCTGCCGATGGGGTCCGCTTGATCTCCATATATGCCACTGGGGTCTCCTCACTGAAGGGAGGGACCACTCCACCTCCTGCCCTGCTGCCGTCCTTCAGTTCTCCTCTCTGGGTAGGAAGGTTTTCCCTGGCTTGGGTTTACAGCTCCACTAGGTTCATAGCTGTTTTAGTGTTCAATGGTTCTGGGCCTCTGCAGTCTCAGCCTTCAGTGATTTTAGCTCCACTAAGCTCATGGCCAGTTATGCGCTGGTACCCAGCCTGGATAAGTCACCCACCTGCATGGGTCACCTCTCAGCCAAAAAGCAAAGACCCAGGCAGGACCATAGAAAGAGACAATGTGCATGTCCTTCTATCCTGCCTGGCCCTCCACCTGTTGTCTGGGAACTCGGTACTCACGTGTCTGGATACCCTTTTAGTCAGGTTGAAAATCCATTTGCTTCCTTGGTCTGTTTTCCAGTACATTTCTCTCATAAATCCCTTTCCCAGTCATAGTTTTTTAATTTAGGACTTTGAATTCTCTGATTTATTAGTGATATTTCCTACAAAATTACCAGCAGACGTTCAGGGGACTGTGATATACAAATCCACTACCTGAATCTGTGACTCATCTATTCAATGGTCATTTAAGTACCTTCACAGTAAGGGCTCTGATGATATTTTCAGTTTCCTGGGCTGGTGGCTCAAGCTGCATAGCTGCATTGTCCTCTTTCTCTGCTCCAGTTCACCTAAATGGTAGTATGCACAAACCTCATTCTCTTGTGAGGGGGAATTCAGTCATGATCCTGGCTGCTAGGCAGCTTCCCCACCAGCAGAGATCCTCATGCAGCCATGCATGCTCCTATCCTAACCTCCTTCCAGTCTTGTCCTGTGGCATGCTTTGCCTTCCAGCCTTGTCCTGTGGCCTCCTTAGCCTTCTAGCCCAGTTCTGTGGCCTTCTTAGGCTTTTAAGCCTAGGCTTAAAAGTCTAAGCCTGTCCTCTGGCCTTCAGGCCTTTTAGTACTTCCTTGTTCTGCCTTGGCCTTCTGGCCCTCTGTATTCTCTGTCTGTGTCTAGTCCTGTCTAGTCCTCCCTGTGACCCCAGTTTCCAGTCAGCCTTCTGTGTCTTCAGTCCCAGGCCTTGCCCTTGCCTTCAGTATCAACCTGTGCCTCCAGTTCCAGCCCTGGCTTCCATTTCCAGCTTGGCTCCATTTCCTGTATCATTATCTGACCCTGCATTGTCTCCATCTGCTCTACTCCAGCTACAGCCTAAGTCCTGCTGGCCACCAGAACCCAAGGGATTACCCTGTGGGGGAGGTGGCTGGTCAGGCAGAAGATCCTGTCCAGCCTTGCCTAGAATCTGGCCTGGTCCTTTGGGGAAAATCCTCATCCAGCTGCTTCCCCACTTCATGAGATTCCAGCAGACAAATCAGTATAGACTTGTTAAAGACTGTTTTGGTCTGAAAATCTTAAATCAGTGTTGAAAAATAAATGAAGGTTGTTAAAATGTTAATGAAAGTGTATCCAGGAGAGCAAAAGAAGAAGTTTGCTGCAGCTTGTTTTCTTTTGTAAGGCTGTTTAAGCGTTCACTATGGGTTACAATGAAGAACATTCCAGCTAAGGGAGGTCCCAGGAATTTTTTTAATTGATATCCCTGACCCATCCCAAAAAGGATGGGTCTCTTTCTAAAATGTATACATGAGGCACTAAAGGGAGTCATTGACCAGAATAATAAGGGAGAGACAGCAAATGGCTCCAGCTCTCCAGGGCTCCTGGGAAGGGAAGGCTGGTTTGCTTTTCTTTTCTGTCTGGAGAGTGTGTTTCTCTCCTTCAAACAGTTAGAGTGAGTTCAAGTGGATGAATGAATATTCCCAGGTGTTGGAGATAGAAACCTGTCCTTGCTGCAGTGTTAACTAACAAGGTGTGGTAACTGGGAAAGACATGGCTTGGGGAAACAGCCAGGAGGACAGACGGAGGCAGACTCTGACTGTTTCCACATAAAAACTTTATTTACAATAACAGAAAAGTATAGCACAAAGGACCTCCATTTAGCAGACCTTAACTTACAGTTCAAAAAGCATCAAACATAAGTCATTTGATGGTACTCTGGCTTCCTGCCGGTTCCCTGGGGCCTTTCCAACCCTTCTGGCCCCTGACTCCTTATAGTATGGTGAAGGGGAGCCTCCCTTCACCCAGAATCCTTTGCGAGCTGATCCTTAAGGAAGACCGGGCTAGATAGCTGTAGCTGGTCCCTTAACGTGGTTTGAGTTTCCTCTACACTCCCTCACATAAGGTATCTGAGTACTTCTTTTCTAAATGAGAGAAGAGGATTTCAAGTTCAATTTTGGGTCCTAAGAGGGAAGAAGAAGCCCATAAGGAATATAGGAGTCCTAATTCCTGGATTTGATAATCAAGCAGCCTGAGAAATTGACTTCTTGTGATTTGATTTTTTTCTCTTCTGAATGATTGAGACTGTCTGCCATAGTGAGTGAAGAACTGTTTTCCTGTACTTTTCTGTTTTGTACTATTTTACTTGATTTTTTACTACAGTAAAGTATTATTTTGTTTTGGAACACACCACCATTGAGATGTGGACTTGCTTACTGTAAGTCTGCAAGTGTCATTCCTTTGGGCTTTACAGCTTAGATGTCCCCCATGGAAGAGTCCTGATCTGGAGTTGCAGCCATGTTTCCTTCAAACTCTGTAGCATCTCAAGGTGGCCCCTTGCCCTTTTCTCGGAGATCCTGGAAAAAGAGGGGGTTACTCTTTGTTTTTAGCTAGCTACATTCTATGTATTTTCAGTTGTAACCTAGCTAGCTAGATGTATGCCAGCTATCCCTGTCTACTAACTTTCATCTGCAACCTAATCCTGCCTCCAGGACCAGCCAGAATCTAGATGACTACATTTAGCCTTCAGTGGGGAGTAGATTTTTACTCTGACAGATCTAGCTGGCTAACTCCTTAGGTATTTGTCTAGATCCTGTTCAAAATGCACACCTAAGTTTTAAAAGGGTCAAAATCACTCCCACAGGAAGTACATGGCTGCATCTGGGTTCTGTGCTGGGCTTACACTAGCCGGAAAATTCATATCTGGGTGAATCAGTGTATGTAGGCAGGTATATGAGTGGAGGAGAAGACCTTTTTTTTCAACCCATTAGAAATATTTTTTGAAACTATCTCAATTTTTACATAGACAATTTCTACTGGAGTTTTTGATTCTGTTTTCTCTTCAGAGGTCAAACAGATTTTGGGTGAACTGAACTCGCTACACCAATATGCTTCAAAGGTGATTATCATCATATTTAAGTTGATCTTAGCTGTTTCATAATAGATTTTACCTTGATTATTATCCGTTCATTATATTCGATATGTTCCATGTAAACCGCCTCCCGGCGATAGTTATTTCTGTTAAATGTGAACCGGAGTGATATGTATTGTATACAGGAACTTCCGGTATATAAAAACCAAAAATAAATAAATAAATAAATTTAGCAAATTATGTGCCCTTTTCTTCAGGACCTAAATGTAGGTCTGCTGTAGTTGCTATTAAAGGAAGATTCAATTCACCTACCCACACAAGCTGCTCCCAATTGCATGTATAGATAGGTTTATATGATGTTGCACTTGGAGTTCATTAGTGCAGTGTCTGCTTTTCAGTGTCCTGGTTTTACTGTACCATTAAGCTCTCACTGAAGGTTTCGTTTCAGTCTGTTGAGTCTTCTTCAAGTTAAATATTGATCATGGTTTTTATTTGATTTCTAGGCTCATAAATTCATGTTCTATCAGCCCAGGAATACTGCTGCAGTCAAGGCTGAACAGGCCTGTGTACTATATCTCCAATGACTATTGTCAAGGGTTAGTAGCTCAACATTTTCCAATTTCAATGAAATGAAACTCGGCAGAACACTTTTGTTTTAAGTATAATATGCACCAGCAAAACTGTACATTTTGTACACCATCCTCACAATATTTCAGATTTTAAAACATTCAGTGCAAATCACTAGATGTGTACACATTTTTTTTTTAATTTTGTCTTGTTTGTGATTTTTTTTCATTCTTTTCACTTTATTGTTTGCTTTGTTTTTTGGGGGGTTTTTTTCATTTATTTAAAATAATTCAAAACAAATGAAACTAGAAAACAAAAGCAAAAAAAAAAAAAATAGTGGTGGCAGTGAAAAAATGTTTTAAATGAAATGAAGGAAAATAAATTAAATTTCATTCTTTCTCTTTCCATTTCATTTTAAAAATGGATTGAAACAAATGGGGAAATTTTGTAGACTTTCCCATTTCATTTCAAATGAATGTGCATCCCTACAAATAACGTGCAAAATGAGATCTAAAAAATGTATAAAAACATATCTTCAAGATTATGGCATGATCCTGTAATTGCAATGATAGGAAGCATAACAGCATGTGTCCATTTGATTTTTGCTTGCACACACATTTTTCAACCCTCGCACAAACAGCAAGAGCAATGTAAGTGGACGCCTATAAGCGCTTCAACTTTCTGGCTGCTCAAGCTCAAAGAGAAACAGCAGAGATAGTATCAGTATCAAATGTGCCCACGTAGTTTGCAATTATATGGGCTATTCTGAAATCACCCCCTCAATGTCCATAAAAAAACTAATTACTCTAAAGAAATGATACTTTTCTAGTGAGCAACTTAAGCTATTTGTGCACATACATCTGACACCTTATACGATTTTTTTTCAACTTTTTAATAAAAAAAAAAAAGTATGGGTGCCCTGTGGGTTTTGGGGCACTGCTTCTCCAGGAGGATCCATTCTGCCTCCTAGAAATTGCATTTCAGGCAGCTTACTCTTGGCTGTGTCAGACACTGCATGTGCTGATTGGCCAGGGTATCTTTTCTCCCTATTTTTTTATCCACTCCCAGCTTACGTTAGTCCAGTCATTGCATCGACAGTCCTTGGCTGCGTGCCATGTACCACGGCTTCTTCCAGAACCCTGCAATCATGGGCTCAAACCTGAGCTAGCAGGTGTCACCATTGCACGATAAACTGACTCCTTCCCCTTCCTCTGAAGTTGCAAACATTAGCTCTGCAGCTTACTTAGGTCTGGCTTTCCTGGGAAGCAAAAACCAGTTCTGGGAATCAAGGCAAGGTTCTTTACATAGTATAGCATAGGTTTCTAAGTCCAGAATTGGGGGAAATCACCCACACAGTGCTTAGGAGTTGTCTTTATGAGATAAAGAATGACCTACTTTATTCATATAATAGCAGAAAGTGCCCAGCGTTCCTCAGGTAGTCTGGTATAATAGCCTTTGCCGGTGTTGTAGGGATGCTCAGCCTATGTTTGTGTCCTGGTGGCTGAGCCTGTTGTGTGTGTGTGCCTGTTCCAGAGTGTGTGCCTGTGTTGGCATATATGTGTGGAAGCCTGAGCGAGTGTGCGAGCTAGTGTATTTGTGTGTGAGTTAGTGTGCAGTGTAGCAGCTTGTGCACACTTCTGAGTACTTCTGTGAGCTTGTGTGCTTTTGCACACTTGCAAGAGCTTGTGTATACTTCTATGGGTTTGTGCGAGCTGCTGCACAATAATGTGAGCTTGCATACATCTGTGCAAGCTTGCATGTACATATGTGCAAGTTTATGTGAGCTTGAGTGTGCACATGTGCAAGCTTATGCAAGCTTTCATGTGCTTATATGTGTGTGCCTATGCCTGCCTGTCCCTGTCCGTGGGAATGTGAGAGACAGGGCTTCACAGACAGAGCACATTATCAAACATTACTTGGTATTGCTCAGGTTGTCTATTCAATAACAGCCTGTGTGTGTGCATCTGTGTGTGTGTATACCTTTACCTGTGGGTTCCTCTGCCTCTATGTGTGTGGGGGGGGCGGGCAAGTGCCTGTATGTGTATGTGGATGCATGTGTCTATGTGCATATTTGTGTATATATTTGGGGGAGCCTGTGCGTATCTGCCTACATATGTGTGCCTGTGTCTATGTGGTATGTGTGTGTGCCTATGTTTGTATTCCTGTTTATGCAAATGTGTGTGCCTGAGTGCCTGGGTCTATGTGTGTGTACTTGTTTATGTATGTGTGTGTGTATGTGTATACCTGTGTGTGTTTGCAGCAGTGCTTTGCAGACACAGCATATTGTCTTTGCACATTGCACCTTCCACTGTTATAGGCACCAGCTGGTGGTCACAGACAGGCACAGCAGTGTAACTAATACAACCAACTGACCACCATATATATATATATATATATTTCCGTGAGACCTGGAAGAAGGCTCAAGCCAGTAAGCAGCACAATGAGGAAAGAAGCAGCTGATTAATTTTCACCTCAACTCCCCCAGACTGGGAAGAAGTTGGCATGCCCCTACCAGGAGAGCACTGCTGGTCGCCTGGGCTGGGGGTGCTGTTGTTGGTCAGGATGGCTCCCAACTCCACCATCAGCAATGGCTCTTTCAAGAACACATAACATCACACACGAAATTGCTTCCACGCACACTTTTACAAGCACAATCCCCGGGGCAATTTTCAAAATGTCAATTTGCTTGCATAAATCTTCATTTTATCCATGAAAATACTTTTGAAACTCAAGTGCGATAGGTGAAAAGCTTTTTTATTTTTTTTTGCACTCAATTCCCAGAGGAGTAAAATATACACACAGGCACATATACTTGTATGTACACATCTTTCTCTCGCTGTTTTGGATTGAAAGGGCCTTTGGTTTGGGGAAGGAAGGCTAGGTAGAATAACAGTAAGTGAGTGTTCAAGATAAACCCCATTACATTTCTATGTTGCTAAGTACTTTCTTAGTGAAAACAATTCACGACTAAGTATAAGGAGAAGTGTTTTTTATTAGAGCTTCTCTTTCATATTAAGTATAAAGAAGGGACCTCAATGAGTCTCCAAAGCTTTGAAGGCTGACATTTTCAGGTATGTGAATTACTTGTATCATCTCGACAAAGCAATCTCTGTGAAATTGTTCCTGTTCTTAATTCACCCAGGAGAGTACAGTGCAGTAGACTGACCAATGCAGGCATTAAAACAAAAATGAGAAATGGGAAGCTATGAGAGATTTTTACAGTTCCTGCCACTGGGGGAAGTGAGTCAACATCAAGGATTGACACATTATTCATTGTCAGCAGGCCACCTGCTCCTCTTGCACAGATGGCTAATTCTAAAGCCATGGCATCTCTCCTTTTAGTCTGCATCAAAGAGGCAAGGCAGGTTTTCTAAACTAGCAAGGCACACAAGGGAGAACTGTGGCTCCATACTGGTGCAATCAAGCAGACTGAAGCCACAGCACCTCCAGGAGGACGTTTCCCCAGGACCGAAAACGAAGCATTTCACATCTCATTAAAGATGCCTCCTCAGAACAGGAACTGCACTTTGCAATTAAAACCGCAAAACTAGGCCAGTTAATTTAGCACCATTTCCCAGCCTACGTGCAGAAGCGAGATCATCAAGATGTTCCGTGCACTTAGTACAAACTTGCTCGGCCAGCTTTACTCCGCAGCTGCAGCTTTTAAACAAGCTATAGACGCTGCACCTCTCTAACAGGCTGTGTTGATAAATAAAATGGAGTTTGAGAGGGTGGAACAACAGACCAATTGATTTTTTTCAATGAAGTGTCAGCTTTAAAGTACACAGATTTGCCTAATTCTCTTGAGGGGATCATCACAATGTTATTGCACCCTTAGAAACAAATAATATACAATCCCAGTTTTTGTAGCTACTGAAATGACAAAAATTGAAATTTTTTAAAATTAGTTTTTAGGAATGTGCACTTATATTTTTTCATTTAGTCTTCTTAACCGACCTGATATCTTGTGAGGAAGGGCGGTATACAAAAATGATCAATCAATAAATAAATAAATAAATAAACAGTCCTTCTGCAATATCGCTCATGAATATTTTGCAGCACATCACTAGTGGCACCTCCCCTCCTTGGCATGAATTCCATTTACTACTACCTTTTATTAAGGATGTGCAGCCAGAAAGTATTCGTTGGATTCGGGATACATATTCTTCAGAGCCCAGATACGTTGCATTCGTTCAATGGCGCCCCCGATACGTTGATACGTGCATTCATTTTTCCGGTTCCCATTAAAGTCAATGGGGGAAGTATTTGCAGCCTATTTTTGGCTGCAGAATTGGGGTTTTATTATCAATTGTGATGAAACTTCTGGGGAGCAATCATCAGAACAACAAAACAGCTCCAAGGTACTTAGACTATGGCAAAGTGGCACCAAAGTGGCATGAATAGCCTAAGGTACTTTAAAGGGGCAAAGGGGTACCAGGAGTGGCAAGAAGAGTGCTTTAATAGAGGTGCAAAGCAGCAGCGAGAGTGTCAAAAACACACCACAGCTTCAAAAGAGAGCACCGATAACAGATGCATGAACCCTTGAAGGCAGCACGACAGGCAAAGTGGCAAGACAAGTGGCATCAACATCCTAGAGCACAATGAAGGAGGAACATACATAGCAAGCAGAAAGACTAGCACCAACACACTGAACAACCATGATAGTGGCCAGAACACTACAAGGAGTTGAGTGAGTCATCTGGTGTATGGCAGCAAGTCACAGGCTGGCTAGACCGGGGGAGAGTTCCCTTTCCTTTGTACAGGAAAGGGCTCCCTAGAATGGGTTCGCCCCTAGAGTGGGGCGTTTCTGTTGGCATCTAGTGAGCTCTCGCTGGTCTTTAAAATCTGGTAGAGTTAGCAGATATACAAACGAGAATTTTCAAGGCCGAGGCAGAGGAGGTTACCATATAAACAGTGGTTCAACATGGGTCAGAGGGTAGATACAGGCTGGCTACACCTGGGGATAGTTCCCTTTCCTTTGAGCCGGGAAGGGCTCCCCAGAATGGGTTGGCCCCTAGAGTGGTGCACGAGCCTTCAAAGCATGGCGACCTGGAGCAGGGTCTCACTGTGAGCATGGTCTCACTGTGTTGTGTTTGCCACAGTCTAAGTACCTTGGAGATCTTTTCTCATTCTGAACATGGGTCAACAGGTGGTAAGAGATAGGCTGCAACAACGGGGAGAGTTTGAGCAGGAAAGGGTTCCATGGAATGGATTGGCCCCTAGAGTGTATAATGGTACAAATTGTTAGGATTTAAGCATTTGCAAACAGATCATGACTTCATAAGCAAGACAGAGGAAGTTCTCTTCTCTGCCCTGAAACTAAAGAAAACTGTTTGTTTTATTTAAGGATCCATACTATGAAGGATTACTAGTTTGAATTGCCAGAGCCTGAGGTTTCCCTTTGCAATGAGGATTCAGCCATTAGGACTGGACATAAGGCCTGGCTGGAAAGGCACAGTATTGGAGGACAGAGGTCAAGCCCATGTAGGGACATAAGGCCTGGACAGACAGGCAAAGCATTTGAGGACAGAGATCAATCCCACGTAGGGACAAGGCCTGGACGGACAGGCACAGCAGTCGAGGACAGAGGTCAAGCCCACATAGGGACATAAGGCCTGGACGGACAGGCAAAGCAAACAAGGTCCAACCCTTGTAGGGACATAAGCCTTGGATGGAAAGGCACAGCAGTAGAGGACAGAGGTGAAGCCCATGTAGGGACATAAGGCCTGGACGGACAGGCAAAGCAAACGAGGTCCAACCCTTGTAGGGACATAAGGCCTGGACGGACAGGCACAGCATTTGAGGACAGAGGGCAATCCCACCTAGGGACTTAAGGCCTGGATGGACAGACACAGCATTTGAGGACAGAGGTCAAGCCCACCTAGGGATATAAGGCCTGAATGGACAGACACAGCATTCGAGGACATAGGTCAATCCCACCTAGGGTCATAAGGCCTGAATGGACAGACACAGCATTCGAGGACAGAGGTCAATCCCACCTAGGGTCATAAGGCCTGAACGGACAGACACAGGACAAAGGTCAATCCCACGTAGAGACATAAGGCCTGGACGAACAGGGACAGCAGTCGAGGACAGAGGTCAAGCCCATGTAGAGACATAAGGCCTGGACGGACAGGCAAAGCAAACGAGGTCCAACCCTTGTAGGGACAAAGGCCTGAACGGACAGGCACAGCATTCGAGGACAGAGGGCAGTCCCACCTAGGGATATAAGGCCTGGACTGACAGACACATCATTCAAGGACATAGGTCAATCCCACGAAGGGACTTAAGGCCTGGAAGAACAGGCAAAGAATTTGAGGGCAAACCCACCTAGGGACATAAGGCCTGGACGAACAGGCACAGCAGTCGAGGACAGAGGTGAATCCCACCTAGAGACATAAGACCTGAACAAACAGGCAAAGCAGTTCAAGACATAGGTCAAGCCCACCTAGGGACATAAGGCCTGGACGGACAGGCAAAGCTATCGAAGTCCAACCCTTGTAGGGATATAAGGCCTGGACGGACAGGTACAGCATTCGAGGACAGAAGTGAATCCCACCTAGGGACATAAGGCCTGGATGAACAGGCACAGCAGTCGAGGACAGAGGTGAATCCTACCTAGGGACAAAAGGCCTGGATGAACAGGCACAGCAATTTGTTTTTATTTATTTATTTATTTATATTCCGCTTTTAACGCTTTTCCAGCACTTCATAGTGGATTACATTCAGGTACTAAAGGTATTTCCCTATCCGCAGAGGGCTTACAATCTAAGTCAAACCATTGTAGGGACATAAGGCCTGGACAGATGGGCACAGCAATCGAGGTCCAACCCTTGTAGGGACATAAGGCCTGGATGGACAGGCACAGCATTCGAGGACAGAGATGAATCTTACCTAGGGACATAAGGCCTGGATGAACAGGCACAGCAGTTAAGGACAAAGGTCAATCCCACCTAGGGACATAAGGCCTGGATGAACAGGCACAGCAGTCAAGGACAGAGGTCAAACCCACTTAGAGACATAAAGCCTGGACGGACAGGTGCAGCAATTTGTTTTTATTTATTTATATTTCACTTTTAATGCTTTTCCAGCACTTCATAGTGGATTACATTCAGGTACTGTAGGTATTTCCCTATCCCCAAAGGGCTTACAATCTAAGTCAAACCCTTGTAGGGACATAAGGCCTGGATGGACAGGCACAGCAATCGAGGTCCAACCCTTGTAGGGATATAATGTCTGGATGGACAGGAACAGCAGTTGAGGATAGAGGTCAAGCCCACGTAGGGACATAAGGCCTGGATGGACAGGCAAAGCAACTGAGGTCCAATCTTTGTAGGGGATAAGGCCTGGACGGACAGGCACAGCAATTTGTTTTTATTTATTTATTTATTTATTTATTTATTTATATCCCCCTTTTCCAGCACTTCATAGTAGATTATATTCAGGGACTGTAGGTATTTCCCTATCCCTAGAGAGCTTATAATCTGTCAAACCCTTGTAGAGACATAAGGCCTGGACGAACAGGCACAGCAGTCGAGGACAGAGGTGAATCCCACCTAGAGACATAAGACCTGGACAAACAGGCAAAGCAGTTCTAGACATAGTTCAAGCCCACCTAGGGACATAAGGCCTGGACGGACAGGCACAGCAATTTGTTTTTATTTATTTATTTATTTATATTCCGCTTTTAACGCTTTTCCAGCACTTCATAGTGGATTACATTCAGGTACTGAAGGTATTTCCCTATCCGCAGAGGGCTTACAATCTAAGTCAAACCATTGTAGGGACATAAGGCCTGGACAGACGGGCACAGCAATCAAGGTCCAACCCTTGTAGGGACATAAGGCCTGGACGGACAGGGAAAACAATTGAGGTCCAACACTGTAGGGACATAAGGCCTGGACGGACAGGCACAGCTTTTGAGGACAGAGGGCAATCCCACCTAGGGACATAAGGCTTGGATGAACAAGCACAGCAGTCAAGCACAGAGGTCAAGCCTACCTAGGGACATAAGGCCAAAATTAGATAGATGTCCCATTTGCTTGCCTCTGCCAATAGCCCTGCCACAGTAATTACACCGATCAAAACGCGGGTCATCCGACACTTTAAAGTGGCTCCAGATCGCAGATGTCTTTTGTGATCCTCCTTTCTCTACAGCCTTGGGGGTGGATGCTGGCACTGGAGCTGAAGTAGTAGGTGCACCCTGAGAAGCAATGCCAGAGGCCTCAATCTCCTTCTGTGCCTGCGCTGACTGCTCTTCCTCCTCATCAGTTTCATCTCTCCCTTGCTGCACTGAAGTGGTGGCTAAGACAGGACTAACTGATCCTCCTAAAACTTCATCAGCTATTACTTCTTCCATTTCTGATGAGAATCCCACACAAGATGATTGTTCATCTGTATCAAAAGCAAACAGTGCCTGCGCTACATTGTGAACGCTTAGTCAAGACTTCTGTCCCACTGCTGCTTTTGGGTGTCGACATTTTGTCTGGCATGACTCAGTCTCCCCTTCCCTCACCTCCAAAACTACAGGGTCAGAAACAGGTGGTGGCGATGCATCATGTTTAGATTTCATTTTTTTCTGGTTGGAACTGCCTGCCCCTCCAAAGAGTTTAGATTGCAACAGGTCCCTTTTTAACTTTAATGGGGGATTGGCACTTGTGCCTTTTGAAGTGCCTTCTCTGCCAGTCCCAATCACTCGACCACATCTAGCTTTCCCTGACATTATGGATTTAATGTCACTGCCTAATGCCTACTGGCTGCCCACTGCCACAGTGCCTTGCTATGCACTAATGTAATGTGTGTAGTGTGCGCACACACACAGCTTGCTTGTATGCACAAAAGAGGCACACTGGGAATTTCACTGCACAGACTGTCCCAATAATAAAGTTCAATCTGCTAAACTACCCACTGCCCACTGTCACACTGCCTTGCTATACACTAATGTTATATGTGTGGTGTGCGCACACACACAGCTTGCTTGTAAGCACAAAAGAGGCAGACTGGGGATTTCACTGTACAGACTGTCTCAATAATAAACTTGAGTCTGCTAAACTGCCAGCCCACTGGTACTGATGTCCAGTGCACAGAGAGACTGAGTGAGTTCAATTAAACAAACTCAGTTTAAAAAATCTGGAATTGTTGGCACAGCAGGAAAATCAATGAAATATATTTTCCAATGGAAATTCTAGCAAACTTGCTAAAAATTGAATATATCTCTCCCAGCCACAACACCCAAATGGTGCTTGCTTGCAGCCTAGCCCAGAGGGTGAATTAAACAAAATGGCACTGCTAGCAGCTTCTCTTCCTGGCACAGAGAGACCGTCTCAGATCACCTAAATAAACTGCTTAAAAAACAAACAGGGCTGCAGCAAAATAAAGAAATAGCTAGCAATTCAATATAGATTTCTGAACTCAGACTAGCTCTGAGTGCAGCCACCTTCCACAGAGACCACCTCCCCAGACCACCCCTGCAAAGAAAGTGCATGGCACGCCGCATGCTTAACTATATATAGTGCTGGGTCATCAGGAAAATCATCACCGAGCACTGAATGACAGCACGATTGGCTGCATTCAGTGCATTTCACAAAATGTTATCGCTGATATGCTGCATTCCGGTATCCGTGCCAATCTGTCCGACCCACTCTGACAGGGCTGTGAGGTCACTGATGACTCACAGGAAAGGGCTGGTTTTTGGCTCTGGATACACCCAAATGGCGTCCTCCGATTGCAAATGGCGGCGAAGAAAAGCACGCGCTGCCAAATGGATGAAACGGATGATACGTTATATTCGTGGGGAGTCGCGATGCATTTCGCTTCCCCACGAATACAACAAATAGGGACATATACGTTGCGGATTGCCAATACATTGAAAACAAATGCACACCACTACCTTTTATCACCTTCTACCCAACCAGTTTCTAACCTAGTCACTTTAGGACCTATACCAAGGGCATTTATAAGTCACCTATGCTGAACTCTGTCATAGGCCTTACTGAAATCTATTTACATTACATCAAGCACTCTTCCCTGATAACTCTAATACACAAAGAATTATGCTAATTAATTAGAACATGAAATAGAATAGTTGACTTTCCACAAGTTTTAATGGTGAAGTTTAATGAAATAAAAAATTATGACAATCTATGCAATGCATTCAGAAGTACATTTTAAAATGTCCTGTTTTCTACTGCTACAAATGGAAAGGGCAGGTGGAAATACTAAGGACTTGCATAGACTCAAACTACAAGGCTGTGAGTCAGATCATAAGAACATAAGAACATGCCATACTGGGTCAGAACAAGGGCCCATCAAGCCCAGCATCCTGTTTCCAACAGTGGCCAATCCAGGCTGCAAGTACCTGGCAAGTACCCAAAATCTAAGTATATCCCTTGCTACTGATGCTAGTAATAGCAATGAATATTTTCTAAGTCAACTTGATTAATAGCAGGTAATGAACTTCTCCTCCAAGAACTTATCCAAACCTTTTTAAACCCAGCTACACTAACTGTACTAACCACATCCCTTGGCAACAAATTCCAGAGTTTAATTGTGCGTTAAGTGAAAAAGAACTTTCTCGGATTAATTTTAAATGTGCTACATGCTAACTTCATGGAGTGCCCCCTAATCCTTCTATTATCCAAAAGAGTAAATAACCGATTCACATTTACCCATTCTAGACCTCTCATGATTTTAAACACCTCTATCATATTTCCCCCCTCAGCCATCTCTTCTCCAAGCTTCTCCAAGCTTCTCTTCAACCTTTCCTCATAGGGGAGCTATTCCATCCCCTTTATCATTTTGGTTGCCCTTCTTTGTACCTTCTCCATTACAACTGTATCTTTTTTGAGATGCGGCGACCAGAATTGTACACAGTATTCAAGGTATGGTCTCACCATGGAGCGATACAGAGGCATTATGACATTTTGCATTTTATTCACCATTCCCTTCCTAATAATTCCCAACATTCTGTTTGCTTTTTTGACTGCCGCAGCACACTGAGCCGGCAATTTCAATGTGTTATCCACTATGATGCCTAGATCTCTTTCTTTGGTGGTAGCACCTAATATGGAACCTAACATTGTGTAACTGTAGCATGGGTTATTTTTCCCTATATGCATCACCTTGCACTTATCCACATTAAATTTAATCTACCATTTGGATGCCCAATTTTCTAGTCTTCTAAGGTCCTCCTGCAATTTATCACAGTCTGCTTGTGATTTAACTACTCTGAATAATTTTGTATTATCTGCAAATTTGATTACCTCACTCTTCATATTCCTTTCTTTTATATTTTTCTTTTATTTAAACTTCATTCCAATTCTTTACCTTTTCTTTTCGTTTGTTAATAATTTTAATTAGAAATGTTCTTTGTTTTAGACTATGGAAATTTATTTCCTGCTATTCTGTTTAATGTAAACCGGTATGATTTACATCGGATGTAAGAATGTCGGTATATAAAAATTATAAATAAATAAATAAATAAATAAATAAATATTGAAAAGCACTGGTCCCAGTACAGATCCCTGAGCACTCCACTGTTTACCACTTTGAAAACAGACCATTTAATCCTACTCTCTGTTTCCTATCTTTTAACCAGTTTGTAATCCATGAAAGGACACTGCCTCCTATCCCATGTCTTTTTAGTTTCCTTAGAAGCTTCTTATGAGGGACTTTGTCAAGCACCTTCTGAAAATCCAAATACACTACAGCTACCAGTCACCTTCATCTACCCAGGCTACCTTTTCTTTATCTACCCAGGTTCACCTTTTCTACCCAGGCCAGTTGTGATTCGCAATTGAAAAAATTACATGCTCCCACCTTTAGGCTCCCTGCCTTCTGGTCATGCCCAGTACAATGTCCCTGCCTACTCTGAACAGTTTTCTGCAGGCAAGATCAGTGTGAGCAGCTCTCTGGCTTCTGGAGACAGAAAACTGCTGTCGTAAATGGAAACTCCATTTTCATAATTGCAACCAGTGTAATTTTATGGAAATATTGTTTTCCATTTTATGTTTCTGGCTATCTGGTATGAGCTGATGCAGAAATATGTGATGTTGACTTTTCCCAGACTGTTAGATCATGAATCCTTTTCAACATATTTACAACCAAAAAGCATGCTGTAAATTGTTTTTTTTTTTCTAAGCTCAAATGGTCAGATTTATGAGCTTAAAACAGGATAGCTGCACATTTTGGATTGGCTGTGTGTGTGTGTGTTAAAAATGTTACGGTAATTGATCAGTGCTCATTGGCAGTAAGAGGTTGTGATCTGGAAAATGGCATCTGCTTTCCACAGTGATCTTTCCTTTTTATATTAAATTTTTAGCAGGGCACTGTGGTAGTGAGAGTTTGGCCCCTGACATTATTTCAAGAGTGCTCTTCCACTGCTGGAGCTGCATTGACTTCAGGAGCCCAAGTTCTCTCATTAGTGCTGGAACTACTTTGAAAAAGCTTGAAAGAGCCCTGATTGTTTTAAAACAGATGCCATTTCTAAAATCACCACCTCCTCTCTTAATGAGATTACAGTGCTCATTTGCGGTAATTTTCTTTCAAATAAATGCTGTGGTAGTTCCCTTTCAATGAGCTTAATCTGACTAAGGATGAGTGCGAAGAGGCAGGGAATTATAAAATGGACATGTGTTATCTCTGTGAAATACCTCAGGGTACTAGAGCAATCCATTCAAAACATTGCTTCCCTACGAAAGTTAACTAAAAATGCGCTGGACAGCATGAAATGTGTTGTAGCTGAAATGTTGGCAAATGTCAGCAAAGCAGTTTACCTGGGTAAATAGTGATTTATCCAAGTAAAACTGCCTATTTGAACGTTTCCCTCCATCAATCTTCCTAAAAGTGCTTACAGCCTTCCAGAGCATGCATACCTTCAGCCTCCGCTCAGTCCAAGTAAACTTGCACAGGAACAGGACATATGGGCATAAGTTAACCCGAACATTGGGTGGGCAATTTTGTAAAAGTCCAGCTCTGCACGTAAAACACTGTTTTGCCCATAGACGTCCCTTTGAAAATTACTCTCACCGAAGGCAATTTTCAAAAGCCCTTTACTTGCATAAAAGATTACTAATCTGAGTGAAAGAGCTATTTGGAAACTTATGGCCCAGTACGAAAGGTAAAAATATGTACTTTGTTCCACAGTGCATGCACTATTGGGGGGGATGTTGATGGGGCAGGGGTTAGGCTGGGGAAGGAAAAACTATATGCCTTATTTTTGCAGGGGAAAACCTCCACAGAGAAAGCAGGTACAAAGTTCTGTAGCTATTTTTTTTCCATTGGCAATTTTCAAAGGAAACGCATGTGTATCCATTGTGAATTGGTGCAAGGAATAAAAATGCCCGAGGACTTTTCACCTGCCTGCACAGTTTTGAAAATGGCCTACAATCAATTCTCAAGCATACACCAGCCCCGCTCCCCTCAGGTTGAGCATTTGGGTTCCAGGGGCTGGCAGGTGAGTGTCCCTTACAGGGTGGTCAGAGAGAATCCAGTACAAGAGGTGATGATCAGACAGTATCCATGTCCAAACCAAGGGTCAGAACAGGCAGTGAGCAGACAGTATCCAAATCCAGACCAAGGGTCAGAGCTGGGAGCGAGTAGACAGTATCCAAGTCCAGACCAAGGGTCAGAGCAGGCAGTGAGCAAACAATATTCAGTCCAGGCCAAGGGTCAGGGCAGGAGGCAATCCAGGAGTGAGGTCGGAATCCAAAGCAGAGGTCATAACAGGAGAATCATGCCAAGACAAATGAGACAACAATATATAAATGATTCCTGAAAAAGGTAGGCGGTGGGAAGCTCGAAGAGACCTCATATATTGAATGCCCAATAGCTAGGCTAATAGAAGCTTATAATGGCGTAAGCTTTTCTTTATTTATAATCATAGGTCTCAATGAGCGAAATCATAAGGGCGCCATATAAAATATAGCTGCCCCAATTATGCACTTAGAGTCAATTGTACTGAGATGTTGTACTTAACTTGCGAACTTGCAACTTTAATCTCCGGCATCAAGGTCCAAATGCTGCTGATGATGATGGTAAAATGGTCAAAACCGACTTTGGTCCGACACGACGTGTTTCGGAGGGAACCTCCTTCCTCAGGGGGTCGGGTACCACTATTACCTGCTTTTGTCACTGACCAGAGATGCTTGACACTGCTAAGGATAAAATAGGTACAAGAGAACAAGTGCATAATAAATCCCGCCGCGAAAGAGAGATGGCAGTATCAATTGAAGGAACACTTACTGTGTACAATGCGTTGACTCAGTTTGTTGCGCCCGGGGGCGTCTCTGTGTGATTCTACAGATAAAACAACGCATAATAAAGTACAGAGACCTTGCGTTTGGTATTTTAAAACAGGATACCTTGTATGCATGTATTACCTTGTCGCAATGCTGGAGTCACTCGCTGGGCCGTGAATACACTATCGGCAGCGAGAGACGTTTGAACGCTGACCTTTAAAGACAAAAAAGGCGCCAAGCATATGGGTGTGACCAAATAAGGGCACTTACGTCACAGTCGGGGCCATTTTGAGACAGGGGTTGTCCATAAAAGGGAAATGACGACATCAGCGGCCATTTTGAAAAATCTCCGGTTTAGGGATTCCCCATGGTACAATCTTTGCGTGAGCGCCATTTTGAAAGTTAAACTATCCATAGAAGGGAAATGACGTGGTAAGGGGCCATCTTGAAAGAAGTTGACCGAGAATAGACCCAAAACTATCCTTATAAGGATGATGTCGTCACTGTCTGCCATCTTTGAGAGGGTCGAAATAGGTGGGGGAAAAAACAAAAAGCGAGCAGTATGAGCAAAATCTAAATGAGAGTATACCATTCTATTTTCTCGTTGAGGCCCCGTGGTTCCACAGATTGTAAACGGTAGATCCATTGATGTTCCTTCAAATTTAGTGTTGAGAGTCTGTCTCCCCCCCTCCAGGATTGTGCGATTTGTTCGATGATCAACCACTGGAATTGTTCAAACTTGTGTTGATGTGTGACACAATGTTGTACCATGGGGGCCTTGACATCTAAGTTCTTGATCATCTAAGTTCTTTATTAGAATTAGTCTTATTCAAGAACTATTTCTCTTATCAGCAAGAATATTTTTTGCAAGTACATGGGATAGCAATGGGGTCACCAGTAGCCCCAGACATTGCTAACTTATATGTTTCCCATTTTGAAGAAACAATTTTATATCCATCGCTTTTCTTTAAATCCATCACTCAATGGTCCAGATACATAGATGACATCTTTTTTATCTGGAATGACTCCGAACATCAACTATCTGAATTTCTTCAATGGTTAAATTCAGCAAACCCTCACTTGAAATTCACTATGACATTTGATAAAGAGCAATTATCTTTCTTAGACATTCTCATTTCTAAAGCAACAGGTACAATACAAACAACCCTTTTTAGGAAACCTACAGATCGTAACAATTTTTTAAAATTTGAAAGTCACCATCCACGGAGATTTAAGGAAGGCCTACCTGTGGGACAATTTTTCCGCATTCGCACGATTTGTTCCGATCAGCAAGATTTCCTACATCAAAGTGCAATCCTAAGTGACAGGTTCAAGGAGAGGGGATACCCAACAGCAACAATAAAAAGGGCTTTCAAAAGAGCTAAGTTTTCTCCTCGAGAATCCCTATTACAATATAGAAGTCGCAAACAGATGTCACAAACAGTATGTGTACTTGAACATACAAATCTTACACAACAAATTTGGCAGTCCATTCAGCGTAATTGGCATGTCCTTAGTCCACATCAGATCTTCCGTACTCCACCTATGTTTGCATATAGCAGAGGGGCTAATATCAAACAGCAAGTAGTACGTGCCACTCAACATTTGGATATTACTCCCGGCCCCCCGGGTCAGACACAGTGCGGCAATTGCAGCTTTTGTACCTTAGCCATCACTGGCATTGAATGGCAAGACCCCAATACCCAGATTCGAATCATACGGCGACAAGCCGTCCACTGTAACTCTGATTTTGTGGTGTACGGACTTATTTGCCCATGCCAAAAAATTTATGTGGGCAGAACTACACGTAAAATTAAAGTCCGGATAATTGAACACCGTAGCCGGATCAAGAACTTAGATGTCAAGGCCCCCATGGTACAACATTGTGTCACACATCAACACAAGTTTGAACAATTCCAGTGGTTGATCATCGAACAAATCGCACAATCCTGGAGGGGGGGAGACAGACTCTCAACACTAAATTTGAAGGAACATCAATGGATCTACCGTTTACAATCTGTGGAACCACGGGGCCTCAACGAGAAAATAGAGTGGTATACTCTCATTTAGATTTTGCTCATACTGCTCGCTTTTTGTTTTTTTCCCCCACCTATTTCGACCCTCTCAAAGATGGCAGACAGTGACGACATCATCCATATAAGGATAGTTTTGGGTCTATTCTCGGTAAACTTCTTTCAAGATAGCCCCTTACCACGTCATTTCCCTTCTATGGATAGTTTAACTTTCAAAATGGCGCTCACGCAAAGATTGTACCATGGGGAATCCCTAAACCGGAGATTTTTCAAAATGGCCGCTGATGTCGTCCTTTCCCTTTTATGGACAACCCCTGTCTCAAAATGGCCCCGACTGTGACATAAGTGCCCTTATTTGGACACACCCATATGCTTGGCGCCTTTTTTGTCTTTAAAGGTCAGCGTTCAAACGTCTCTCGCTGCCGATAGTGTATTCACGGCCCAGCGAGTGACTCCAGCATCGCGACAAGGTAATACATGCATACAAGGTATCCTGTTTTAAAATACCAAACGCAAGGTCTCTGTACTTTATTATGCGTTGTTTTATCTGTAGAATCACACAGAGATGCCCCCGGGCGCAACAAACTGAGTCAACGCATTGTACACAGTAAGTGTTCCTTCAATTGATACTGCCGTCTCTCTTTCGCGGCGGGATTTATTATGCACTTGTTCTCTTGTACCTATTTTATCCTTAGCAGTGTCAAGCATCTCCGGTCAGTGACAAAAGCAGGTAATAGTGGTACCCGACCCCCTGAGGAAGGAGGTTCCCTCCGAAACACGTCGTGTCGGACCAAAGTCGGTTTTGACCATTTTACCATCATCATCAGCAGCATTTGGACCTTGATGCCGGAGATTAAAGTTGCAAGTTCGCAAGTTAAGTACAACATCTCAGTACAATTGACTCTAAGTGCATAATTGGGGCAGCTATATTTTATATGGCGCCCTTATGATTTCGCTCATTGAGACCTATGATTATAAATAAAGAAAAGCTCACGCCATTATAAGCTTCTATTAGCCTAGCTATTGGGCATTCAATATATGAGGTCTCTTCGAGCTTCCCACCACCTACCTTTTTCAGGAATCATTTATATATTGTTGATATCATTTATTTCCTGGTATTTGTGGATTCATTCATATTTGTATTAAGACAAATGAGACAGGCAGGACAGTACACCAGGAAACAAGACAAGGCAGAGCAGACTGGGCAAGACAGCAGGAAGACAAGGCAAGGCACAAGGGCAAGGAGGCAAGGCAAGATGTCAGGAGCATGGAGCAGGAACTAGGACAGCATGACGAGGCACAGGAACAGAGAGACAAGGCACAGAGGTAACAACACACATTGCAAGGCAGATGGACCTGTTGCTGAGGCGACACTGTCCTGCAGATAGGCCTTTAAATATCTGGGAGCTGCTGATGTCATCAGAAGGGGCAGAGGCTGAGTTGTGGCCATGGGCCCTTTAAATGTGAGAATGTCGCCTAGAAGAGCTCAGGGGAAGGGCCGCATGATGGCATTCCACAATGGTTGGCGGCATTCTTGCCGTGAAGGAGGCTGGTGACATCCGGGAGTGAGTGAGGCCAGTCACAGTGCCAACCCACAGACAGCCAAGCATAACAGTCCTGGCCCTTCTAAGCCCTCTCCTCAGACCTCTAGGCTTAGGCTTCTGGGGAAAGTGTTGATGAAACTCGTTTACAAGTTGAGAGTCTTGAAAATTAGAAGCAAAGTCCCATGACCTCTCCTTGGGGCCAAAGCCCTTCCACAAGATGAATTATTGCAGCTTATTCCAAACCCTCTTGGAGTCTAGGATCTCATGAACCTCATACTCTGTAACTTCCTCTGAAATCATCTCCGCAGGTTTAAGAGGAGGTCGTGAGAGCCACGTCAAAAGTACTGGCTTGAGGATGGATACATTATTTATCTTGAGCATGGGTGGGATTTTCAAACCATAGGCTACCAGTCCCATCTGGCAGATAATGAACCATGGTGCAAATTTGGATGAGGGCATCTTGAGATGAAGATTACTGCTATTTAGCCAAACCAATTCTGTGGGCTTGAATTGTGGTGCGGGCCAGTGTTTCTTGTCCACTTGCTTCTTAAATCTGCTGGCAGCTGCAGTAAGGAGCTAGTGCATCTTCTGCCATAAGTTTTTGAGTTCCTGGCCCATAGGGTTGGTGGCAGAGCAGGGAGCTGACAAAGGGATGGGAAGTAGTACTGGTGGATGTTTGCCATACATGATCTGAAAAGGTGATGATCCAGATGAACGCCACACATTGTTACTTTGGCAGAATTCCACCCAGGGAAGGGGTGAGGCCCAGTCAACCTGACATTCATTAAGGTAGGCCCACAGGAACCCTTTAGGGACCTGGTTCATTCTCTCTTTCTGACCATTAAATCAATGGTACATGGAGCTAAAATCCAAGGAGATTCCAAACATTTTGCTAAGACTTTTCCAGAAATGCACTGTGAACTGTATTCCCCAATCAGAGAGAATATGTGTGGGTAGCCCATGCAGGTGGAAGACATGTTAAACGAAAAAGTGTGCTAATTCAGATGCTGATAGAAGTCCTGGGAAAGTTGTGAAGTGAGCCATCTTGGAGAAGAGATCAGCTATTACCCAGATTGTGATGCAGGCGTTAAAGAGGGGAAGGTCATTGACAAAGTCAGTGGCCAGGTGGGTCCAGGATTCCTCGGGGGCTGGCAATAGCTGTTACAATTCCCAAGGTCAAACATGGGAGCTCTTATGGACAGTGCATGTGGAACAAGACTTTATATAGTGCTACACATACTGCTTCACTTGCGGCCACCAATAATGGTGAAGCAGTAATTCCAGATTTCTGACAACTCCAGGGAGTCTGGCCAGATGGAAGTCATGGGCTCATCTAAGTACCTTTTCTTGCAATCATTTGGAAACTATTGCTTTCCCTTTAGAGATGGGTATGGCAGCTGCAACTACAATCTTCACTGGGTCAATGATGTGGAAAGGGGGCTCCACAGTGTCTTCGGTCTTGAAGGACCTAGAAAGGGCATTGGCTCATTGATTCTTCTCTACTGGATGGTACTGGAGCTTAAAATTGAAGCAATTAAAAAACAATGACCATCTGGCCTGATGGGGGTCCAAGCACTGGGCCTGCGGAAGGTATTCCAAGTTTTTGTGGTCCATATAGATCATGATCAGATATCTAGCCCCTTCCAATAGATGGCACCATTCTTCCAACTCTAATTTCACAGCCAGGAGTTCTCTATCACCAATTATATAATTCTTTTCTGCTGGAGTGACTTTCTTGGAAAAGAAAAAGCATGACATCAGAGTCCCTTGATCATTGTGTTGAAAGAGGACAGCCCCTACCCTAAGGGTAGAGGCAGCTCACTCCATGAAGAAGGGTTTAATGAATCTGGGTGAAAGAGACAAGGGACTCAGAGAAATTTCTTTTTGAAGCCATCAAAAACCTGAATGGCTTCGTCTGTCCTGTGTCTGGTGGCAGTGCTCTTTTTGGTAAGGGTGGTAAGGAGAGCCACCAATGAGGATTACCCATGCTCAAACTGGCGGTAGTAATTCACAAAGCCGAGGAAGAGTTGCAAGGCTTTAAGTCCCATGGGCTGCGCCAGTCCTGAATGGCCTTGACTTTCCCTTGGTCCATATGTAATCTGTGCCAGGAGACAACGTAACCTAGCAATGGCAGCTCCTCTTGCTTGAATATACACTTTTCAAGGTTCGCATACAAGTGATGTTCACAGAGTCTTTGTGATATCTATTTTACATGCTCTTGCTGTTGTGCTGTTGTGCCAGGCAACTTGAGAAGATAAGGATGTCGTCCAAGTATACCACCATCTAGAAATACAGGAAGTCCCGGAAGATCTCATTTACCATATGTTGGAAGACAGTGGGAACATTACAAAAGCCACTGCCATGACTAAATAATCATAGTGGTCATTCTGGTGTAGAGGGCCATCTTCCACTCATCACCCTCTTGGATGCATATAAGGTTATAGGCTTCTCTGAAATCCTGCATGTACTTAAACTTTTCTATACTTCTATCAGAATTTTTACTATCACGAGTGATAGATTTTGAGTTTTCTTTTAATTTCCCTTTCTTGCAATTGTTATATGTTTTAAGGCCTTATAAGCACTTCTGACCATATTTAAATGAAGTAGTGTGGGAACTGAATTGTAGGCAAATGTTTTTAGCTTTTTACTATTTTTTCCAGTTGACAACCCAGTGGGAGCTTGTTCATTGCAGTTCCTCCACCAATTCCATATGCTGGTGACATCAAGAAAGTAATGCCGCATGGTGGGAAAGGGATAATAAGGCTCATACATATTGTAATGGAATTTTAAAATGCACTACTGTACTACCAACAGGGTCTAGTCTAAAAACTCATGCTTATTCAAAAGGAATTATTCTTGAGATACACAAAGTGTCTGAGGCAATTTATAAAAAAGATCATGTGAATATTTTTATTTTGACAAAGTTGTCAATGTTTTCATTGGAATGTTTGCTTTTTTTAAAATCCTGAATTTGGATCATGAATCTTTATTTCATCATGCATATTCTATTAAAATCTTTGTCATCATGCATTTTCTATTTAATTTTCATGTTTGGTAAATCAGTGGTTCATTTTCTCAGAGTAAATTATTTTAAAACACTCTTCTAATAAGAAACAAGTCTGTGAGCTGCTGGAACAGCTGACTACCCAATGAGAGATGTAATGAGCCAAAAATCACTAGATTTGGGAGTTTGTAGATCACGGATCACAAAGTTTGAATCAAACCATCTCTAGTTTTTTGCTCCATATACTATATTTCCTAAGTGGTTCTGATTATATGGAAGTCTCGCTTGTGACCATGACATGAATAACCCTACATTGTAAATCTAGTAACCATTTTAGCCCTGAAGAAAACTGAACTCTTGTACATTGTAATACCTTTATGATAAGTAGCCCAAAAAGGTGGGTCAATGCTAGTATTGAAGAACGGCCGTTTCAATGATCGCAATCTATTGCTTTATAAGGATTTCAGACCACTGTTGCCTCACAAGAAAACATCTCCCATTAATCTTCATCTACCTTAAACAATTATTTTTAAAGATTTTTCCATGTTTATTAAAGAAATGTGTTCAAAATTCCTGTGCAGAATTAACAAAATAGCTTACACAGCTTATGTCCAATATAAACTATCTTCCTCATAAAGTTCAATAAAAGAATTCTGGTAGAATCCTCCATACTCCCAGGGAGAAAAAGAACAATTTTCCCATCTTGACTTGGTTACCTGTTGACAGTTCCTGACACTGCCTGATATGTCGGTGTCTGCTGCTTCAAGGGAGCAACAGCCAGAGAGTCTTCCTCCAGACATCAGCCACATATACTGCATCAGATGTACACTTTACTCTCAGCTGACTGAATTCGAACTTTAACAAGACAGATAAAAGGAGAGACATAGTAAAAGGATGTCAGTATGCATACATTGTGAGCCACAAGGGGAACCCCCATTTTATGTTGTTTTTGATACCTTTTCAGGAACCAACAAAAAAGGAGTTGGTTGTAGTACATTAGCTTTCAAGACCATGCTGGTTCCTTCTTTAGATATGAAGAAAGTAAAAGATCTTGCCTTTGCCATCAACTAAAAGGATACTGAATCATAACACATATTTACAATATATTCCTTTTCTTGTGTTCTCCAAGTTCTGGAAGGTCCACCACCGGCGGTGAGAGGGTAATTCATTCTCTGTACTTCTTCAATCTATGGTCCCTCTGCTTGCAAAGGAGATTTTTTTGTGATATTGTCCACGTACCATATTTTCTTGTTGAATCTGCATTGTAGTGCCTGGCATTCTCTTCCATTCTCTGTTCATTTTTATTGATTGTCTAACTTAAGTGCCATAAACTTCAAGAACCTGATGAGTGGGAAGCTGTTGGAGACATTTTTTGTTACTTTTGCTGAGAATGTACATAGGGGATTGGCTGTATGGATTCAGAGTTTTCACCCAGACACAGACTAGTTTCAAGGCCACAGGCCAACCTCTAAGTGAACTCCTCTTGCATTGTGAAATGTTTACGAATGGGCAAGAATCTGTTTATTTAGTTAAATCAGTAGATCTATGATGAGAAAGCAACAAATTAACTTATACTAAAGCCTGAGAGAAAGTGAAGGCCACAAAGCTGCACCTCAAATTGATAAGAAGTCAGAGGGAGGGAACATCCCTGCTTTCACAGGCATTTTAAGTGTATAAAGAGAGACAGCGAGAGAGAGAGAATGGAGAGTAGCTTCTGGGCATGATAGCAAAGGTTCATCCTTTGGAACCATGTAAGTTTTTGTGTGTGTGTGTGATGTTTTCATATCTAAGTTTTTGTGTGTGTGTGTGATGTTTTCATATCTACTCGCCCTTCTCGATATCTCAGCCGCATTCGATACCGTGAATCATCAAATCCTGTTATCACGATTAGCAGAGATAGGCATCGCAAACACAGCCTTATCCTGGTTCTCCTCATACCTAGACCACCGCAAATACTTAGTCAAGCTTGACAATTTTGAATCCACACACATTCCCCTCACACAAGGGGTACCCCAAGGCTCCTCTCTATCCTCCACCCTCTTCAATATATACTTACTCCCTCTCTGCCACCTCCTCTCTAAACTTGGACTAAAATTCTTCCTGTACGCTGACGACGTACAAATACTTATTCCAATTCAAAAATCCATCAGCGAAACCCTACAATACTGGGAAACATGCTTGACATCCATTAATTCTCTCCTCTCCAATCTCCATCTCGCACTTAACACCTCGAAAACCGAAATCCTCATCCTAGCTAACCAACCCCTCAACTCAATCCACCAAATGATCCTCAACGCCTCACAATCTCACACACTATCGCCTAGTGTCAGAGACTTAGGAGTAACCCTTGACAATCAACTCTGCTTCAAATCTCACATTAAATCCCTTCTAAAAGGGGGCTTCTACAAACTACAAATCCTCAAAAAACTGAAGCCCCTTCTCCACGCCCATGACTTCCGCACGGTTATGCAAACCACCATACTTACCAAACTCGACTATTGCAACTCCCTCCTCTTAGGACTCCCATCCTCTACCATGAAACCACTCCAAATCCTCCAAAATGCCATGGCAAGAATTTTAACAAACACTAGAAAAACTGACCACATCACTCCCATACTCCAAGACCTCCATTGGCTCCCCATCACCTTCCGTTCCCAATATAAAACACTTACCATTCTCCACAACACGCTACACAACAACAATCCACCCTGGCTTGAAGACATGCCACAATTCCGTCAAGCTAACCGTCCCACTAGAAACTCCCTTGCGGGTACTCTCCAAACCCCCTCACTTAAAATTGGGCACCTCACCGCCACTAGGAATAGAGCCTTCTCCATTGCGGGCCCCACCCTCTGGAACTCCCTACCCGTCAATCTCCGCTTAGAACCGTCCCTGAGCCATTTCAAAAAAGGAATCAAGACATGGCTCTTTAAACAAGCATACCCTAATTCCACCCAATCCTAACAGATTTTTCCTTGATTCACCTCAATCCCACCCTACCCTATATCCTCTTACCTTATTCTCTTCAACCCTCCCCACCCCCCCTGCCCCCTCCCCCCCTCACCCCCCACCCCGCAACCATCACTGTATATCAAGTACACATGCCATGTTGCACTGTAAATAAGTTCCATATGCTAAATGTATCAAATGCACATGCCATGTAACATTGTATATTAGTTCTTTTGCATATCTAATCCGAATCGAATGCAAATAGTTGTATCGCTGCCTTTTAACTTTACTCTCTTATACTTGTATATTCACCCAGTTACCCCCTACCCTGTTCTTTGTAATTTCCTTTCCTTCTCAGTTTTTTGTAAACCGACATGATGTGTCCTACGAATGCCGGTATAAAAAAGTTTTTAAATAAATAAATAAAAAAAAAAAAAAAAATATATATATATATATATATATATATATATATATATATAATATTTTATTTGTTCTGTCCTTCTATTGCTCAAATAAACTTATTTTCCTAAGTACCTGGAACAGTGATATACTGATGTGATGTGACTCTTTGTGTAGGAAATAAGCTCCTAGGTTCAAGCCCCCAGGTGTAATCCCAGTAATTGTGTGTGTTTATGTTGGAAAAGCCCTGAGGTAATCCTGTGTGCATGCAGGTGATAAACCTCTCAGGTAAACCTCAGTGAGATTAGCCCCCCAGGTCAGAGCTCCTGAGTGGAATGCCAGTGTGTACGGTCTGAACCCAGAACAGAAGCCAAGGGAATCATATTGCTTTTTGCACCTGAACAGTTAAACTTACTAACCCACTATGACCACCAGATAAACGCATGCATGTAACTGACATCAACTTTACTCATTGGTTCCCTGAAAAGGCAATTTTCAGAGGCATTTACATGGTAAAATAGTGATTTACTCAGGTAAAATGGTTTCGCTGAAAATTGCCCCTCCTCAGTGCAGCTAATAGAGTGCATGGGGTTTATCACATGCCTATTTTTAGCGATGGGAAATGAGGCGTTCCTATGGGCATGTTTCGGATGAGGGTGTAATGCAACATCAGTATGTTTGATTTTCAAATATATGTGTGCTATTTTGATCACACCCTCCCTACCACCACCATCACCATCACTACCTGTCTCTCCCATCTCCTACAGAAACAACAGGTACAAAGAACATAGACACACTTAGCACTCTTACTTCGCGCTTGCTAATTTTCAAAGAGAATCAATGTGGTTAGTTTCTCTTTAAAAATTTGCATATAGCACGTGTGCTAAAGGTACCTCCCATGGTTTGCAACTACATGAGTTAGTTGAACATTGTCTCCCCTCCTGAAATTACTTAAATTACACTGTGGAAGACGAGGACGTTCTAGTATCCTTTGGGGTTGCTTGATAGCCAGATAAGTAGGACTTATCTGGCTATCAAGCAGTCTGCTGAAAATCACTTATCCAGCTATCTTTTAGCCAGACAATTTGTGGGTGGGCAGTGGACGGATCTAGGCGGCACTACTTATCTAGTTAACTTAACGAGATAAATAGCGATATTCATTCTCATCCAGTTAATGGGATACATTAGCTGTTCCAACTTAGCCATATTTAACTTATCCAGCTAAATCGCACCTTGACCGTGGATATTCAGCGGCAGAGCCATGCCGCTGAATATCCATGTCAAAAAATCTAAGCGCTGACGTATCAGGCTTAGATTTTTGTTATGTTTCTGAACTGTTTTCTGCATTTCGTAGTTTTCGAATCCTCTGAAGGCGGCCCCTTGAATGTTTCTGGTAGTTCTTAGAAAAAGGGGGTTACCTTAGTAAGAATAATGTACCTTAAAAGCTACAAGCACATCAAGGATAAACAAAATGAAAACTTATAAACAGGTTAACAATAAAAAAGTGATATTGACGTGTCAGGACTGGCATCATTCTACATATGATGTCAGAAGAAAGGCCTGGTACTTCTCAGCTCGTGGCTCAGGTCCAGGCTATTATCACACTTCTGGTTTGCAATGCAGTGCCTGGTTGCCTGTGACTCAGTGTCAGGTTGTGTTGTCATACTCCTTTTACAATGACACAGTACCCTTGGAGGAGGGCAGGCTACTCACTGATATTTCCCTTGACGTGCCTTGATACTGGCGTGGAGGGCCTCAGCACTCCTTGACAGCTCAGTGCCCAAGGGGAAAAGGACACACGCCATACTCTCACCTTGCTAATGTAATGGTCACTTTCCCACATCTTCTGCTGGTAGTGTAAACATCTCCAAACTTTTGCCCACAGTACCCCTTTTCTACCTATGCAAGTTGTCTGTAAGGTTGGGTAAGTGGATCCCATGGGCCAGCCAAACAACTAACAGAGGGTACTATAGCCAGGCATTTTAAGCAGAAAGGGTGGCTCTTTTCTGTTTCCCCCTAGTTATAAGTAAATAATTTGCTTATATTGCTTACTGCTATTTAGTGTTAAATAACATTTAAAAGCTAGTTTGTATCTAATATAGTTGTGAGGTCTGGCCTGGAAGGAAGCTGAATTTTTAATTTCTTATTTCACCTTCAGCACTCATTGAGTCTTAATGTCTTATCAGTTAAGCATTATGGAAGGGCCGAGGGGGGGGGCACCATTGTTGGACTGTACTTAGGGCATCGGTTGGCCTTAATCCAGCCCTGACTCTGCCCCTGGTACTAGCTCATGAGACACTGTGAGAAGAGAGAAGGTAAGATCAAGCCTGCACAGAAATCATGATATTTAACTTCCTTCCTGACCGCAGGTACCCCTCAGAATCAGAAGGCATTAATTACGGAGTCCTCGTCTAGAGCATCTTAACACTGTCTCAGCTCTTGCTTCGAATGATTGTGCTGCTCAGTTATACTGCAGTCTTCTTGGTGTTATTAGGAATCAAATAGAGGGTGATTCCTGGCACACTGTCTATGAGTCACACACCACAAAGCATACAAAGTATTAATGAAAGAACCAGAAGAGGGAGTGAATGGCTATTGTGGAATGACATTAAAATGTTTCAATTTTCTTTTACCACCAGTACATACACGAGTATATATTGCCAATGCAAAGGCCTGCCCATTACTCTGTCTGTCATCCTTCTCATCCAGTCTGGTCTTTCTCTTCACTTTAGAAGTCATATTGAGTTCATTTTCAATAGTGTGCACGAGTCAGCTTATACACACAGAAGTGGGCCCGGAGAAAGTTATGGCTCCATTTTATAAACTGTACGGCGGGAGCCACACAATTGATATGTGCACATTTGTGTACTGCCAGGAGTCACATACCTTCTACACCTGTTCAGAAAAATTATACCACACATTTTCTGCGCAAAATAATTGTGACATGTCCACCGAATTGCTGCAGCCTACGGGCAGAGGCAGGTATTGTATGAAGTATGTGCATACTGTGCTTATGAAGATACTTGCGCATTCACCTGGAAATAACAGTTCGCCAAAGTCTCCACCAGTTCACCTAGACCCTCCAGCATGTCACATTGATCCCCTCACTACTTAACCCAGATCTCCCATCATGTAAATGCGGAAAACTGCTAATAGCGTTGTCAGGTCTGCAACTTAATTAGCAGCTACAAGGTGCACAGGTTTATGTTCAGTAATGCAGGTGCATAACCCCGTTACAAATACTAACTGGTGCACAAACTTATGAACCCCACCCCAGAATGCTCCTAACCCCCCCCCCCCCCCCTTTTAACAGAGTGGGGGAGTAGCCTAATGGTTAGAGCAGTGGGCTACAAACCAGGAGACCACCATTCAAGTCCCACTGTTGCTCCTGGTGACATTGGGCAAGTCACTTTACCCTCCATTGCCTCTGGTACAAACTTAGATTGTAAGCCCTCTGGGGATAAAGACATACCTACAGTACCTGAAGGTAATCCACTTTGAAGCGCTGAAAAAAGTGGAATATACATCTAAAGATTTACGCACCACACTGCTAGCAGACGCATACTGTAGCCTTTTGCAAAATACCTCGTGCAGGCGTGCATGTTGCTTACACATGTACCTTCCAGTTTTACTTGCTGAAAACTTCTGAAAACGATCCCCTTTATTACTAGTGTCACTATTAGGAGTGGATGAGGTTGCTGACATTGGCAACGACGCTGGGCGAGGTGCCACTTTTAGCTCTCCACACACCTACATTGGTTTGGCTCAGTTGTTGCTCTTCAATGAGGAATTGGGATTCTGAGGGGCAAGTGGGGAAGGATCCATGACAACAGAATGACTGAGCTATTAAAACTAAGACGTTTAGCTTGTAAATAATGGAACAATGGCCTTCCTCAACATGGTTCTGTTTATTTCCTTTGCTAGATTTCATACCACATTAAGTATGCGCACTTCATAAAACACATGTACATCATAGGCATAGGATGGAATGGCTCACCGATGAGGACAGGCTAAAGAGGCTAGGGCTGTTCAGCTTGGAGAAGTGATGGCTGAGATGGGATATGATAGAGGCCTACAAAATCACCGGAGGACTAGACTGACTAGACTGACTAGACTGAAAAACTAGACTGACTAGACTGACTAGACTGAAAAACTTATGAAGAAAGGCTGGCATTGTTCTGAGATGATTTACTCTTCCAGGCTGCTATTGGTCCCTTCAGATTAAATTATGTCTTCATATGCAATTGTTTCATTAAGAATCTGACTCTCAATTGGTTTAGATTGTGCCCCTGTAAGTGCCAGTTTTCAAACAGTATACATAGTTGCAAACTACTTTGGCACTTTTACTTTCTGCAAAATTTAAAAGAGAAATTACCTGCAATATTTCTCACTGGAAATCAGCAAGAGTAAAGTGTGAGTATGAAGAACATCCACTATTTGTGAAATTAGTTCAAAGGGTGCAAAATGGCATGCGTGCATTTGATAATCACATCTATGTACACCTCCGGGAATGCCTCTTTTGAATGTGCTTAAAGTTTACACACTATGGAACCTATGTGTTTGTTGAGCCAATTTTGAGAAGGGCAATTGTCAATCAGGCCATTTTGCCCAGGTAAATGCCTTTGAAAACTGACCTCCAATAGTATATAAGAATTTCCCTATGCTAGTGATAAACAAGCAACACAATTACAGAAGGTAGAGTCAAGCACTAATAAGTTAACTGATATAAGACAAGCGGCGAGGGTTTATCCCAAGCTGCGAGCATAACATGGGGGAAAGCTCGCGATACGAGATTTAGGTTTAGGCAGGGGAAGGGAGAAGAGGGGGAAGGGGCAGGGAGAGATAGGCGGGAAAGAGGACAGAAGAACCATAGGGGAGGGGGGAAAGGATTCGGCGGTTGCCGGAGCAATTTTGAATCCGAGCTCCCTGATTGGCCATAAGCCCGTGACGTAGGGGTAGGCAGCCAGCAGAGTTAGAGGGCTGCGACGCAGGAAGGGAGCGCAAATTGTTGTTCCTCTCAGCAAAAAAAAAAAAAAAAAGTAAATAATTTAATCCACAAACGATGCGGAGAAGCGGAGAGAGAGGCGGTAGGATGGGGCCAAATGGGGGTACAATAAAGAAACAAGGATGCTACAGTGCAGTTGGTGGCAAGGTTCACCAGACCGGCGGCAGGCGGGGCGGGCCGGTCCCCCCCCCCCCCCCCCCCCCGTACCCGTAGTGCTGCCGGAGACAAGGCATGCCGCCAGTTCGGGGGAAAGCAGCCCAAAAGTGGGGCCCAGGGATGGAAGGGAATCAGAGCAGAGAGAAGCAGATGGGGCGCCAGGGTTCCCGCTCGATTTTCCCATACATGCCTCCGGGTCGGAGCCGGATACACCACATAAGCTTGAAAAAGTGAGGGAAGGCCCCAGCATGGCAGTGGGCATTAAGGAAACGAAGGAGGCCCACGAGCGGTTTCGAGAGGCGCCGGATGAGGGTGCACTGTCGATGGGGAATGCACAGGCAGCCTTGCGAGGAAGGGAGGTCAGACGGAGGACAGAGCGGCAGGGGATCAGACAAGCAGTGCGGCAAGGGCCCACTGCAAGCAGCGTGCGTCGAGGAGGGCTGAGGGGTGAAGAGGCAAACCCAGAGTGAGGAGAAGAAAGACAGGGACGGAGCGCAGGCCCCCATGGCGCGGGGATACGCATGGGCAGCGGCAGAGATCCCGAAGGAGAGACTGGCACTCAGGCGTGTGGTGAGTGCGGAAGGCGGTCTGGGGAACGATTGTGGAGCGGAGATGGGGGGAAGCCTAAGCCATGCAGTTCATGGGTTACCATCCGTGTCCCTAGCTGGAGCGCAGGGCTTTGGGGGCTGGCCTGCATGGTCATTGGGACAGGGTTGGAGTCAGCTGCCTGCTCGGCTGAGGTCAGACGTGCCAGGGTTCGGTGTGGAGTTGACTACTTTAGGTGATTATGAGAAGGGGCGGACATATGCCAGGAGGCAAGGTGAAGGTGAACAGCCAAGGGAATATGGGATGTGTACTGCGGCCAGTCTTTTTGCCATTTCAGGCACTAATGAGCAGGAGTTTCCCGGTACATCAAGGAGTGAAGCTTGGAGGGAGAGGAGCCGGAGTATGTAACACACGAGAACTAGTGAGTTAGGGCCGAGCCAAGATATCAGCGAGTTGGTCACCAAATCACGGAAGAGTACGAAAGAAAGGAGAATCACGGTGCAATGCATACAGGTTTCTCTCAATGTTGGTGACATTGTTTCTCCCCAAGTCCAAGACGGATCAAGAGGGGAAAGGCGCATTTATCAAAATGTTACCAGCAGAGAGTGCATTTGCATGCCCTGTGCAGACTGCACTGCAATATTTGCGGAGACGTCCTGAAGTGGCGGGTTCCTTCCTTATACACGAAGACGGATCGGCGCTGACAAGATATCAGTTTGCGCAGGTGCTGAGGCAGGTGGTCAGTAAGGATGGCAGGGATGCGCGCCAATATAGTTCACATTCCTTTAGGATTGGGGCGGCGATATCAGCGGTGGAAGCCGGTTTACCAGTGGCAGGGATTCAAAGTATAGGGAGATGGAAATCCAGGGTGGGAAAAGGGGATAATTAGGGCGGCGAAGCAGTGGGAAGGAGGGGAAGGGGTGGGAGTAATAAGAATAAATGTACTAACTGTTTCAGAGATTATGGGGAGAAAGCATGGGACCAAATGTGCCTGGATTGTGGGCTATTCGTTTATTCACAGAGCACAGAGGAGAGCTTTGAAACGCCCTTATGGGGAGAACTTGGATCTGGAATGGATGCAATGGCAGCTGGCATGGTTCAGTCAGAGGGGCATGCATTGGGACGATCTTTTGTCATTCCAACAGGAGAGAATTGACATGTGGGGAACACCAAACATTTTGCTCATTCATCTGGGGGGCAATGATATCGGTTCTAAAATGTGCCACGCTCTACTCACATGTATCAAGAAGGATTTGGAACAGGTTATGATTAGGTGGCCACAGTTCGAGGGCTGGGTGGTCAGACATCATAATCCAGTTAAGGAATAAGGATGAAGTGATTTGGAACTCGGGGGTCAAAAAATTAAATAGGCAAATGGGGAGGTGGATGGGATGGGAAGGGGGATTCTGGGTAAGACACTCATGGTCTTGGGAGGTAGAGGCTGGATTGTTCTGTGGGGATGGGGTTCATCTCTCAGAAGTGGGGATGGATTTGTTTAAAAACGTTCTGCAAGAGGGTTTGGAGAAGGAGATTAGTAAGTGGAAATGAGGCCACAATGGGGGAACAAGCCGACAGGGTTGGTTTGTTAGTGGCGGAAAACCCGAGCCCATGTTATGTTGGAATGCTGCAGGGGGGAGTTGGTTGGTGGAGGGGGGGTGTGCCTCGTGTAGTTGGGGGGGCTGCTACACGGAATGACCGGAGAACCGTGGGGCTAAGGTTCACGGTAGAGCTTGCTCTCGCTGGTTCGAGGTGGAGCAAGCGGGAAAGGGGAGAGGGACAGCTCCACCATTGGGTTCAAGGTTGTGGAGGACCAAGGCAAAGGGTGGGGGGAAGGGGGATGTTGGGGGAGGGGTATTTTCTATAGTTAAAGTTGTTGTAAGGGCTCGGGTTAGTTTGTTAATAAACTACGGCCTATTTTAAAGCCAACAGGTTGTCGAGTGTTTATTAGGGGGGCTGCAGGGGGCAGCAATCGAGCATGCCTTTGAAGCTTCAAACAAAAATTACTATACATTTCAACTGCAAACTTAGTCTTAATCGCCCTCAAGAGTTATTTCAAATAGTTAAAATCTTGTGCCATTCCCCAAAAATGATAGGTCTCTTTTAGACCTGAATTGTGAGCAATGTTTTGTGTTAAGAAGGTGGCCAACTTACATAGCTCTAAAATTGTGGAGGCATCTGATTCTTTAGATTTACCTCAATGATTTTCTCCTATTATCTGGCAAAATTTTCATAATGTGTCTTCTTTTGAAGTGGCAGGGGTAATGACCAAGTTAAAATCATACTTTTTTCCCTTTGACCCTTCTTGGTTCTTTGTGGTTTGCAATCTCAATTTCTTGAAGTTCTAACTAGGATTGTGAATCTTTCCTTAACGGGAGACTCAATGAATAGTTCCCTTAAGCAGGCTTAGATACTATCAGTAATGAAAAATTTTAATATGCCTGCAGATACTGTGTCTAGTTACAGACTTATTTATTTAACAACGTATATTCCACATCATCCAAATGACTCTGTCCATTGTAGACCTAAATTAACACATCATTTATTCTTAGTTATTCTATACATGTTTCACGTATCATAACGAGTTACTGTTGTCTTTACATATATATTTTATACTATTCTATTTATTATTTATTTTATTTCAAGTTAGTTATTTACACCATTATCTATTTTATTACATGTTATTTAATATATAGATTCTCGTCATTTGATGAGTCACTGTTGTTTATTTAATATTTATTCTCATGTTCTGAAACTCCGTTTATTGTAACGCCTCACCGCGATTGTTTTGTTTTATGTAAACCGACCTGATTTGATATTTGTATCGAGAACGTCGGTATATAAAAATGCTAAATAAAATAAATAAATAAATATTAGTGAAAGTCCTAGAAAAGATTGTATTGTCTCAACTACCTGATTTTTTAGAATATAATAACATGTTAAGACTTCATCAATGTGGATTTCCTAATAAGTACATCACGGAAACTCTCCTAATCTCTTTAGTTGACTACATATGGAGGATAAATTTCAAACAAATGTGCGCAGTGACATATACATGCGTATATGGCCATAAGCAGATCCACGCTAGCATTTTATGATCTCAGAATGTAAGAAATTGCCATACTGAGTCAGACTGAGGATCCATCAAGTCCAGCATCCTGTTTCCAATGCCAATCCTGTTTCCAGTGGCCAAACCAGGATACAAGTACCTGGCAAGTACCCAAATATTAAACAGATCCCAAGCTACTAATGCCAGTCATAAGCAGTGGCTATTCCCTAAGTCAACTTGACTAATAGTAGTTTATGGATTTCTCCTCCAGGAACTTGTCCAAACCTTTTTTAAACTTAGCTGAGTTAACTGCCTTAACCACATCCTCTGGCATTGAATTCCAGAGCTTAATTGTGTGTTGTGTGAAAAAGAATTCTCTCTGATTTGTTTTAATTGTGATACTTGCTAACTTCATGAGTGCCCTCTAGTCCTTCTATTATCTGAAAGAGTAAACAACCAATTCTCATTTACCCATTCTAGTCCTCTCATGATTTTGTAAACCTCCATCATATCCCCCCTCAGCTATCTCTTTTCCAAGCTATACAACCCTAACTTCTCTAGAATTTCCTCATAGGTAAGCCGTTCCATCCCCATAGTTGAGCCATTCCATCTTACACCTATGATATACGTGTGTTTTATAAAATATGCATATCTCTACCTTGCAACATATGTAGGCTTATGTGTAACCACATGTAATGCATTGAAAGCACATATAGAAATGCAATGAACGTGAATACTCTTCATACTTATTTTACAAATATACATGCAAACATAAAATAGGACTTGCATGAATCTGGATTTATGTGATAAGTTGCATATTTTTTAAAACATATGCACATCAAGAAAATTACCAGTTTTACCAGTTAGTCCACCAGTTCACCCAAATTTCTCTAGGCCATCAGGACCTTCCTGATCCTTCAGCCTGAATTCCTTAAGTTCCCCCAGACCTCCCACCCTGTCAATACAATACAATAAACATGCATAATATTTATGCCAGATAATTAGCAAGTGCAAAACTACACAAGTACCGGTAAGTTGTCAAATCTACATGTGAAAGTGTTTTTTCAAATAGCAACACATGCCTGAAAATGTTGGCCCCACCCCAGAACACTCCTAGACCACCTGTTTTTGCAACAGTGAAAAACTATGTGCATGTTTTTTTGCATTTATAAAATCTGGAATCCGCGAGTAGAGGCTGCTTACACATGTACATGCTGATTTTTACACACGTAACATTTGGAAAATTCACCCCACTGTGTGTATCTCAATGGGAGGGGGACGAGTTGACACATGTATATGTTCCACTAGAATTGCTACCCTTCTATCTATACTACTAGACTGTTTAAGAATAAGTATATCGACCACAATACCTTTGAATCATAATTTCAACTTGCCTCCTACTTCTCTTTCCTCCTACCCCAAAACATCACTCTATTACTTTCCCTATACTAATGTCTCCATGCTGATATCTCAATTTTAAAATTGAATCATCTATGTTTATGTTTCACTAACATCCCACCCCCTTGCAGTGAACAATCTTACGACTCACACCTATCATCCAGCTACCATACTGTAACCCTTCCTTTACTCAGCATCATGGGTTATCAACACGTCCAACACATTCCTACCATCACACACTTCTACACTTCATACAAAGGACTCCGAGACACCGACCAAACCATACAACACAGATCAATCATACCCATAATGACCTCTCCCCTTACACAAATGATAGGCTTAATGACCTTCTCTATTCTTCTTCTAAATGCTCAATCTATTGTAAAGAAAACCACTCTCCTATTTGACATACTTACTGACGAATCCCCTGACATATGTGCCATCACAGAATCCTGGTTAAAGGATACCGACACTGCTCTAATCAACCAACTCCCCACAGACACATATAGCATCTTCTCCATTCCTAGACCTAAAAAGAAAGGGGGTGGTCTACTCCTTGCCGCCAAAAAGAGACTCAACTTCTCACTCCAATCTACCCTCCCTCCACCCAAATTGGAGATCAGCATCTTTAGATCCAACTCTCTCCAACTCTGCTTAATCTATGCCCCCCCTGGCATCCTAGAAAAGAACCCCTCCCCCCTCATAGAATACATCTCAAAAAACATAAATATTGCCAACCCAGCCATCATTCTTGGAGATCTCAATCTCCATGTCGATTGCAACCCCCTCTCCACTTCATGCGAAACTATATTGTTAGCTATGAATGCCCTGGGATTCAAACAGATCGTGACTAACCCCACGCACAAAGCGGGTCATACCCTTGACCTGATATTTACTAACACCTTAATCCAAGCTGATCACCCCTTTTGTACGCCCATTCCCTGGTCAGATCACTATCGTATTGACACATGCTGCACTATACAAGATTCCCCCCAATCCTCCCAACCTACAAAAACAATTAGTTTTCGCAAACAGGCTAAAACCGAAGATATCATAGAGGCCCTTTCAGAGGAACTACCTAACCTAGACCTTACAGATGCTAACTCCGCTACCTCCTCATGGTTCCAAATCACCACCAACATAGCAGATAGACTCTGCCCCTCTCAAACCAAAAAAATCAACTTAGAAAAGAATAACAAAAAACCATGGTATGTAAATGAGCTTAAAACCATGAAACTGAAACTTCGTAAATTAGAAAAAACCTGGCGAAAGAACCGCCTCCCAACCACCTTATTTCAGTTTCGCACCCATCTACACACCTACAGGAAGGCCACAGAAAAAGCAAAGAAAGATTTCTATGCCACAAGAATCCATCAATTCCAGTTCAACCCACAAGCCCTCTTCCAATACGTAAACAGCCTCATTACATCTCCAGACAGATGCAACCCCGACAATGATGATGAAACCAAATGCGAGAATCTAGCATCTTACTTCCTTTCTAAAGTGGAAACCATTATGGCACGCTTCACAGCTCAATCTGGCTCCCCGAACACATCAGCAACCAAAAACACCCCAATAGACTACACCAATCAAAGCATACAATCACACCCACACACAAAGAACCCAAACTCTTCACTACTGAAATTCGAAAACACATCTGCACTAGAAATTGAAAATACCCTCAAAAAAATCAAACCAGCCTATCACCCCTCAGACAACCTGCCCACCAACATACTACTCACGAGCCCAGCTACCACAGCCAAACACATCGCAAACATCCTGAACAAATCCATTACCCTAGGCCAAGTCCCGAAGCAACTCAAGCATGCCATTATCAAACCTACCCTTAAAAAAACTAATTTGGATCCTAATGAACTAGCTAACTATCGCCCAGTATCAAACCTCCCATTCCTCTCCAAAATACTGGAAAAGATTATCAACAAACAACTCACCGAATACATTGATGAACACAACATACTCTCCACATCCCAATATGGTTTTCGCAAACACCATAGCACTGAAACGCTACTCATCACACTCTCAGAATCCATACTTAAAGCCATGGACAACGGACAATCCTACATCCTTGCACTGTTAGACATATCTGCAGCATTCGACACAGTCAATCACCTCACACTCATCAAACGACTCATGGAAATTGGCATTGCTGGCACAGCCTTACTATGGTTCCAATCATACCTTAGCGACAGAAGCTACAGTGTAAAAATTGGTTGTAACAAATCCAACCCTGTCAAACTATCTCAAGGAGTACCACAGGGATCATCCCTCTCTTCAACACTCTTTAATATATACCTCCTCCCCCTCTGCCATCTCCTCTCTAAACTGGGTATCCAGCACTTTATATATGCTGACGACGTGCAGATACTCATTCCCATTAGTGATTCCATTACAAATGCAATGAAGATCTGGAACGCTGCACTATCTGAGATAAATAAACTACTTTCCGAAAATTTCCTTGCTCTCAACACCAACAAAACAGAACTACTCATTCTTTCTCCTCCTAACAACCCCTCACGCAATCTCTCCCCCACCCCCCCACCCCCCAGCTGCCCTCCTACCTTACAAGTCCGTAACCTTGGAATTATGATAGATAACCAATTTAACCTCAAAAAATTCATTTCGGCCACCATAAAAAGCGGATTCTTCAAACTCCACACCTTGAAGAGAATCAAACCTCTTCTTCATTCCTCTGACTTCCGCACAGTACTGCAAGCTATGATCCTATCCAAAATTGATTATTGCAACGCTATTCTCCTAGGCTTACCAAAAAGTACTCTACAACCACTACAGTTATTACAAAATGCTGCTGCACGCATCCTTACCAATACTCACCGTCATGAACACATCACTCCCGTCCTCCAATCACTACACTGGCTTCCTGTAACCTCCAGGATAGTATATAAAGTACTCACGCTCATACACAAAGCCATTCATAACCATGACATGCAATGGTTCCCAGAACATCTCCTGCTTCACACTCCGACCAGACCCACAAGAACGCATCACCAGGCCAAACTTCAGACTCCCTCTCCTAAGCTCATGAAACACACCACCTTCAGAGAGCGATCATTCATCATTACAGGCACTACCCACTGGAATAAAATGCCTTCTCAACTACGCCAGGAACCTTGCCACAAAAAATTCAAGCACAATCTTAAAACATGGCTGTTCAAACTAGCGTACCCGGACTAACGAATTGACTCCTTCCAAAGATGCGACATGACCTCCCGACTGACGCTTGCCCTTCCTACTTACTCTCCCCTCCTCCCACCCACTGTGAATATTCTCCCCCTCCCCTCCCTTATTTCTTACCCCTGCTAATTACCCTTATTACATTGATGAACGCCCTTGTAAAAACTAACATGTATATATGTATATAATTCTCATATCATCTACTCCTGTCCATGTTTACCCCCTCCCTGTTAAAAAACTTTATTATTGTAAAGCCTGTTGCTCAGTTATGTTACATTGTGAACCGAGGTGATGTTTTGCAAACGTGCCTCGGTATATAAAAAACCCGTAAATAAATAAATAAATAAATAAATAGTCAGGATCTCCCTTAAAATCTCTGCAGTTTTTGGCCCCATTAGTCACCCTGTCCTTTTAAAATAGGCTATGTGCATTTGGAGGAGGAAACAATGTCGTGAGATGGTTCAGACCCTATTTGCCTGATCATCGGTGGCAGGTTAGAGGAGGGCAGTGCCAGTTTCTTCAGGGGTCCCGCAAGGCTCCCCGCTGTCTTCAGCCTCCTTTAATATTTACGTGCAACCCTTATGCGCTATTCTGGCTACTTACAATATAAACTTCAAAATATAGGCTGACGCACAACTGCTTCTGAAGGTGGGTGACAGATTATCCTCTACAACTGAGGCTCTCTTAAGCTGTCTGAAAGCAGTTATTTTTTGGTTAAAACAAAATGATTTGTACCCGAGTCTTGCCAAAGCAGAAGCTTTATGGGTTGGATGGACACTAATCCCTAAAGAGCTGTTGAGACTGACAATTGATTGTGTATTACTTCTATTTTAAGATACCATAAGTGATTTAAGCTATTTGATTCCCAGTTATCCTTGAAACCATAGTTGACAGCTTTCATAAAGGCAGCACACTTCAAGCTTAGAACGGTTAGATCACCAAAGTATTTTTTTGCCCAAAGATAATTTATGTACAATTGTCCAGGGCTTTATTTTAACATATGTGGCCTATTGTAACTCACTTTATGTAGGTTTGCCTAAATATCCTTTGAAGGCTCTGTAATTATTTCAAAATACAGCAGCATATTAATTATTTGTTTCCCTTAAGTATGCATATTGCATACACCTGTTCTGAAACAATTGCATTGATTATCTCTAGCATAGCAAGTTAATTTTAAGATGAATGAGTTGGTTTACAAAGCTCTTCAAAGTGAGGGTCTCTCATATCTTGCAGATCTGGTTAAGTACACCCCGGGCTGATCACTGAGTGTTACGCTCTCCTCCTCCAGAGGGGAGGAGCTAGCAATCTGTTATCGCTCACCCCGCCAGGAGAGCGGAGTTAGCAATCTATTCTGCTTTTCTCCTGAAAGGAGGAGGAGTTAGCAATCTGTCATGATCTGCTCCTTCAGAAGGGAGGAGTTAGCTATCTGTAATGCTTACCCCCGCCAAGAGGGCGGAGTTAGTAATCTGTTAGCGAACTGCTGTTAGATGCTCCTGTAAGGAAGGAGATGGCAATCTGTTATGGATCAACTCCCCAGGAAGAGGAGTTGGCAATCTTGTTCAATGATACTCTTCTGAGGAAAGGAGCTAACAATAGGTATATTGTACTTCACTACAGAGATAGCAATCTATCATGCCTCCGCTACGGAGTAGCAATCTGTTATATATAGGCTGCTGGCAAGTCCCATAGAAAGAGAAGGTAGCTATCTATATAATACTTCCATAAGCGGGTGTAGTGGTTGGCTCCCACAGAGTGATAATAATGTAAGGAATGACCACTTGGAGGAAATGGTGAATCCCTGGGCCAATGGCAGATGACAGCGCCCCCAGGAGGAGATCCTGAGAGGAACCACCGGCTAGGCTAGAATATGAGATAAACACAAATAGTTCTTTATTAGGCTGGAGGCTGGACTACCAGAGGTGGCAGTAGTGAGTCGATGTGTTCGGCAGAGCTGAAGTCCCTCTGATACTGGAACATAATCTCTGGGTCGCTGAGCTATAGAGAGAGACTAGAAGTAGTGAGTAGACAGGGTATACTGGATACAAGATGGTACACTCACAATAGTAGATGTCTGCAATGGTCTCTATTCCACAGAGAGTCTTCAGTATATTTAGGAACAGGAGCTGTAGGTGAGCACTGGTTCCCACAAACATTCTGTAATAAGAACTCACAATAGTTGTATATGGAATGGCTTCTGGAGTAGAAGAGAGTATGTAAAGGATTCTAGGAACATGGGCCCTCGTGGAGCGATCTTGCCAATAGAACTCTCAATCTCCGTTACCTGCGATAACATCTTGGACAGAAGGGAGTCTTCAGAGCTATAGGAATGTAGGCCCTCGTGGAGCGAGTACCGATTCCTATCTACAATAGAACTCACTGTGCTCACGTCTGCGATCGCTTCCAGGCAATGAGGAGTCTTCTGAGTATTCCGGGATGCAGGCCCTCGAGGAATGAAAACCGGATCCCGTCTTGGCAATCTGAAATCAAGAAGAGAAAACGGAGCCCCCGGGGAGCAGGCACTCCTGGTAAGTTTGAAAAGGCAGAGCAGTGGAGAACATAAGAACATAAGAACATAAGAAAATGCCATACTGGGTCAGACCAAGGGTCCATCAAGCCCAGCATCCTGTTTCCAACAGTGGCCAATCCAGGCCATAAGAACCTGGCAAGTACCCAAAAACTAAGTCTATTCCATGTAACCATTGCTAATGGCAGTGGCTATTCTCTAAGTGAACTTAATAGCAGGTAATGGACTTCTCCTCCAAGAACTTATCCAATCCTTTTTTAAACACAGCTATACTAACTGCACTAACCACATTCTCTGGCAACAAATTCCAGAGTTTTATTGTGCGTTGAGTAAAAAAGAACTTTCTCCGATTAGTTTTAAATGTGCCCCCTTCATGTGCCCCCTTCATGTGCCTCCACTTCATGGAGTGCCCCCTAGTCTTTCTACTATCCGAAAGAGTAAATAACCGATTCACATCTACCCGTTCTAGACCTCTCATGAGCTTATATGTTTCTTCATGCTGAATTCATTGTCGATGAGTACACCAAGGTCTCTGGCTGAGGGGGATATTCTGTCTTCGGTTGTAGGTGTTGAATGAAAAGCTCACTTTGTAAAGCTGTTTACCATTTTCCTCCACCAACAGTGCAAAAAACAAATATTGAAATAAAGATTAAAAAAAATAACACATCTAATTTAACATTTTGAGTTTTTTAGTTTGCATTGCAATACCTCATGAAAGTAGAAAAGGATGCCTGTCACATTGCCTTCAGAAGAGACCATGGTAGCCCTGAAATTTTGCAGCTTAATGCATTCATTAGCCTCATAAAGGCCTCACCTGAAACCACCAACCATTCTGATGTTCTTTTAATCAATTTTAGGTTTGGCATGGTAACACAGTGCTCCTGTGCTGCATTCTCCAATACCAGCGTGGGAGGCAACCTTGAATAATAAAAGGGAGCAAATTGAAATATTGCTACACAGCTCTCTTTCCCCTTCCTATGACAGAAAAATGCAATGAGGATCACTTTCAAACAAATGCACGGGGCGGCATATATATGCGTAAATGGCTGCAAGCAGAGATACACAAGTATTTCATTACCTACTTGTGAGGCTAAGGCCTCACATATTATATAATATGTGAGGCCTTAGCCCGCAACATACATGCTTACATAGACTTGTGTGCAAATACATGCAGTGCATGGAAACCACGTGTATCAATATATTGAACATGCATAGTTATCCTACCTATTTAAAAAATATACCCAGATATATTGTACACACAAAAGGAAAGTAGGACTTACTTGAGTAATCTGGCCAATTTTAAAACATACTCGCGTAAATTTAATTAACCAGTTTACCAATTAGTCCACCAGTTCACGCAATCTTTCTCCAGGTGACTGAGACCTTCCTGATCCTTCAGCCTGAACTCCCTCCAGTTCACCCAGTCAATACTATACAATAAATGTGTTTAATGTCACTTACGCCAGATAATTAGCAGGTGTAAAAATATGCGAGTAAGTTGACAAATGTACATAGATAAGTGTCTTTTAAAATAGAAACTTTCACACAAGGGACAGTAACTTTAAAATGAGTGCCCATATATGCTCAAATTTTAAAATCATCCGCGCAATTGCACGAGTACTTTTTAAAATACTCCAGGCATGCATATGCGTGCTAATTTTAAGTGACTACATGAGCAAACGTAAATCATGTAGCTTCCTTAAGAATTTGTCAGCTTTAACATGCACAGCTCGGCTGATTTTAAAGCATGAGCGCGTGAAGGAAATAGCCAGATTGACCAATGAGTCCACCAGTTTGCCCAACCTACCTCTGGGTCACCCAGACCTCTCTGGTTCTTCAGCCTGCACTCCCCCAGTTTACCCAGACTCCTCATCCAGTGGTTTCTGGCCTAAAACAAGTTTCTTCAGACTTACACCTCATCAAGAGCAAAAGTAAATATGTGCGCTAATAGCTCACTGCGGCCACTGGATTTAAAATACGGATTCATGCGTGTAAATGTTGGCCCCGTCCTAGAACGCCCCTGACATGTCCTGACTCCGCCCCTCTTTCTCAAGCATTTGGTCGCTTGAGCATGTGCACGTATGCACAGAATTGGGCTGTTTCAAAATATGAGTTGCTCGTGCTCAGCCCAGATACTCACATATATGGGCCTTTTAACATGAACGACTCTTAGAAAATTCACCCCTAAGTGTTGGCTCTCACCCGGAACATGCTTAGACCGCCCCTTTTTCACGTGTGTATAAGTGTGCACAAAAGGGAAAATGTGCGCCTATTTTTTACTTTTATAAACTATGGACTATGCGAGTAGAGACTACTTATGCACATATATGCTGATTTTTATGCACATAACGCTTTGAAAATTCATTTCTAGAAGAGAAAATAAAATAGGCCTCAATCAAGTTGTACTCTCTAAAGTTTTCCTCATGCAAGACTGTTATGTAACTGTTTTACTTTCATAGGCTTGTTTGAATAGCCATGTTTTAAGACCCTTTTTAAAAGCTGCAAAGTCGTTTTGTAATCTTAATACATTTGGCAGAGAATTCCATAATTTTTTTGCTACAGATATTGCTCTATCCCTGACCTCGCTTAGATGTGCTGATTTAATTGATGGAATACTTAAACCTTTGTTTGCTGATCTCAGGTTTCGCTGTGGAATATAAAGATGGAGGGAAGCATTCAGCTATTCAGTGTTGTCTTTGTTAATGGATTTATGTAGTAAGCATAACATTTTAAACTGTATCCTGATTTTCACAGGTAAGCAGTGTAGGGAAATCAATGTTGGTGTGATGTGGTCAAATGTATTGCCCCCCCCCCCCCCCAACATACACACACACATCATCAATTAATTAATTGATGTTAATAAAATTAGAACATAAGAAATGCCAAAAGGTTTTATCAAGCCTAGCATCCTGTCTCCAACAGGGATCCAATTAACAAGTAACAGGTAAGATCCCACAGAAGAGGTACAATCCTTCTTCTTCGTAACCAGGATAAGCAGTGGCTTCCCCAAATCTACATGGCTAACAGTGGTTTATGGACTTTTCCTCCAGGAACTTGTCTAAACTCGTTTTAAACCCAGCTAGATTAACTGCTTTCATCACATCCTCTAGCAACAAATTCTACAATTTATTTGTTCACTGAGTGAAAAAAATGCTTTCTTTAACTTGTTTTAAATGTGTAGCCTATTAACTTCATGGAGTGTCCCCTACATTCTGCCCTCCCCCCCCCTACCCCCCAACTCCTCATTTTTTCAAATTTGGGACTAATATTTGTCATAAATTAACTGTACAGACAATACAGAGCATAATATAATACACATATATGGAGAGCATAACTGTGTGCATCAATCACAACAGGCTCTACAGCTGGTATAGGCATTCTAATATAAGGATTCTTCTAAAAAAAAAACATTATTAAAGATTGATTATGAATATTTAGGGCCAGGGCTGAAGTAAATTGTGAAATAAAAAAAAGCTGAAAAAAAAGGTAGGGGGAAAGGACGGGGGAGGTAGGGAAGGGAAGGTGGGGTGGGGGTAGGGAAAGGGGGAAGGCAGCATAGCTCGGCGCACGCAAGGTGCTCAATTGTGCACCCCCTTGCGTGCGCTGACCCCTGATTTTATAACTTGTGCGTGCCTGCGCGCGCACAAGTTATAAAATCCAGTGTACATGTTTTATTTATTTATTTAGTGAATTTTCTATACCGTCATTTAGAGCAATTCCTTCACAACGGTTTACAGAAAGGCACATAATATAACAGCGGTGTACAAGAAATAAAAATTTTGATAAAGTGCCAGTAACATCAAGCTTAAAATACTGTTTTACAAGATAATGATAATATACTTATCACAATAATCAAAATGTTAAGAACATTGCATATTAATATTCTCTAAAATCCTTAGGGGTAGATTTTCAAACTATGCGAATAGGCCTACTTTTGCTGGCGCATCAGGCGCAAGCAAAAGTACGCTGGATTTTAGTAGATTATCCTTATTTCCTTCCTCTCCCAGTTCTACAACCTTGTTTTATTGTAACTTTTGCTTCCGTTGCCCTTGATAAAAGAACAGTTTTTGCACCCCCTGTTATATGTAAACCGGCATGATATGATCTTATCATGAATGCCGGTATAGAAAAACCTTAAATAAATAAATAAATAAATAAATAAATAAATAGATACGCGCGGAGCCGCGCGTATCCACTAAAATCCTGGATCGGTGCGCGCAAGGCTATCAATTCTGTATAGCCGGCGCGCGCCGAGCCGCGCAGCCTACCCCCGTTCCCTCCAAGGCCACTCCGAAATTGGAGCGGCCTCGGAGGGAACTTCCTTTTGCCCTCCCCTCACCTTCCCCTCCCTTCCCCTCCCTTCCCTTCCCCTACCTAACCCACCCACCCGGCCCTGTCTAAGCCCCCCCCTTACCTTTGTCGGGGGATTTACGCCTCCCTCCGGGCGCGCGCAGACCCCGGGACTCGCGTAAGTCCCGGGGTCTGCGCGCGCCGGTGAGCCTATGTAAAATAGGCTCACCGGCGCTCTTAAAATCCACCCCTTAATTAGGTCAATAATAAAAAGTATTAAATCTTATTTACCCATAATATAAAATAAAAATCTTTAAGAGAAAATACACTTACAAAAAGTAAAACTAGTAAAAAAATAAAAACAAGTAACTAAGGTAAAAATATAAAACTCGTCGGTTAGCTCTGTGTGTTTTTGTTCTCTGGGCAAATGCTTGTTTAAACAGCCAGGTATTTAGGTCTGTTTTAAAGGGTTTGAGCTCTGTAAGTACTCTTAATTCCTGTGGCATTGAATTCCACAATGCTAGTGATATTGCTCTATCTCTTACTCTATCTCTTCCACAATGCTATCTCTTACTTGTGTAAGCCATGCAGATTTCAATGAAGGTATTGGTAAGAGGGCTTTATTTTGCAGGCGCAGAGAGGATGCTGGTAACTACAGACCGGTTAGCCTCACCTCAGTGGTGGGAAAAGTAATGGAGTCGCTGCTGAAAGAATAGTGAACTATCTACAGTCGGAAGAATTGCTGGACCAGAGGCAGCATGGATTCACCAGGGGAAGATCCTGCCAGACAAATCTGATTGACCTTTTTGACTGGGTGACTAGGGAATTGGATCATCTACTTGGATTTCAGCAAAGCTTTTGATACGGTTCCGCACAGGAGTCTGGTGAATAAAATAAGAAGCTTAGGAGTGAGTGCCAAGGTGGCGGCCTGGATTGCAAACTGGTTGACAGACAGAAGACAATGTGTGATGGTAAATGGAACTTACTCTGAAGAGAGAGCGGTGTTAAGCGGAGTGCAGCAAGGATAGGTGTTGAGACCGGTCGTGTTCAATATCTTTGTGAGCGACATTGCAGAAAGGATAGAAGGTAAGGTTTGTCTTTTTAGGGATGACACTAAGATCTTCAACAGAGTGGACACGCCGGAAGGATTGGAGAGAATGAGACGGGATTTAAGAAAGCTGGAAGAGTGGTCGAAGATATGGCAGCTGAGATTCAATGCCAAGAAGCTTCTGAGTCATGTATATGGGGTGTGGAAATCCAAAAGAACTGTATTTGATGGGGGTGAAGGGCTGATGTGCATGGAACAGGAGAGAGACCTTGGGGTGATAGTGTCTAACGATCTGAAGTCGGCAAAACAATGTGATAAGACGATAGCTAAAGCCAGAAGAAGGCTGGGCTGCATAGAGAGAGGAATATCAAGTAAGAAAAGGGAAGTGATTATCCCCTTGTACAGGTCCTTGGTGAGACCTCATCTGGAGTACTGTGCTCAGTTCTGGAGACCGTATCTCCGAAGGGATAAAGACAGGATGGAGGCGGTCCAGAGAAGGGCGACCAAAAAGGTGGAGGGTCTTCATCAAATGACTTATGAGGAGAGATTGAAGAATCTAAATATGTACACCCTGGAGGAAAGGAGGAGCAGAGGTGATATGATACAGATTTTCAGATACTTGAAAGGTTTTAATGATCCAAAGACAATGACAAACCTTTTCCGTTGGAAAAAAAATCAGCAGAACCAGAGGTCACGATTTGAAGCTCCAGGGTGGTGGATGCCTGGAACGCCCTTCCGGAGGAAGTGGTGAAGACCAAAACTGTGAAGGATTTCAAAGGGGCGTGGGATAAACACTGTGGGTCCATAAAGTCTAGAGGATGTGAATGAAGAGAAGAGGCATGGGGGTGGCTTGAGGGAATGACAGCTACTACCCGGAGATTAATACTCTTATTCAATAAATATACACATGGTTAATGCAACTCCAACATTGCTCTATGCTTCAACGGCAAGAGGAAATGTGGAAAATAGGATTTGCATTCACAAAAAAGTAGGGGAGTAGCTTGCTTGTTGCGGCGGTTAGTACACCAAACCAAATAAGCCTGATACTTCACTTTCAATGCATATCCAGCATAGCTCTCTGCTTCAACGGCAGGGGGAAATGAAGAAAAGAGGATTTATATTCAGACCACAACCAACAAGGCTGAATTGCACAGGCTGGGTAAAAAAAATAAGCATGAGAGTAGCTTGCTTATTGCGGCGGTTACTACCCCTAACCAATTAAGCTAGATACTTCACTTAGGTGCAGCTCCAGCACTGCTCTCTACATCAATGGTGGGGGTGGAAGGTAACTAGAACCAAAATGTTACTAATAAGGGCCAAGAGTAATAGATAAGTATAAGGCCAAGAGTAACAGATAAGTATGAGAAAAAAAAAATAAGTGTGAAAGCTTGCTGGGCAGACTGGATGGGCCGTTTGTTCTTCTTCTGCCATCATTTCTATATTTCTATATGTTTCTTTGTGGAGTATGAATTCTGATTGTTGTATTTAGCCATTCTACATTTTCGTCATATAGTATTTTATGAATAGTGCAAAGAATTTTGTACTGAATTCTATGTTCAATTGGAAGCCAGTGCAGATTGGCCAGTATTGAGGTGATGTGTTCTCTTCTTTTAGTGCCTGTTAATATTCTGGCTGCAGTATTCTGTAATATCTGCAATGGTCTGATAACTGATTTAGATAGACCAAGTTGGAGAGAGTTGCAGTAGTCCATGCTTGTAAATATTAGTGATTGTAATAGTGTTCTAAAATTTGAGAATGGAAGTAATGGAGCAGATTTTCAAAGGGTTACGCGGGTAACATAGGCGCGTAACCCTTGAAAAAAGCTGCCCCTGCGCGCATTCTGAGCCTATCTTGCATAGGCTCGGTGGCGCACGCAAGCCCTGGGATGCACATATGCCCCGGGGCTTTTCAAATGGGCGGTCCGGGGGCATGGCCGGGGGCGCGGCGGTGGGCTGGGGGGTGTGGCGATAGTCCGGGAGTGGTCCAGGGGCGGGGTCGAGTGCTCCGGCATAGCGTCCTGTGCCGGGGCATGGCGCGCCGGCAGCTGGCCAGCATGCGCAAGTTACGACTGCCTCGGGTAGGCGTAACGTTTGGAGCAACGGTAGGGGGGATTTAGTTAGGGATGGGGAGTGGGTTAGATAGGGGAAGGAAGGGGAAGGTGGTGGGGGCCGGAAAAAAGTTCCCTCCAAAGCCGCTCCGATTTCGGAGCGGCCTTATGTGCACCCCCTTGCGCGTGCTGAGCCCGGATTTTATAACATGCGCGCGAACAAATCTACGCCCGCGCGTATCTTTTAAGATCTGGCCCAATGGTTTCAGATTTTTTAGTAGCATTAATTTTGCACGCTCCTTTTAAATTCTACCCCTTATTGAATAACTTTCCCAATTCTTCCTGTGTCAAAATAAACTCCAATTTACCAATAGACTCCAACATGTTGCACCCCTCAACATTCAGGAATACCAGCAGTACCTTAAAGGAAAAGGCTTACCCCATAACCCTTCCACATGTGTTCCATTATTCAGCACAATGGTAACGTTACATCACTGCTACATATTAAAACCAGATAGCCATCCAATAATTATGGTACATAGAACATTTACATTAATGCAAAGCTACGGACGGATTCTGCCACAATACAGTTGCATCAGGATTCTCTCACCATCCTTTGGTTTAAGAAAACATTTACACACTAGGGATGGGGCTTCGAGAGAAACAAAATAGGAAATGAAATGGAATTTATTTTGTTTTGGATCATTTTCAAAATGGAACTAGTTTAATTCTGACGAAGTTTCATTTTGAAAACATATTAAAAAAATAAATAAAAATGTCACCACTCAAGCCTTGGCCTAGGCCCGAAGCTGGGGCCTCACCTAAGCATAAGCAGAGACTCGATGAAGGGACTGTGATCTACGCACAAGCGTGATGCCGGGGTCTCAGCCTAGTCCCTGGCCCAATGCTTGTGCCTAGGCTGATACCCAATCAAAGGCCCAGATGCGAGAAATCTCCTGATGATCCCTCACATACTTACCAAATGTGACACCATGTCCTGGCCCATACCCGATGCCAGGGCCTCAGCCCAGACCCAGACCTAACGCCAGGGCTCAGCCCAGAGGCTGGGTCCTGATGCTGGGTCTCAGCTCAGTCCTAGGCCCAACGCCAAAGCTCAGCCTGGATGCCAGGTCTCAATGCCTGGGCCTCAGCCTAGGCCAGAGTCCAGACCCAGGCTCAATGCTGTGGCCTGGCCTAGAGACTGGGTCCCAATGCAGGACCTCAGCCTAGGCCAGGGCCCAGGCCCGATGCTATGACCCAACATAAAGGCTGAGTCCTGATGCTAAGACCAAGACCTGACACTGGGGCACAGTCCAGAAACCTGGTCCTGAGCCCAAGCCTCAGAGCTCCTCTTTGGCATCTTCTTTTTTCTGCTCTTCTTTGCCAACTGACACCAGCTGCTGGGATTGTTGTGTTGGAGTTAATTAACTCTGGCACATCCTCCCAAGAGGAGGACTGCCTTGCATCAAAATGGCACCCTCCGGCACATCAACCCCAGTGTACAGCGTCAGTTGGTGAAGAAAAGCTGAAGAAAGAAGATGTTGAATGGGAGCTCTGAGGCCTGGGTCTGACCATTGGCCAATGCTCAGGTGTCGGGCCTGGGTTTGAGCCAAGGCCCTGGCATTGGGACCTGGTTTTCAGGGCAGGCATGGGCCTGGGTTCTGGCCTAGACCATGGCCCAAGTGTTAGGGTCTAGCATCCAGATAGAGCCCCAACGTCAGGATTGTGTCCGGGCTGGAACCTCAGCATCAAAACCTGTCTGCTGGGCCAAGCTTCAGTATTGGGCTTGGGCCCGGATGTTGGGATCCAGCCTCTGAGCCCGGCCTTGGCTTTGGGCCTGGGTCTGGGCCAAGGTCGCAGCAACCTACCACTGCCTAGGTCTATGCAAGGCTGAAACTTCGGGACTTGTTGGCCCCAACGCCTAGGCCCAGGCCAAAGCCTCCATGACCTTAGCCTAGGCATTACCAAAGGCCCTAGCTTGGGCTGGGGCCTAGGCCTCATCTGTGTATTCCCCCCCCCCTCCCCCCAGACCAGGTAAAGAGGGACTGGAGAGGATCCTAGTACAGGCATTTTTCCAGGTGGGAGGGATGGGTGCAGGGCATGGGAGGCCCTGAAAGGCCTCATTTCTTTTCTTTTTTTTGGGGGGGTGGTTTTCAGTGTTTATTTCATTTTTTAAACTAAAGAAATAAAATAAACTTTACATGAAATGAAATTCATGGGGGAAAAGCCCCCCCCCCCCAAAAAAAAACAAAAAAAACAAAAAATGAAGCAACATATTCCTCCTTTCCACCTCTATTACACAAATCACATCGTTCCAGTTGTTACCTGAAAAGGAACAAAGCAGATTAGACAGATAATCCTCCTCTTTCCTATAAATAGGTTCATTCCAACTTTAAATGTTCAGTAAATTATTCCACCCGAAACATAATTTCAAACACACTAGGTTATAGAATACTTCACATTGTGGCCGTGCATTCAATGGAATCACTCCGTTCCGGAAACATAAATAAATCCCACCACTTGATCTCTACATGCACTGAACACAAAGGATTTCATTCTATTTATGCCTGGCCATCCATTGCTCCTACCATGTGACAGGGGCCGACCAATGGCACCGGTAGCCCCTGTGACATAGTAAGGTCAAAGGCTATCGGTGCCATTTTGAATACTGGCAGCTGAGGGCGTGAGTGCAGGAGATGTCTCCCGGACCATCGCTGGACCACCAGGGAGTTTTGGTAAGTCTTGGGAGGATCAGGAGGGTGGGGGGTTCGTTTAAATTTGCTCCTTTTGACGGCCGAATAATTCGGCGAAGATTTGTTGTATTCATGGGGAATCGCGATACATTTCGCTTCCCCAGGAATACAACAAATATGGCCATATGCGTTGCGGATTACCAATACGTTGGAAATGAATGCACATCCCTACAGGAATCTCTCTGGGATCTGGAATCATTTTCTTTTTCTTTCTTTCTCTCTTTCTTTCAAATCTCCCAGGGACACAGGAACTCAGTAACAGCAGGGTTACTGGTTTCTGGCTGTTCCCCTTAGGAAGCCTTTTCTGTTGCAGGCCCTTCATTATGGAACGCCCTTCCTGACAACTTCAGGTTAATAGCCAACAATAAGGATTTCAAGAAACATTTAAAAACATATTTATTCACACTTGCTTACAAATAATCTCACCACACTTGCTTTGTTTCATCTTTTCTGACACTTTTATTTTACCGTTTTTTAAAATTATGGTACATGTGTTTATATTTTATTTTATGTCTTTTTCAGTATTTATTATGTATTTCAATTTGTAAACTGCTTAGGGTGTACTTCCATTGTTCAAGCAGTATATAACAGTTTTAAAATAAATAAATAAATAGGGTACAGGCTAACTTCACCACAAATATTTTTTGGGCTTGGCAGAGCTGACTACCAGCAGTCCTGTCCTCTGCTAAAACCTGTCTGCTGCTTAATTCTCTACTTGGAAAATCTCTTTCTCTCAGAGCAAATCTTTGCTCCACTGATGTCATTATAAAGTAGTGGCAATTTTAAAAATCTTTACTTTCTTTGGAACTGCCACTCTCAGCCTTCCTGGTGACAGGGAAGAGGTGTCAGCCACTTCTATTTAATTTTCCTTATATTTTAAAAATAGCTGCATTGTCCCAAAACAAGGTTCTAGGGGCAAGTCACCTTACTTTTTAGTGCTCCTACACTAGGCAAATTACTGACAAAAGCCTTGAGACTAGGCCCCATGTTTTTGAGCTGTACAGTACACATACAGGGAGCCTGCAGAAAAACCTGGACTGGATTTCTGCTTAGACTGGAGTCCCAGCACAGGGAATTTCCCTGGCCACATAAACACACCAAATCAGCCTTGCACAAGTGATGTGGGCTAGCACTCGTCACTCCATTACTCAATCTGGTCCAAACATTTATTTTTTAAATATTTTTCCCTGGAGCTACATGGACTTGCTTACCAGGATTCATCTTTCTCTCCAGGACCCTACCTCCTACAGCCAAGAAGCATAGGCTATCCCAGCATCCCTTGCTGCTGTCTCTGCTGTGCTCTGATGTGCCTCTATCACTGAGGGGGGCTGCAGTAGCTTGTCACAGGGGGCTGTAGCAGCTTGTCACTGCTGCAGGAGCTTGGTAAGTGCCCTCTGCTGCTTGTCATTTCCCACGTCTTACCTTTAATTTAACCTGCCTTACCTTTTGCTTTACTTTGATCTCTTTTATTTTACTTTTGTGCCTCCCCTGTGGTGCTGATATAACCTAGCTCCTTTAAGAGTCCGGCCTGTGAGGTCATTGTTGCACCTCTGTTATTGTGGGCAGCAGAGCAGCCCTTCTCACAGCTGACACTGGGTGAGGGGTGGGGGTGAGACAGTACCCAGACAGCTGTCTCTGCCAAGCCCTGCCCAGCACTGCTTTCTGCAGCACAGGTAACTTTTTTAGTAAATATTTTTTTTAACCTGTTCACACTAGGCACAAAAAAGGGGACAGGAGACAGCAAGCTCCTGTCCTCTTGAAAGGCTAACTCAAAATCCACGAGAATTGATGGATCTTCAGGATGATAAACAGCTAGAACACACCATCTACAGACCCTACCTGGGGGAATAAAATGCAAATCTATATTCACTAAATCTGTACTGGACCTCCCCAGCAATTTAGTGCATTCTTTCTGGGAATGTATTTACATACAGGAAATAAAACCATGGTGAAAAGCAGTATTCCGTAAAACTATTTTTAAATATAACAGATAGGAAGCAGTTTTGAACTGCTGGTGGTTCTTTGAATTAACATGCTCAGTTTGGGTGGTGGATGATATACGTGTTTTGGGTTTGGTTTTTTTAAGTTTGTGTGCACATGCACTGTTGTGACTATTGAATTCTTTTCCTGCATTATTATTTTGCAGTTTCTAGCCTAAAAGGAAATTCTCAAAAGCTCTACTACAGTAGGTTATTAGGAAAAGGGCATTCTTTGGATGTTTGCTGCCTTGATAGATAGTCAATTGAATACTTTCAGAAACACCTGTGAAGTTGCATCTTCCCTATAGAGTTGGGGGTAGTCAAGTTCACTTTTTCCTAATGATTTAATGATGCCATTTTTTCCATAAAACCATGCACACATCAAGGTGTCTCAGCACGATAATCTATTAGCGTGATGAATCAAAGGCAATTCATAAAATCAAGCATTCTCAAAGCAGCACTTAATCATTAGCACTCAAAGCTCTCCAAGGATTAATCCTGCTGAGATACTGTGTGACTGGCTGGCTGGCTGGCTGGCTGGCAAGCTTTGTCTCTTTGGTTTAAGTACTCACACGGTAATAACTGTAACTTCTATTTCCACAAAAATATGAAGGCGCGCATAAAGTTATGCTGTCAAATGCAACCAGATATCCCTTACATGGATCAATATACCTTCTTTTGCAGCACGAGAAAAAATGCTTCAGAACTGAAGCCTACAGGAATGTACCTAGGGGGACTTTGTAGGGCTCTGTTGGACAGGCTCTGATGGAAATGAAAGGGGCAAAAAGCATCTTCCAGCTAATCATAAATCTTTCTCCATGGGGATCTTAATCTAATAGGAGAAGATGTGGAATGGCAGTTTAACAAAATAATGAGCATCTTGTGAGGAAACAGATTTTAATTTCATGATGTCACACTAAAAGCAAGGGTAAACCACTAGGACATCAGTTCTCTCACATTATCCTAACTTGGGCTCATAGAAAAAAAAAAAAAAAATCCTTAAAGAACAGCACTTTTGGTAAACTTCTGCACACAGCAAACTATCTAATACAATAAAGAAAAGTCTGAGGTGCATCTCTGCTAGATTTCACCTCTTGCAATTTACAGGGCAAATGCTGAACTTTTTTTACTCAGGTAACCAATTGCTTATCCACATAAGAAGGGCCACCGAAAACAGTCCTCCTCCCTCCCCCCACTGTTCACAAGGAAAAAGGGGTAAGGTTTGAACAGGGGAGGGAAAGAATGGGCATATTTAATGTGTTGGATTTGTGGACCCTTGGGCCGGTCGGGACCGGCAGACGGAGTACTGCAAAGCAGTAGCGAGAGCCCCAACCGGGAGGCGGCACGGATGGAGAAGTGGCTGGCCCGAGGAGGAACCTGGAGAGCCCTTTGCGACCAAGGGCTAGGCAAAGAAGAGGAAGACGGGTGGAGCTGACACAATGGTGAGGAAGTCTTCGCCCTGGAAGCCGAGCCTCCCCCGAGAGGAGCTCGTAGGGACCCAGCCGCTGGGACTTAGGAGAGCCCGCGGGGGCAGAGTCAGACGGGATCCGCGGTCGAGTGCCGGAGGGTCGTTGCTCACCAGTCCAGAGTCGAGTGCCAGGGAATCGTCGTAAGCCAGATCAGGATCAGGAGCCAGAGGGTCGTCGTAAGCCAGATCAGGGTCAGGAGCCAGAGGGTCATCGTAAGCCAGTCCGGGATCAGGAATCAGGAAGACAAGGAAGCACAGGACGCAGCAACTAAAGACAGGAAAACCTGGAACCTCCTTGCAAGGCAATCTCTAGGCCGAGCTGCAGGGTTTAAATACCCTGCAGCGTCTGACATCATCCGGAGGTGTCCCCTGCCATTTCCCGCGCTGGCCCCTTTAAATATTGGCCTAAGACGCACGCGCGCGTCTAGGGGGCGGGGCTAGCCGCCACGGAACGCCGGCTGCTGCGTCGCAGCGAAGAGGGCCTGGCAGGAGCGACCGCAGGCCCGGGCGAGGCGGGGAGACGCCAGGCCTGCGGTGGCCGAGGTCCCCGGAGGTCCGGGGAACGCGGGCCCAGCGCGGGACCCCGATGGAGTAGGTAGCGATTCCGGGGCCGACCCGGAATCGCAACATAATGCAGATATGTTTGCCCCTGTTTCAAAGCAGCTACAAATGTATGTGGGTACATAAGAACATAAGAACATGCCATACTGGGTCAGACCAAGGGTCCATCAAGCCCAGCGTCCTGTCTCCAACAGTGGCCAATCCAGGCCATAAGAACCTGGCAAGTACCCCATACATTAGAAACTCAGTACCCATTTCCAAAAGGAATCCCTGCAAAGAGACGGGGGTCCCCTTTGACAGCTTGCAGAGCAGAAGGTACAATGTCTCACAATTGTCTCAGTGATTTGAATTTAATAAGGTTTTAGCTGTTGGTTCACATGCCATATGAAAGAGGGACCCATGTAATCTCAAAAGCACATGCACAAGAGCAATTCTTATGCTGGTGTAACAAAAAGGATTAGAGCCCAGTAATCCCCAGAGCCAATATTTATTTATTTATTTATTTATTTATTTATTTATTTATTTATTTATAACTTTTTATATACCGAGGTTCAATTAACAAGATTAATTATCACTTCGGTTTACATTACAACCAGCAAAAAATAACAGAGACAAAGTCTTGTTTTACAATGAACAGGGGAGAAGTAACCTGGATTAAAACAATGAACAGGGTAGAAGTAACCTGGATAAACATAAAATGGGTGAAGCAAGTATAGAGAATTGGGTCTGTATAACTTGGGCGAAAAGCAGGGACATTAAATAGGGGATGGCAATATGGCAACAAGGACCTAGAGTTTTCTCTTTTAAAGGGAGATAGTAAAATGTGAGGGATTTTCAAAGCCCTTGCTTGGCTCCTGACTTATCCAGTCAGAATTGTTTGTCTAAGTTACACTTATTTTCAGGCGAACCTGGCCTGCTAAATATTTTAGCTAAAAGTCAACCTGCTCAAATTAGGGAGCTAAACTTAACTGACTAAGGGGGTCATTTTCAAAAGCGATCGCACGCGAAAAGGTGGTGCGATGGCTGCCGGCTTTCACAGGCCCGCCCCCCGCTTCGCCCCCCCTCCCCTCCGTTACCGCCGGATTCTCTAAGGTCCGTGACCTTAGAGAATCCAGGCCTAAGTCAGAAGCCTTCCCCAACCGTGCGTCCAAGAGTGCGCATATTTTGTCCAGTGAATCTAATCAACCAAATTCAGTCACTCTGTGCAATATTTTCACCCGTGAAGGATCTAGTCAGCCAGCAAGCAAGTTAGTCGCCTAGACCGATCACAAAATTCACCTCTTAGTCCTTATTAGTAGTGCAGAGTAGGTATTCTTTATTTAAAAAAAAAAAAAAAAGAAAGAAGAGGTTATTGCATTAATATTCACTGTGTGCAAGTTTTTATTTTAATTGGTCTGCAGAGTTGTGGCATGTGAGTGGGATATAAGTGACCCTTTTGCTTTTAAGTATTAATCAGTTTGGTTTAAGATAATGACGAAGCCGTTCTTGGAAGATTCTCAAGCTGTTTGATTGTACAGCTTGCCAGGATCAATACGAAACTTTTGTAATAGAATTTTCACTTGGTAAAGGATTTTCAGTCCCTTCTTTAGGAGTCTTCTTTCTAAATGCAGTCCAACTTTTCCTGACTACATATTCTTCTTTAGGCACATCTCAATCTGAGATTTTTTTTTTTTTTTTAAATCAAAATACAGTAATGTGAGATACCAAAATAACATCAGCTCTTGAAAAACAGCTTTGAGGTCATCTGGCACATACTGGTCCCAGGTAGCGACGGGGAAGGAGTGAGTGGGAGTTCACTCCTGCCCTCAGATACTGTATGTTCCCATTGCTGGAGTAAACCTTTGGGGGCACGGGGGTGAGGAATGTGGGCGTGACCATAAATTGGGCTTTGGCATGATTCTAAGGTGGGGGACAAGGGGGCAGGGCTTAACCAAAGGTTCTAAATTTAACATTTTCAGCCAATAAGAGGCATAGGGATTCGGGAAGGGGAGGGCGCTAAGGCAACTGGAGACTTTCATTGACACTAGGGGGTGTCAGGAGGGGAATCTTTCATGGGCCGTGAGGCCCCTTTAAATCCCCACAGCAGTTCACTTGGACCGCCACTTCCCGAGCACACACTGCCAGCTTTCACAGCTCTGCCTCTTTCTCTACGCTAGGTAAAAACTGTGAGCGTACTAGGGGAAATTTTAGAGTACAAGGCATGAGGCCATTCATACTGCAGCCCATATGCTCAAATGTCAGAGGTGCCCCTTCTCAAGCGTGCAGTCACTCGATTACTGCTGTCCAAAAGCTGTGTGCAAAATTGATGCACACACTGCCTGCTCTGGGATATGGATTGCTGTGGCAAGGGAGGGACCTCCGAGTGCAATAGCACCCCCAGACACAGAAAAGGACAGAGACTTTCACAGCACATAACTGACCGAGTCGCACACTCACACACTTATCTTTTGAGTATGGACTACCTGCGGCACTTCCTACACCTACACAGGGCCAATGTGTATGTTCCTGGAATGTTTGTCATCAAACAACATTGATGTCTGTGGCTGCTTGTCCCTGACTACTAATGAGGTAGTCTGAGTCTTTCCTCGGCACAGATTATCTATACCTGGCCAGATAAAACACATCTGTCAGAGGCATATTTGACACCTACTTTGTCTGAGGTACTGATATGGGCCCCTCAAGGACTTAGGTGGCACTAAATGCATGTCTGGCAAGAGATCAACACAGAAAGGCCATCAGCCATCATGGCAACTACATGAGACCTCTGGGAGCAGTAGGCCTATACGTTCAGTACTGAGTTCCGTTTACTATGGAGGCAGCTTGTAGGCTCATGAAGTCATCACTTGTCAACAGATTCTCTAGCCATAATGCTATACACAGAGCCGATCATTGACACTGTAGGAACACACCTGCCCTGCTCACCACTAACTAAAAATCACTTACACCACAAGAGGCACAGCCTAAAGGATAGCAGCTGTTTCTGATTCCCCACACACCATGACAGGCATGTGGATCAGTAAGGCCCTGCAAGAATGAAAGCACGGAAATGTGTGGAGTGACGGAAAAGAACTATCTGCAAGCTGTTTGGCGCAGGAGTGCTCAGCCTAAATGCTTTAATGGCGGTCACAGATCGCACCAGGACTGTAAGAGATACTAGCTATAGGTGAAAGCAAAATACTCTGCATATTTTCTGGTTACATACAGCTACACCTCATGACTATCCGGGAGCCATAATGGCCAAGGGCCTTGCAGCACCCTGACATCTCCATATCTGAGTAAGGCTACCTGTGATGGCTGAGTTGAAGCCAGGAGGTTCAAACACATCTTACTGTTGGCTTCTATGACATCAACCTTTGCTTAGGAGAGATGTGGGTGCCCTAATAGTGCTTAGAAACTATATTGTGATGGTGACATCTCAGAGATCATTGGGAAAATACAAGTGAATGCAGGACACCATCTGACTCCCAATCCTGCCTTCACAGAGCCGGACATGCATCCTGGTGAAGGTTCCCTGGGAAGGTAATGGAACCTACATGACATCACGACGGCCAAGTTCCTCACCTTCTGCACATTATCATTTATAAATTGCACAGCTAGGTGTAGTGTGGTGCTTCTGTATCAGGGTGCATGCAACCACCAAGAGGAATGCTAGCTTGGAAGGACCTGTGTGCTTTGTGGGAATGGCACTAGGTAGCACAGGCGGTTTACCCAAGGCTGTAAGGGAAAGCATGCCACTAGAGCACTCTGATGTCTGCAGTAGGGTTGCCAACTGGCTCCAGTTTTCAGGACAGGTAAATCCTGTCCAGGTTTGGAACCCATTACATGCTGGAATTTCATCTGATTTCCCTATAGCTTTTCCGAGCAAAACCAAGACTATCAATACCTGCATGCATGGGAGTAAGACCAGGACTGGACCAACATGTCCTGTAAATTGGGATCCAATTGGAAAACCTAGTCTGCAGTGACTCTGAAACTGGTGAGGCAGTGGGATCAGCTGTGTCTTGGCACGCCCATGTGACATTAAAGGTGTATTACTTCTCATGTACATGTTTCTAAGCTACTGAATGAGGCAGTAAAAATGGGAAATCTGTCACTGTAACTTTAAATTGTCTACCTGTCCCTTTAGGCTGTGCGTTAAAGCTTCAGAGCTATTTGAGATGTACAGCATTTCTAGAGCTGTAGCTCTCCATGCTCGAGGAGCAGCTGGGGTGGCATCATACTTGTGGCACTATCTCATCCACATGTGAGCGCTAGCAAGCCACACAGCGCCAGCTAGGCCACAAACTGTCGTGCCACACTTGCCTCTTTTAGTCTCACTATCTGGCAGAACACATTACGGCAGCCACATGTATTTGATGTAATCTTTACTTTCACAACTGTTTTTCAAGTACAGTCTACTGCTCCATTGTCAAGACGAATCTTGAGTAGGCATACGTGTTTTCTGTTACACACTGACCTACACAGAGAAGCAGTGAGAGAAAGAAAGATGATAGCGAGGAGAGCAACAGCTAACAGTCTACTGCCTCCCTTCCCTGGAAGGGGATGTGGTAGGTGAGGCCTATCAGGCAAAGTAGTTTTGTATAAGGTTTTGGCAAAGCTGGCTGCCACTTAGATGGCTGTCTTTGGCTCATGCAGGAACACATGGGGGATCTGGGGGGGAGATCCGGATGTATCTCCATTCGTAGTCCATGGCATAAAGCGAGAATATGGAAGACTCAGCAAAGCAGCACTATCTGTGTAAATTTGGGTGGGGCATACATTAAAGCTCCACCTGTATTATCCAAACAGCGAAAGCGATTTTTGAGAACTCCAAAGTTGCGTTCAATGACACATGGGTAGCGCATAAGGCTTCGTTGTAACTCATCTCTGCTGGCATGATGGGAATGGCAACAGGGGTGAGAAGCCAGGTCCTGCAACTTGGCAATCTCCTGCAGCAATGACAGATTTTAGCCATCGATCATAGCATTGTCACTTCCAGATCTGGCTGGCAAACCACAGTATCCTATAAGACTATAAGCCTGTACCTTTCCCTGAGCCTTCAAGGGCGATTTGCCTAGCCTAATTGCACATCACATTGTTCTGGGCCAGTATATGTGCAGGATAGCAGTAGCCAAAAGTAGCTCAGTTCTTCAGGACTACTAAATCGCAACTGGGTATGCCAACAATTGCGTGCCAGATCCTTGCAACTGAGCTAAGTCTACTGGTGTGTAGCTGTCTCCCAACCTTGAAGCAATACATAAGAGCTGCCACACCTGTGTTAGCTGAAAAAACAGTACCTCATGGTGTGATTGTCTGCTTTGCAATTTGTGAAGCCGGACACAGGGAATATGGCAGGCCACTAACATGCACAGGACACTGCTTCTGGTTGAGGTGTGTGAGGCTCGAGACAAACTGTGGCCAACACTCTGGATGATGCTTCACCAACCAGCCACACGTGATCGTGCAGTACCAGCAATGTGGACCCTTCAGGCTTGTCATTAACCAGTGAGATTTAAATAGCTCCCAATCAGGCCGATACAGTACAGTGCTCTCCAACGGAGCTCACTGTTAACCTGCCATTGGACACATGCTTTCCCTTACCCCTTATTCAGTAAGGGGCGGAAAACGCGCATCCATCCCGCCGAACCTAATAGCGCCCTCAACATGCAAATGCATGTTGATGGCCCTATTAGGTATTTGCGCGCGATTCAGAAAGTAAAATGTGCAGCCAAGCCGCACATTTTACTTTCAGAAATTAGCGCCTACCCAAAGGTAGGCGCTAATTTCTTCCGGTACGAGGAAAGTGCACAGAAAAGCAGTTAAAACTGCTTTTCTGTGCACCCTCCGACTTAATATCATGGCGATATTAAGTTGGAGGTCCCGAAGAGTATAAAAAGTGAAAAGAAAAAAAAATTGGAAGTCGGCTAGAGGCTGTCAGGTCGAAAACCGGACGCTCAATTTTGCCGGCATCCGATTTCCAAGCCCGTGGCTGTCAGCGGGCTTGAGAACCGACGCCGGCAAAATTGAGCATCGGCTGTCAAACCCGCTGACAGCTGCCGCTCCTGTCAAAAAGGAGGCGCTAGGGACGCGCTAGTGTCCCTTGCGCCTCCTTTTGCCCATTTCTACTGCCGGGCCTCATTTGATTACTGTATCGCGTGCACAGGCGAGTGGCCTGTGCACGCGCTGGGAGAGCGGGCATTCGCCCGCTCTCCCGCGGACTTTACTGAATCGGCCTGAATGGGAGGATAGGAACAGGGCTATTTTGAAATTTAACACATAGAATGTGTATAGTGCCTGCTCACACACCAAGCTTTAGGGTCGGTGCATTGTTTTCCATCACAAGATTTACAGGCCTCTGCAGCATGAGGAAGAAAAGCCAGACCCTGGGGCAATGGCCTGCAGATGTAACTGTACAAGCCACTTGTCATAGCAGCGATGCTTTTCCTCCTCCCCCAGCCACCTCCCATTTCTGTGCCATTTGCCACAAACACATAGTCAGAGATGGAATATAAAAAGAAGTGTCTCTCTTACCTACGGTGACCTGCTGTTACCGTACAGGCCATCCTCAAAATTTTCACACAGGCCTGATTGCCTAAGTATAAAGGAATTGTGCGCAGTTCCCGGGTACCTGGCCACCATGTCAAGGATGCGCAGACGAGCATCACAGACCATTTGCACATCAATGGAAGGGAAGAGCTTTCTGTTGCGGTTACATCTCCTCCCTGTCACGGAATGAAATGATGGCCAGGTGAGTGCAGTCGATAGCTCCCAGAACATTGGGAAATTTGGCGAAGGCATAAAAACCTCTCTTCAAGCCCATCAAGTTCTGCCTGTTGCAAGGAAATTCTACGTAGTGATTAATGCGGTCAGAGACTGCTGTGATGACCAGGTCCAGACAGCGTGAAAAAAGTGGTTTGGGACATTCTCCCCCATGACCCCTACTGTCGTTTGGAAGGAACCGGTTGCCATGCAATGCAGGGTGGCCAACAGTTTGGTGAGGCCAGGCACGGCATGGGACCTTTTTGTGACCGGCTCCAAATCCCCTCGCATTTCTTCATACAATTCCAGGATAGCCCGAGAGCTGAGGCTCTCGGGCTATCCTGCAAACCACATAGTCCTCTGGCATGCCCAGCAAGGATGTTTGTGAAGGAAGGATGCGCTCCCTGTATCTCCTACACCGTGGCCACCTGCGTGCCAGGCGTTGCCCTGGGCCCCGACCCTGTGGAGCCCGTGCCTCTGCCTCCGATGCAGGCACTTCCCGCAGCCTCAGGTATCCACCCCTCCCCCCAACAATTAAACTTGCCATGAACTTTATAGCTCTAGGAACCTTGACCAGGCAAGAACAGATGTTTTTATTGGGGCAGGAAGGCCTGGTAAGTGTGTCCATTGTCATTCCTCTTTTTATCGCGTGCAATAGTTGCTGCGATAATACCCACGAGCCACAATATTGGCGGCGATAAGCATTTTTTTTACGGTACCGCAAAAAAAAATAAGGTGTAGATATTTCTGGCGTTAAATCCCACGATAGTGTGCTTAATCTATCACACACCGCACTTGCAGACCCTGATTTCCATTTACTTTGCCCAAACTCCTCCCACTCGAATATTAATTTTTAATTTGCATATGCATTTTGTGATGCAGTATTTATCGTGTATGTTAGGGCCTTATCATGTATATTATGGCGTTATCGTGAGCGATTAGGCCCTAACGCAAAATGATAAATGACCCTGTTAGCCAGATAGGTAGCGCTTCCCTAAAATGCCCCAACCTGCCTCTCACTTATTCGGCGGTTTAACTGAGTAATTATTTATTTATTTATTTAATTTATTTGTTTGGTTTTATATACCGACGTTCATCAGGAACATCACATAAATACAGTTAAAAGAAAAAAAACAAACACAATTAGTTACATCAGAGAATTAAAAAACACTCATTTAGTTGGCTAAGTGCTCAATGCAGTCAAATATTCAAACATCACCACTTAGCCGGCTAAGTCGGAACTTAACCAGCTAAGTGGAATTGAATATTGAATCCAGTAATATTTTAAGATATATGCAATGCTTTTCATCCAAACTGGATCCTACCACACTGTGCAATGTACAGACCTTCATAAACATTATTGTGACACCTTCAGTGGGAATAGCATGGCAGCCCATCTGGTGTTCAGATTGCATGAAAGCCTCAAATGGATTGAGGGCAGAAGGAACAATGCTATTATTATTGTCATTATTATGACAGTGATATGTTGGAGTGGGCTCCTAGGAACTCTCAGGTGCCTCTTGTTAAATTATTTAGACAGCAATTTTCAAAAGTCATTTACCCCTGTAAGTGACTATTTGCCCTGGGGGGAAGAGCTTTTTGAAAATTCATCAGTTCTGTACATTAATAAAAGTGCACAATGCATGTTCTTTTACCTGCTTTGAGCAGAGGCATTTCCCGGGGAGGAGAATGAAGCAGTATGCCTAGTTTTGCATTTTAAAAACTAAGTGCATTGCTTTAGGAAGGAAAAAATGTTTACAGCAAAAAGGGAGATGCAAATCTCTGCAGGTAACTTTTTCCTAGGCAATTTTCAAAGGGAAAGAAAGTATGTGCTCACCTTGCCTATGAGAATTTAATGCAAAGCTTGTAGATGAAAGCAACCATGGACTTTGTATCAAAAGGCATAATTCTGAAAATACACCTTCCCCTTCCCCCCTGACTGAAAACAAGTGAATGGTTCATCCCATTATGTTTCATGGTTAGAAATGTATATGTATGCACGTGCATATACAGATGTGGCAGAATACTGCCCTCAAAATCTTTTGCAACCCTGATCCCAAGGTTGTGATCCTTAACCTCTAGCAAAATTGTTCCTTAAGCTCTACCCATCTTACTTTGTTAAATAGTAGGGGTTAAATAAGGGATTTATGCCTTCAATTTAAAAGTATTTTAAACTGCCATTCTGAGTTAGTTTAACCCGTTCATAACAGCGTACAACAACACTGAAACATCGTACATTAAAATACAGCCATTAAACAACATCTGTTATCTAGCCTCTTACTATTAGTGACTAAATCCTAACAGCAACATATTATATTAAAAACATTACAAATTCTATTTTATTATCCCATAAATTCCCACAATAAAACCGGCTTCCTGAGCCACTTTTCTCCCATTTACCATACCCCAACATAAAAATTACAGCTCCTTCCATAACCAAGCAACACCTTACTGGATCCCAACAGATAAACAAATTTAGCCCTACTCCCTCCCCCCCCCCCCCCCGCCCCAGATTAGAATCAAAACTGCAAGGGTCCATATTAATAACTCTATCAAAGAATTCTTAAAAAGAACAGCCTGAGCAATTGTTTGCGCACACCAATGGAAAAGGCAATGCCTTCAACTTCGTCCTGGAGGTCATATAGTTCATCTCTACCCTACGATTCCTTGGAATGCTATTCCATAATGTAGGGGCTCCTAAGGAGAATGTTCTGGTCCTAAAGCATGTGAGATAAGGTTGGCATACAGATGTTACAGCCAGTAATGCCTCCTGCAAGGACCGGAGCTCCCACCCTGGCACATAGTCTCCCATCATAGGTGTAAGCCCATCTCCGGGAGATCACCACACTCCAATAGGGCCATGAAAGAATTTATCGTTCTTGAGGCCGGCTCGGATCGCAAAAAAGGTCCTGCAGACCCTCCTGTCACCCAGGGCCGGATTTTTTAATGGAAGGGAGAAGGAATTTCTCCTTTTCTTTCCCTTAGGGAGCTTGAATGCCAACAAATCACACCGGAGACTCTGAAAGGGTGTCCAAAAATAAACGTTCTTGTCTGGGTTTGTTGAAAAACCAATGGCACAAATCACATCAGTTCTTAATCCTCAGATGGCATTTAGTCTTTATCTAAGCAAGGGTCTCTCTCTTTCTCTCTCTCTCTCTCTCTCTCTCTACCAGGGTCAGGGTCACATACCCTCCAGGGCTTGGATAAGTAAGGCACCCCAGATGGACAGGAGTATTCTAAGTGGGCTGACAAAACCCCTTCCAAATTGGCAATGAAACAATTATAACACAGTCTCTGCACAAATTCCCAATTTACCTTTTCCCCAGAGAGAAGATTCCAAGTGGGGGTCCTCAAAGATCTCAAAATGGTCTTACAGTTCTCTCAATGTCCAGTGTTTCTCTTTCTCTCCAATCCTTGATGGAAAAGGATCCCGCCAGGAACATGGCAGCTCTCAGATGCTCCTCTTGTCAGGGTAGGAAGAGGGGGGGGGGGGGGGTAGTAAAAACCTTCCTCCCACATCTTGTAACCAAAATACTTCTTCCCAAAACTTATCTTAACATCCGAAATACGTGCAGCAGGTCACAACCATTGCCCCGTTCTCGATGAGGGTGCAAAGGGGCAGGTCTTCCTTCCCTGGGCCCCACCAGAGGGAGACTTCCCTGTAATCTTTCTCCAGGCCAAAACCCAGCAGTCCCACGAAGCTTTCTCACAACGAAAATGAAAACATCCCTAAAAAAAACAACCAACCCAGAAAATTGACCTAACCAACCAGAGAGTGGACTAGAAATGCAGCTTCCCGACCCTCTCCCTGAACTGCAGGCTGGTGGTGCCTGAGTCCAGAGGTAGGCCCAGAAACAACTGAGGCAGAAACCCCGACTCCTCCTAACTCCAAAACCAAAGCTGCACTGCTCCACTTTCTAAGGGAGAGAGGGGGGGGGGGGGGGGCGAGTATCCCAGCTCCCTCAAAGGAAGGGGGGGCTGTTCCAAATAGTGCCTCCCCTTAATTACCTAAGCTACACTGTTCTTAGCTAAATAGTTAAGCTAAGGGCAATACTAGTAATTAACCCAAAGGGTCATTACATGGCTGTAAAGGGAGAGGCTCACAGTGTGTTGTGCTCTTCCTATTCTTTTATGCCCTTCCGGAGGAAGTGGTGAAGTCTAAAACTGTGAACGACTTCAAAGGGGCGTGGGATAAACACTGTGGATCCATCAAGTCTAGAGGGCGTGAATAAAGTGGAGACATTCAAACACTGCACGGAGCGGCAGTAGCCACAGCGGCATTCAAACACTGCACGGAGCGGAAGTAGCCACAGAGGCATTCACGGAGCGGGATGCCAGTGGCCAGTAGTTGGTGTTCCACCTTCACGGAGCGGAAGGATGGAGGGCTGCTATTTCAAAAAAAAAAAACAAAAAAATAAAAACAAGGGTGGGTAAGAGTATGGGGCAAGGGGGTGGCCTGCTTGTTGCAGCGGTTGCTACCCCCAATTGAGCTGGATGTCACTTGGATGCAGATTCAAAGCTGCTCTCTAAATTGGGTGGAGGGGAATTAGGGCTGGAGGGTACTGGAAGCCAATAGTAACAGGTGGGAGAGAGAAAAAGGGGAAAAAAAATGGATAAAGTGCGTAGCTTGCTGGGCAGACTTGATGGGCCATTTGGTCTTCTTCTGCCGTCATTTCTATGTTTCTATGTTTCTATGTTTTGCTGTGAACTTTACAGTGAGAGGTTTGCATTAACTCCTGTGGAAGAAGCAAGACTGCAAATAATCTCATCAAGGGGCCGATGCAAAAAAAAGCGCAGGAAGCAGCAGGTCTTCAATGCGGCCGGCTGAGTTGGGTTTTTTTTTTTTTACTTTTAAAAGAAGTACAAAAAAGCAGTTTTTTCTGCTTTTCTGTACTTCTTTTCAATGCGCTCAGCTATTAACGCCTGCGTCTGAGAAGCACTTTTATTTTTTTGCATTGGAGTGAATGAGTAATATCATTAGGGGTAGATTAGCACCTATTTAAACCACGTCCAACTGCGGGTTATACAGTCAGTGCACATGACTGAGCACACTGTATTGCATTGGCCCCAAAGAGAGTAAGTCTAAAGCTCTAGGCCAATGGCCACTACTCTCGGGAGCCCCTACAAGCAATATGGAATCATTGCATAGAAGACCAGGGCAGGGCCCAGGCCTGATGCCCCAGCCAGCACAGAGGACAGGTCTCAAAGCCTGGGCCTTGGCCTAGACCAGTGCCTGGACCCAGGACTGATGCTGTGGCCCAGCCTGGAGGCCAGGTTCTGAGACTGAGGCCTCGGCCCAGACCCAACACCGGGACCTGGCCCGGAAGCTGGGTCGTGATACCTGGGCCTCAGCCTAGCCTAGGGCCTAAACCCAGGCCCAACGCCACAGCCCCTACATCAAAATGTCATCTTCCAGTGGAGAGGATGTACCAGAGTTAATTATCTCCAGTGCAACAACCCTAGTAGAAGGCATCAATTGGCAAAGAATAGTTGAAGCGAGAAGATGCCGAAGAGGAGCTCCAAGGCTTGGGCTCCAGGCCTGGGCCTGATCCTGCGCCGAGGTTTAGGTATGGAACTCACTGGGCCTTGGTGTTGGATCTGTGTCTGGGCTGAGACCCAGGCATTGAGATCCAGCCTTTGGGTTGGGCCCCGGCATTGGAACCGGGCCAGAACATGGCACTGGATTTGCTAAGTAAAGTGGGAATCATTGAGAAATTTCCCAGATCGAGTCCTTTGCTTGAGTCTCGGCCTGGGCCCCGGCATTAGCCAGGTTCTAGGCTGACACCCCAGCATCATGCTGCAGCCCCATAGTCAGGTCGCATCCTGTGCCTAGGCAAGGCCCAGAATTTGGTCCTAGGCTTAGACCAAGGCACCTGAGTCACACTCGGGCATAGGCTGAGATCACTGCTTTGGGTCTCGGACTATTCCCTAGGCGAGGCCCCAACTTTGAGTCTAGGCCTATGCTTGACCAACAACTTTATATTTTTTTAATAGGTTTTCAAAATGAAACGAGATTCCGATGAAATTTTGTCGGAATTGAACTTGTTCCATTTTGAAAATGATCTGAAATAAAATAGGAAATTTTGTCTCATTTCCTATTTTGTTTCTCATGAATGCTTATTTCTATTGTTTATTGTATAATATTGACTGGGTGGGAGTTCTGGGTAAACTGAGGGCAGTTCAGGCTGAAGAGCCAGGAAGATGAACTGAACCAAATCACAGTGAACCTGGAAGATGTAGTTGGCCAGATTGATAAACTGAAGCATAACAAATCACCTGGACCAGATGGTATATACCCCAGAGTTCTGAAAGAACTCAAAAAGAAATTTCAGACCTATTTCAAGTAATTTGTAACCTATCATTAACATCATCTTTTGAACCTGATGACTTTGAAGGTGGCCAATGTAACCCCGATATTTAAAAAGAACTCCAGAGATAATCCAGGAAACTGTGAGCCTGATTTCAGTGCCAGGAAATATCGTGGAAATTATTATAAAGAATAAAATTATAGAATATATAGACAGACATGGTTTAATGGAACACAACCACCATGGATTTACCCAAGGGAAATCTTGCCTCACAAATCTGCTACATTTTTTTTGGTGAATAAATATGTGAATAAAGGTGAACCAATAGATGTAGTATATTTAGATTTTCAGAAGACATTTGACAAAGTCCCTTATGAGTGGCTTCTAAAAAAACTAAAAAGACATGGGATAGGAGGCGATGTCCTTTTGTGGATTGCAAAATGGTTAAAAGACAGGAAACAAGAGAGTAGGATAAAATGGTCTGTTTTCACAGTGGTAAACAGTGGAGTGCCTCAGGGATCTGTACCCGTGATTTTTTAATTATTTATAAATGATCTGGAAAGGAATATGACGAGTGAGGTGATTAGATTTGCAGATGACATAAAATTATTCAGAGTAGTTAAATCACAAGCAGATTGTGATAAATTGCAGGAGGACCTCGTGAGACTGGAAGATTGGACATCCATATAGCATATATGTGTACAAGTGCAAGGTGATGACTCATGCTGTAGTTACACAATGCTAGGTTCCATATTAGGAATTATCCTCTAGGAAAACGATCTGATTGTCATAGTTGATATTATATTGAAACTGTCAGCCAGTGTGCTGTGGCGGACAAAAAAAACAAACAGAATGTTAGAAATTATTAGGGAAGGAATGGCAAATAAAGCAGAGAATGTCATAATTCCTCTGTATTGCTCCATGGTGAGACTGCAATTGTAGTCACTGCATCTCAAAAAAAGATAGTTGCACTGGAGAAAGTACAGAGAAGATTGACCAAAATGATAAAGGGCATGCAATGGCTCCCCTATGAAGAAAGGCTCAGGAGGTTAGGGCTGTTCATCTGGGTGAAGAGACGGCTGAGGGAGGATATGATAGAGGTCTACAAAATCATGAAAAGACTTGAACAGGTAAATGTGAATCAGTTATTTTCTCTTTCAGATAATACAAGGACTAGGGAGCACTCCATGAATTTAGCAAGTAGCACATTTAAAACATATTGGAGAAAATTCTTATTTACTCAATACACAATTAAGCTCTGGAATTTGTTGCCAGAGGATGTCGTTAAGGCAGTTAGTGTAGCTGGTTTTTAAAAAGGTTTGGATAAGTTCCTGGAGGAGAAGTCCATAAACTGCTATTAATCAATAGGGAATACCCACTGTTTGTTGCCGGCATTAATAGCATTACATTTCTTTCATGTTTGGGCACTTGCCGGGTACTTGCCATGTACTTGTGACTTGGATTGGCCACTGTTAGAAACAGGATACTGGGCTTGATGGACCCTTGGTTTGACCCAGTATGGCATAGTTTATGTTCTTTATGTCGATGCTCTAGAGAAGGCCTGGGTGAACTGGTAGACTAATTGGTAAATCAGTTAATTTCAATTGTACATGCTGACTTGTGCTTGTATTTTGGGACTTATGCAAGTCCTGCTTTACTGTCACATGTAAATTATATGTGCATATTATTTGAAAACAGGTACAAAAAATATGCACTTTCAATACATTGATATATCTGGTTTTGCTGCATTGCACGTATTCGCAAGTATGTTGTGGGGTACAGATACATGAGGATTATAAAATACTATGGTACTATCGCCATATTCATGCTTATATGCTGCCGCACACAGTTGTTTGAAAGTTATCTTTTGTGTATTGTCCTGCAAGTTTCCTTACTTCTCTCTTGCTATAAAAAATAAGAGAAGTACCATATCTGGATTTCTGGCCTGATGTCCTTCTAACTCATTCCCCCTGCCAGGATTTGAAACATTAAAAACAATGGTGACCATCTGACACAAAATATGCATATAAAATGATAATACAGGCTGCAGCACCCAGGCAATGTGAAGCAGGGTCAGGTGGGCTTCAGGCCACATCAGAGAACAGTAGAGAAGGTGACCACACATGCGAGTGAGATAGTGTGTCAGCTGTGCAGGAGTCAAGACACCCTCAGGGATAGCAGCGGAGGAGGTCTGGTAAGATGAAGGAGAGATGGCACAAGAGCTTCCTTGAGATTGGATAAAATAGGGGAAGTGTTAGGCGAGTGTGCCAGTATCGGGCCCAGTGAGCAATGACTATGAGGAAACTGCAGGTGGTTGAAGCAATGGAGGCCACTAACTTGGGGTAAGTGTACATGGGAAGCAAAAGCAGACAAGAATTGCGAAGGCCCAGCATCGGGGTGTGCCTGCATTAGCAATGAAGAGTACATTCTCTCCCACCCACCCACACACACACAGACACATACCATAGCATCACTCACTGAAAAGCATACACACATACACACACATATGCAAACATGCATTCAGCTATACACACACACACACAAAGATATAATACGTACACACAGGACACACAAACGTGCATACAAGCACGTAAATATACACATACACAAACACAACAGAGACATGCACACACAAACACCTGCATGTAGAATGGATAATTTTACTAGTCAGATATAGATATGTAGATACTGACACAAGTTGTAAGAAAATTCACAGAAAAAAAAAGACATTTTTTGGTTTATTACAATTTATGGTTATTTTCAAGTGCAAGCTCCTGAATAATAAATAGATTGATAGCAAATCCCTGCATAACCCAATTACATTTGGATAAACTGAGGTTGAACTGCTGGGTAATGTGGTTTGCTTGTGGTTGCACAGAAGACCGTTTATAGCTGGAGATGTGACTTGCATGTCAGAATTTCTGCAGAGTGAGGGTTCAGTGCTCTAATCACTGGACTATATCACCTCCTAGTTTCAGAGAAAAGAAAGACTGTGGTGACAATGTCATTCTAAGGATTCTCTAACAGATTTCTAATTAAACATGTTGCATTAAACAGAAGCCTGGCACATAACACATCCATTATCGGCACTCCGAATGGATGTTGGAATGCTTTCAGTATTACAATGGGTCAGGCACAGCTGGAAAAGCATGCAGTTTTGGCAAGACAAGTGGTTTAGCAAAATATCCAGAACCTGCAAACAAGCATACTGGCATCTGACTAGGATGCAGAGCTAGCCTCTTTTGTGCCTGATATTGGGCAAGCTGTGAGATTTGTTCTCTGCTTCGTGGGATCTCCTCTGGGTTCAGCAGGACACCTGGATTCTATTTCTTGGGTGTGCGCTGTATTACTGGGTTTGGGGGTTCAAATCCCATTGACACTCCTTGCGGCCTCAGGCAAGTCACTTTGCCCTCCATTGCCTCAGGTAGCTTGTGAGCCCGCTGGTGGCAGGGAAACAACTACAGCGCCTTGTATGTAATCCACTTTCAAGTACCAGAAAAAGCGGAATATAAATACATAAAGAAAAGCTAAACGAAAAGAGACAACAGGAGTGTGGGTGGGAGAAGGCAGCAGAAGAGACAGCAGGGATATTAGAGAAAAGAGAGAACAGGAGCATGAGAGGAAGGAAAAGGACAGAAGGAGAGAGAAGAGACATCATGGGAGGGAGGAGAGATAGCAGGAGAAAAGAGACATCAGAAATGTTGGAGAATGGAAAAAATGAGAAGTGAGTGGGGAGGAATGATGGTGGGGTTAGAAGAAGGAGAAGAGGCAGCTGGCACAGGGGCAGAAGGAAAGAAAAAGGGGGAAGGGAAGAGAAACAGCAGGATTCGCTGGAGAAGGAAGACAAGATACAGAATGTGGGAAGCAGGAGAGGAGCGCATAGGAAGAAAGGAATATGCAAGAGGAAGACAAAGGGAGGAGAAAAGAGGTAGAGAGGGCAGAGAAGTAAAAAGGGGAGAGGGACAGAAAAAAGAATAGAAAGGGACAGAAGGCAAGAAAGGGAAAGGAATGAAGAATTCACTGAAAGAAAGAAGCAAAGAAAAGAACAAAAGAACTGAAATGGAAAATAAAAAAAAGAAAGGAGAACAAACATCAAATAAAGATTAAAAAAAAAAAAAAGAGAAACCCCACAGGCATAAAGACATAGAACAGAAGATGAAAAAACAGCAAGAAGCAGAGCAAAAACTAAAACTGACACCAAATGTTGGGAATCTCTTTTCTGAAAGAGAATATTATTTAATCAATATAAAAGGGTAGACTTTTAAAAAGCCAGCTCAGCAGGTAAGATAGTAGTTTGTGGCCAAAAATCTGCCTTAACTGTTGTGGCTGAAAGTACCTGGCTATAGTTACAACAGCTCTTGGCTCACCTGGATAGATACATGACAACGTGTGTGCACACTGGTGAAAATTGAAATGTGCACACTTACGTTACTCCCCAGACCTAGCTGCACCCTCTGGAACACCCACTTTTATGCAGGTAAAAGAACGCAAGCAGTGAAATACGTGCATATGTTTTACCCTCTATGCAGGGCGAAATTTGCAAACAGCCAGATATACCCGTGTAACTCCAGAAGTTACGAGGATATACCCGAAAGAATTTTGGAACCCGGTTCAAAGCATTATGGTCTGCCTGTGCGTCCCACCCGAGCTTTATGTTCTGGGAAAAAAAAGCTGAAAGCTCATATTCCAGGTGAGCTAAACTGAATTACTACTGGGCTTTTTTTCAGTAAGAAAATGTAATGAATGTTTCTTAGGTATCAACTAAACTAGTAATCCACTCCAGAGGCACAAGATAAATGCAATATCAAAAAAATCCTGTGCCATGTATTTTACAAAGTGGCACATTAATTCAAAACCATGGCTTAATTATTTAAAGACCTCATAACTGGGTGATAATATTGGTACTGTATATGCCACACTTTAATTTAATCACAGTTCAGGTCTTTAAAATTCTCTCTTATGTGATAATCTTTTTTGAAGAATTATTTTTTGCTGCATTTAAAAAATCTTACTTCTTCATTCTGACAACTTGCCAAAACAAATGTGAACCTCCAGATGTGAACCTTCGTTTCAACATGCCATGACGTAGACGATAAACATGAAAATACACTCTCACGAGAACATTCTCATACAATTTGTCTTGATTTGAACGTAGGCAACTTGAAGTCCAGGGCCCAACCGGTGCCATGTTTTCATGCCCCGGGGGTAATTTCCTAGCAGCAAACGTTGATTCAGCAGGATCTCTCCTCTCATTTTCCCCATACCAACAGGTATTGGTGTTAACTGAGATGATGCCGGCAGAGTTCATTGAGACAGAACCGGTGTGGTCACACTTGAAAAGGAATGATGACAAATCAAGTTGAGCCCTGATGCAGCTTTACCATGAAATGGCAACGTTGGCATTTTTCCGTTGAGATGATCTGTTATAACAGCATGGCACACAGTGCTAAATAAAGCCTTCCAGCAAGACGATAGCATTTTTCTGATAACACATGATGCTGCATCAGCAGGGCACGGAGCACAAAGTAGAGTCTTTCAAGCAAGAATCTGGGTTTCAAATATAAAGATAACTATCAGGTTTTTCATCTTCTGACATAAAAGTATAATATAAATGTGATGTTCAAGCAAGATGAGTATTTCAATAAAAAGTTGATGAATTGATTAAAAAAATGCAAAAATAGGTTGTTCAATGGCACAAAATAATGATTTTTGGTATACATGGGTAAAAAATTATTATAAAAAAAAAAGAGAGGTTTTTTTTTTAGACCAGTGATTGATATTACTGAGTTTGTACTCAGTCTTTTGACATTTCAACTCTGCACTAAGGTTTTTTCCTCTCATATAACTGATATATAAGCATTAAGAAAAGCTGTGATTAGTTCAACAATATAACAAAGGTGGCCAGCTTGCGGCTTGGGAGCCACATGTGGCTCTTTCATGTGTAAAATGTGGCTCTAGTCCTGCTAACCACATAGCAACTGGGTAATACTGCATAGGGCAGCTTGGGGGAAGGGCTAGAGCAGGAAGGACACATAATAGAACAGAGCAAAGAGTCGTTCTGCTCCAGCCCTCCTCCTGACCTCATAGTGCTTCTGGTTGCTGCAGAGACAGAAGGGGGGGGGCTGGAGCAAGGATCAGAGGGCTTTCTCTACCCATTCCAGATCTGCTCCTCCCTGTCTGCAATCAGTAGCAGTGGAGGACAGGAGGGGACGGGGTGAAGCTAGAACTGACAGGAGGAAAAGAAGAGCCAATCGGTTCCCTGCTCGATCCCTCACCATCCTGCCCAACCCCCACCCCACCTGCTGCCTGGAGTAGAGGGAGCTTCTCTGGTCTGCAGTTTGGAGGGGAGTGGATAGAATGTACAGCCCCAGGCCCAAGAGCTCACTGGGATTCAGCTGACAGCAAAGGGGAGGAGGGAGTCACCCAGAGCTCCAGTCAGGCCAGAATTATTTGTGGTGAGAGAAAGGGGGTGAATGCTGAAAGGGAGTGAGGGGGGAAAGTAGGCTAATGGAATTAATGAATACTTGAGGGAGCAGAGCAGGAAGTGAATGTTGGGGAGGTGAGGGGTGTGAATGCTGGAAGAAGATGCAGTGCAAGAAGGGGTGAATGCTTCTGGGGCCATAGCGTGAAAAGGGATTAATTAATGCTGCAAGAGTTGTGGGGGAAACAGCAGAAGGAGGAGTTTATGCTGTGGGGAAGATAGGCAGCAGGGGATTAAATAGAGGGAAGGAGTGAGGGTTGGGATAAGGTGTATGAGAGTCATGTGGAGGTGCGGAAGAGGCATGAGAGAGCTCAGGACAGAGATAGGAGTTCAAAAGAACAAGGAGGAGCATGAGAAAGCCAGCGGGAAGGGTGTGTGTACAAGAAAGTCAGTCGTAGTGATTGGGAAGAGGATAAAAAAATGGAAATGATGTCAGGGTGGAGAACAGAAGGAGAAAGGGCAAGGAGAGAGAGGGTGGGTTACAGTCAGGTAGTAAAGGGCAAGGAGGACAAGAAAGAGCTGGGGAGGTTGTAATGGGGGAAAGGGAAGGTAACAGAGCCAGAAGGTGTGAGAGAGCCAGAGATGCTGATTAGAGGGAGAGAGATTTGAGAGAGACATATGGTAGTGGTGTGGGGAAGTGCAAGGAGGAGAGAATGCATCTGGCAGGAGTATGAAGGGGTGAATATTGTGGGAGAGGGAGTGGGTGTGCGAGAGCCAGAAAGGGTACTGGAGAAGGTGTATGCAAGAGAACCAGAGAGGGCACTGGATGGGACAGTGTCCAGGGGAGAGAAAGGGAGAGCAAGAAGGGGTGAGGACAGAGGAGATAGGGTGAGGAGTGGGGCAGAAGAACAAAGGTGGTGTGAAGGGAAGTGTTAATGTTGGAGCTGCAGAGCCCCCATCATTGTTCTAGAGGAGTTTAGAGAATGGTAAGCTAAGGCTGCCAAGATAGACACTGACAGGAACAGGGTGGGCGATTAAGATATACTGAAAGGGATAAGAGTGAGAGAGAAAGACAGACATTGGGCAGAGCATGGGGGAGAGAAAAAGGGAGATGCTTGTCAGAGGCAGGTGGGGACAGGGTGGGAGAATTGAGAGAGAGGTTGGTGGGAACAGGGTGGGAGAATTGGGAGAGACTGGTGGGGACAGGGTGGGAGGATTGAGAGAGACTGGTGGGGACAGTGTGGGAGATTTCAGAGAGACTGGTGGGGACAGGGTGGGAGGATTGAGAGAGACTGGTGGGGACAGGGTGGGAGGATTAAGAGAGACTGGTGGGGACAGGGTGGGAGGATTGAGAGAGACTGGTGGGGACAGGGTGGGAGAATTCAGAGAGACTGGTGGGGACAGGGTGGGAGGATTAAGAGAGACTGGTGGGGATAGGGTGGGAGGATTGAAAGACTTGTGTGGACAAAGTGAAGGAACTGAGAAATACTGGTGGGAACAGGGTGGGGGAAATTGAGGAATAGACTGGTGGGAGGATTGAAAGATTGGGGGGCAGGAGGAGATTGAGAGAGAGAGAGAAAGAGTGGTAGAGAGAGAGTGGGTGGATTGGGAGAGGGAGAGACGCTGTTGGAAGAGGGTACTCCCCTCCCCTCCCCCATACCTCTCATCTTTTGAAAACGTGAAAGTTCAGTCGCCCCTGCAATATAAGATAGCAGTAGATATAATATTCAAAAGCTTCATTTTTTTATATTTGGGTTTTGGACTTAAAACACACATATGTTTGGATTTTCAAAAGTATGTGTGTTTTTAAACTTCCTCAAAAATGTCCTACATGCAAATTAGCAGGTGTAATAGTGTGTGAGGTAATTTTCATAGCGAATATACTCGCGTACGTTCACTGTGAATATTGGTGTAATTTAAGCGCAAATGTGGTGACCTTATGCGGGCTGCTACAGAACTATCCTCATATTAAATGCATTGTTTAGAAAAGTTAACAGGTCTGATTTAATCACACGTGCCCATGGTACCTAAATAGCTGAAATAAGCTTTAAAGCACTTCAGCGTAGAAGTGTAAATGTGTACAACGAAACTCTTTCTGATAATAAATATATGGTACAGTGGTATGCTGTGAAATCAGCAAATAGGATTGCTTTAATAGTTTTAAAACTGTTATCATAAAGGCTAGCTATAAAGCTGGACAGTACCTCAAGCCGGAATGACATTGTGTGAAAATACTGGGGAGATGGGTTATTAAATCATTTAAATATGCTATTCTTTAAACTTAAGAGTTCATCTTGCTTAGTACGGAGGCGTAATAACCTGGGATGAGAAAAGGCTAAAAGTAGCTCCTAGTTTCATCCTACTTCTGGTTCAGTGGACACAGTCGGGAATATCAGTTAGATGTAAATGAAGGATTCCGCAGGAGATTGAGCCTCTAAGCCTGAGGCACTGAACTCTGAACGAAAGGGGCAAAATTAGATTCCAGCGTGTCAGTAATAGTTCACCCCCTCCCACCCCCACAACATCGTACCTATACTTAAATACTTTCATTTCCCCCTTTTTCCCTGCCTTCCTCCTCCATCCATTTACCTGCAAAGAGGGACATTGTAAATAACCTGAACTGTTCACAATGCAAGTGGTAACTTTTAGCCCCTGTGCATTGCAGCCAGCTTTCAAAGGGAAACCACCCGTTGGTTTTCCCCTTTGAAAATCAGCATGCGCACTAAGGGCCTGATTTTCAAAAGCATTTGTGCACATAAAACCCAGTCTTTACTCTCAGCCAGAGGAGACTGCTTCTTCAACTCCAAACTTTATTAATAGTTAAAACAAATAAGCAAAGACTTTCTGAGCATAAACTGGAGATAACAGCAGTCGGCGCAGTCTGGGCCACAGCAATAAAGACAGGTAAAATGAGGGTTATTTCGCAGGGCTTGGCAGATTAGCTGCTGATTCACACAGACCTGGCCCGAGCTGACTGGACACACAGGATGAAAATCTCTCAGGAACCCCAGCTTCTAAGTCATAGTTACCCTTTAGAGCAAGCTGCACTGAATATAGCAGAAGCCATGAACATGAAGGCTGACCACCAATTGGCAATAAAACAGCAAATAAATAACTTTGAGCATGAACAAAACAGCATTAGTGTTATAAAATTACCCATAAACAGGCCGATGCAATATAGTATGCTCAGCCGAGCGCACGGCTTTACATGTTTGGATGCGCATTCAAAACCCTTAGATGTAAAATGGGCGCTTATGATTGAGCGCCCACTCTCCGAATGTGTGCCGATCTACCTCTCCCGGGTGCCTGATGTCGAGGAAGTGCTAGGGATGCACAGTGTCCCCTAGCGCCTCCTTTTTACCGCAGCAGCCCATTTAAATGTTAATCAGACGCCCGGGAGGGGTGAATCGGCACATATTTGGAAAGTGGGCGCTCAATCATAAGCACCTGTTTTACGCGCGTCGATACTGCATTGGCCTGTATAAGTGCCCTTCAATGGGTACCTGCTATGGGTGTGGCTGGCTAAGCTGTGGGAAAAATCAGCAGATGTATATTTGAAAATTCCACATGCCCACTCTGTTTTCCTCCCTTCAACTTATGTTTGCATCTGGAAACACCTTTTTTATGTCCAGCTAAAAGTATAGGTGCTATGGAAGCCTACACTCACAGAGGAAGACAATTCTCAGTCAAGCCGTCTTACCCAAGCAAATATAACGACTACCATTTTAATGCCAGAATGACAAAAATAAAACTAAACAAGCCTTGGAAGCTCCTGTGATGCAAGTGAAATGAATACTTGCAACATTATTGTTGTCCAATACCTGTTGTGTACCTTAAGGCAGAAACATAAGAAGACTCACAGAACTAACAGAAGAGAAGGCTTATCCCATGAATATTATCCCATAGTCCCATAATCCATTTCTCATTTCTTATACCACCTCTCTCTTTCAGTATTAGTTGCCATTTTTACAATAACTGCGGTGTCACGTCTAAATCTTTCTATAGAAACATAGGGGCGGATTTTAAGAGCCCTGCTCGCCTAAATCCGCCCAAAACCGGGCGGATTTAGGCGAGCAGGGCCCTGCGTGCCGGGAAGCCTATTTTACATAGGCCTACCGGCGCGCGCAGAGCCCCGGGACTCGCGTAAGTCCCGGGGTTCTCCGAGGGGGGCGTGTCGGGGGCCGGGCCCGGTCGTCGCGGCGTTTCGGGGGCGTGTCGGCAGTGTTTTGGGGGCGGGTACGGGGGCGTGGCTACGGCCCGGGGCGGTCCGGGGGCGTGGCCGCGCCCTCCGTACCCGCCCCCAGGTCGCTGCCCGGCGCGGAGGCCCGCTCGCGCGCAGGGATTTACGCCTCCCAGAGGGAGGCGTAAATCCCCGGAGAAAGGTAAGGGGGAGGTGTAGACAGGGCCGGGCGGGTGGGTTAGGTAGAGGAAGGGAGGGGAAGGTGAGGGGAGGGCGTTAGAGGATTCCCTCCAAGGCCGCTCCGATTTCGGAGCGGCCTTGGAGGGAACGGGGGTAGGCTGCGCGGCTCGGCGCGCGCCGGCTATACAAAATCCATAGCCTTGCGCGCGCCGATCCAGGTTTTTAGCAGATACGCGCGGCTCCGCGCGTATCTACTAAAATCCAGCGTACTTTTGTTTGCGCCTGGAGCGCAAACAAAAGTAGGCTATTCACGCTCCTTTTAAAATCCGCCCCTTAGTAAATAATGGTAGATAAAGACCAAAATGGTGCATCCAGTCTGCCCAGCAATTTTTATTTATGTGTAACCCCTGTGATAGTTGAACCTGGACATTAGTTTTTGAATGTGCATACGCAGATACTAACAAATGATTTCATCCCTTCTGTTTTATTACCTTTTTAAGAAACTTTTATTTTTCTTAACTCGCTTTCTTTTAACACCGGTAATATATATTGTAGCTGTGCCTTGTTATGATTTATTGATTTTACTATTTATACTAGCTCTTAATTACTGATTATTTTATAACTATTTATTTACCTGATTTTTATCTTGTTAATGATTTATTATATTTATCTTACTTTCATTTTATTGTAAACCGTTGTGAAGGTTTTACTGATGCGACGGTATATAAAAAAACCAATAAACTAGAAACTAAACAAGAAACCTGTTCCAGAGGCCATATCTGAAATTTCTCCTTTTAGATGTAATTCCAGGGTACTTCTGAATTGGGGAAAGATGTCATTCAAGGTCCTTCACATTGCTATAGATACCTCCTAGTTTAAAGCCTTTGCACACAGCAATGATGATAACAGCATAGATGAGCATTAAAGTCTTGAATGAAACACATGAGAGTTTTGGTGGTTTCCAACATTACTCTTTACTGATAAGGTGCAAAGTGATGATTTAAAGTCTTTACAGCCGACATATTCTCTTTTAAGATGCTACAATTACTTTTTAGTAAGTTTGTGACTTCTTAGCAGTCTTTTATATAGCTTATGATGCTATAGACAATTGATTCAGTTATTAAATAATTCATTTCTTTGCTCCCATTGGATACAGGGTAAGTTGATGGCCTCCCTCCCAAATGTGGGTGAAGTTATCAAAGATGGGATTCATATTACACAGTCATTTATCTCCTACCTCCTCCATGTTGTCCCCTCTTACTCCTCAATCTCCTCACTGTATCTAAAGGGCACAAGTCCTTCTCCTTATCTCCTTTTCACTATCAGAAAGATACCCTTTACTCTCTTCTAAATCTCCAGAAGATATTCTTGGGCCCTAGAAGGGTCCAAATTCCTCTCCTCTCTCCCTCTTTCCTTCTTTCTCTCAGTCAGGTTGGAAGTCATCTTCTCCTTGGATCTTGATGATCACAAGGGATCAGCCCTTGCATGAAGGGAACCTCTCCCAGTTGAAGTGCAGAAATTAAATTAGATTAACTGAGTCTCAAGTTACTGGGTCTTCCAAATTTAAATAGATTAATAGAAGACTATAGAATGGAATAGGAGGGTGGAAAGAAGTTCCCCTCCAAATAAAAGACTCCATGGAAGCATCAACTCAATTAATAGAAAAATCAGAGAACAGCCATGACCTGCTGCCTCTGCAAAATCAAAAAGGGAATGCACAAGGTAAAATGGTAGACAGGCTGTATAAGCAAGAGAGATGCATCCATTACTAGCTTCCCCATGGCGGACCTGTAAACCCACAATGTTACTATGATGTCTCTCCCCTCACTAACAGTGAATTCTAACTACACTCTAATAGGGAGCTGACATGATCCCTACATACGTATTTATTTATTTTAGGGTCTCAGTTCTGGTCTAAAGTACATGCATACATGATCCCCTCCTGTAGCCCACCTCTCTCCTGTAATGCTCTGTAATAACCTAAATAGCTAGCAATATTATCATAGTTATTGCCCAAATCCAGCCTCCTAGGTCCTCTGAATAGTCTGCAAGACAGATCTGGCTTTGTAAGTACCTCCATTTCCACCAGGTCTAGTTATTACAGCAAACAAAGGGTTTTTTTTAGCTATTCCTTCAGTCAGGTCTGCTCATTTGAGTAAAGTCAGGGAAAGAGTAGTATCCTTAGCTGGACCGTAACTTTGGAATTCCCTTCCGATTGAGTTAAGATTACAGTCAAATTATCAAACTTTTAAAAAAGCTTTAAAAACCTGGTGATTTAGATGAGCGTTTGGAGAGGAAGCAATATAATGCATTTTAAAGGATGTAAACTTTTTATTACAGCTGTTAGTCAAGCAGAAGGTGAGGTTTTTATGTTGATTGCTATCTTTTTTATGAACTTTTATGACAGATATTACTTGTTTTTAATATTATTTGTATTTATATTTTAGTTTTATTTTAAATGGTTTTTTTTTAGTTTTTACGTTTTGTTTGATCTTATTTATATTGATGCTGTAACCCGATTGTTATCAGAATATCGGTATACAAAATATAAATAAATATATAAAACTCATAGCCTTTCAAACAAACCTAGCTTGGGTTAGATTCTATCATCATGGCCCTTTTTATGGTTAAATAGTTAGAAGTTACATATCTCCATAAGCCAGGGCTTCCCAAACCTGTCCTGGAGATCCCACAGCCAATTGGTTTTCAGGATATCCACCAGGAAAATGCATGAGAAAATGTGCTTACACTGGAGACCCAACAAGTATAAATTTATAAATGTATCTTATGCATATTCATTCTAGATAGCTGTAATGGAATTGATTAGCGTAAGTCTGATTACACTGGCTAAGGATGTAATGAGAAGCTAGGCCATAGTGGATTCAGTGTTCTCGCATCAATCCCATATCATGTGACTGTAAAACAACTGTGAGAACAGAAGGAGTAAACAACAGATATGGATTAGTTCAATAAGAAAGCATTCTGTGTTGCTCTGTGTGCTGTGGTTTCAGGAACAAAGGGGCCGATGCAATAATTTTCGCGGAAAGCGGGCGCTGACTTTTCAGCACCCGCTTTCTTAATGCACGCATGGCGCCCTCAAGGGGGGTGCCATGCAATAGGCAAATTAGGGGGTCGCGCTAGTAAGGAGGTGCTAGGGTCGCTTGCTCGACCTTAGCGCCTCCTTGCTAACACGACCCCGTGGTGGCTGCCGGATATGAAGACCAAAGCCGGTAAACTCGGCATCGGTTTTCATAACCGGCCATCTGCCAGTAATAAAAACGGATGCCGAGTTTATCGGCAGCCATTTTCATTACTAGCAGAAGGCCGATTATGAAAACCGACACCGAGTGTTCCAGCGTCGGTCTTCAATAGCTCGGTGGTCTGCCAGGTATTTTTTTGTTTGTTTTTTTTTACTGAAGAAGTACAGAAAAGCAGTTTTTTCTGCTTTTCTGTACTTCTTTTACATGTGCTCAGATATTAACGCCTGCCCCAGGTGTGTCTGAGAAGCACATTTTATTTTTTTGAATGCAGAGTGAATGAATAATAGCCTCATTCGCATGCATTTGCATGTGATGAGTGCTATCTCATTCACTCCTCGTTGAACGAGGGTTAAATAGGAGCTAATCCCCCTATTGATTAGGCGGTGGATGAGCGCCTATTTAACCCGTGTCTGACAGCGGCCCCAAAAGGTGGTGCCCCACCCTCCAATCACTCAGAGGCTTCACAGAATAAGTAAAAAATGCAGCAGATTGTAACAGACACTGGGAGAGAGTTATCGTTCTGGACCGTGTTTTGGGAAACAGCATATATTTCTCAAAACTTGCCTTCCGATGCACAGATGAAAAGGGTATAATTAATAGAGGCAGGGGAGAGAAATGGCAGAGGGACAGACAGCGAGAGAGAATTCTCACTACAGAAGCAACTCTAATTGTAAGACTATCGTTGCAACTACTTTGCTACATCTTGTGTATTCTGCATTGCTTTCTGGAGCAGAACTTAGCAATAATGAACACACAACTTATCCCGGTATCCGCAGTTGTGCTGACTCAGAGCGCGAGTGTGTGAGTATGGAGTGAAATATTTTGTGTTGTCGGGAAGGGAGCCTTCAGGATACCAGCCCTGGGTCTTGAAGTAGTGGATCTCACCACGAGAGTTGCTCAGAGGACACAGGCCCATTGTGTCCTTGTGTTTTACCACAGCCACACACAGTGAACCAGCAACAATATATCCTAAAAAAAAATATTCCTGGGAGGAGGCAGAGGATATTACCAGGACAGTTTTGGAAAGCCCTGCCATTGGCAGAATTATGGACAAGTAATATCAGGTTCTTTGCTGTGGAATTCCACCTGCAACACAGGTCAGGACAGTACAAGTTGCAACCAGCGATACTGCAGACAGTTTGCAGCACTGTAGGGCTCTCAAATAGAAGACGAGCTAATGAATTAGCTAAGGCATTGTTCCTGACTACATTAATTAAGGTTTCAAGTCCTCTTTAACCAAACATGGGCTCTTAGCAGGATAATACATCACCCTGCTTCTACTCATGGTTTCCTTCAGCCTAGGAATTTTTTTAATTTGCTTTCCAGAATTTGCTATTGCAATAAATTAATAGTACTCAAGCCCTGAGTGTACATGATGAAGGTGGATTCTGTACTAGAGTTTTATGGCCATGTATAAAGTTGTTCAGCCTTCAAACTCATAGTTTATAAAGTCGATCAGAGCTCCTCAATAAAATTACAGATCAATAATGTGCAGTTAGGGGAACTTTATCAGACAGATTCTTTTCACTGAATGAACTGTCACAATACTGCAATGGACTGCAACTATTACCGAAACAGAATTAAAAAGTTAAAAAAAAAAAAAAGTGGCATATGCAAAGTGTGAGGTGACTCTGTGTTTCAGGATATATGGACAAACCAGCACTCATTTATGTCATATATCTTTACCTACTCTTTTATCAAAAACACCAATGTTGATGAAAAACCAGCACGAGCAGAAGGAAAATGATCAATGGACAGCAAGAGAATACAAAAGGCAGTCTTTCACTACTTAAAGCTGACAGACTGCCGTGCCTATGGAACGATGTTTCCATCATCATTGTATGCACCTCATTAGACGTCGATCATTATTATACTGCACAGTATGGACTGTATGGATACACCAAGAAAGATTTGGGCTGTAACCTGATGCTGCAAGTGTCCAGGCAAATTTTTTCTATACTAGCATAAGAATACAATATGTCCGGCACAAGCTTCTGGCATTGACTTTACATAACAGACCTTTGGAGTACTACAATAATATTTTTCCAATCAACCCTTCCAATTTAACTTTGAACTCTTTCTTCGCTTGACAAGGTTTATTCATGGGTATTTAAGCAAAAGGTTTCTACAGAAGTCATATAATCAAAATGACACTGGCACTGTCTACACTAGAGCCTTGAATATTTATAGAAATTAGAAAAGGTATATTTCTTCCATGGAACAGACTGCCACATTTTACAAATACTTACCATTTTTATATCATTACCAGATGTGCACAGCACTGTACAGATCCATATAAGAGAGAGTCCCTACTCTGTGGGACAATGAACTCTGGCTAAACACTTGCAATAGACCTGTTGAGATGTGTGACTCAATGTAATAAAGCATCATTTGAAATAGGGCAAATAATACAGTGGCATGGGAATGTGCTATTAATGTAAATATATATCCTACCAAAATGGCCTCAACATTTTGTATTGGGGTTTTATAGTTTCCAAATGACTGATTTTCTTTTCCAGCTTATGAATCTCTGATACGCAGTCAATATGCACCCAAATAATACAAGGGAACTAGAACACACACACACACACACACACACACACACACACACTTTCTTTCTTTCACCTGACTGAGCATGCCTGTATGTTAAGGGAACCCCCTCAAAAAAGAACAGTTCAGAATGACATGCCAGCTTGCTTTATGGTTCCATGACCTGCATGTATGTGTGCATGTTGGGTCATGTTTGGAGGAATGGATGTAGGTTTCTGTCTATGTGGGGCTCACTGGGGAAGGTGTGCTGGGCTATAAGTTGATAGGCTTGTGGGGATGGGAGGGTATGTGTTGGGGGTGCAAGTGGTATAGAGGTAGGGGTGAAGAGCATGGGTGGGTGCAATCTTTCCCTTATGTACTCTCTACTTTGTCCCCCACTCCCTCTCTCTCTCTCCTCCCACCATGTGTGAAGGGGTAGTGGTAGTGAACATGAGGTGTAGCTAGGGGATGGTAGTGGTGAGGGTGGGAGGGGATGTGTGAGAGTGTCAGAAGTAGTGTAGATGGGGGTGTTTGCATCAGGGAGTGGTTGTGTCTCAGGGGATGTCTTTTTTGGGGGTGAAGATGATTTAGGTGAGGGTTTAAGAGGTATTCGGTATAAGTGGGTCTATGGGGTCGGAGTAGAGGTGCTTTAGTGTGTGGGGAGGTGTGTGGATGTAATGGGAGAGGTGGTGGTGTAAGGGTGTGATGAAGGAGATAGTAGTGTAGAAATGTGAGTGTGATGGCAGGATGTTTATGGTGGGTTATGGATGTAATGAGGCAATATGGAGGCATATGTGTGTAGGAGGTTGTGATGGAGTAGGGGGTTCAGGGAAAGGTCTGTGTGGTGGAAGGGAAACGATGGGGTGGACATGTTTGCTTGTGAGGAGGATGGAGATTGGGTGTGTGGTTGGCTGTCTGTCAGGGCCAGCGCAATCATTAGGTGGGGCTAGGCAGCCACTGCCAGGGTACGAGAGGTACCATTTTTCAAAATGTGAAAGAAGAAGAAACAGGAGAGAGAGAGTGAGCACTGTAAGAGGGTGACCATAACTCTATATGTCTACCACTGTGAGAGTGCACATCCAACTCAGGGTGGGTTTGGGGGGTGGGGCGGTGTTACATTGGTCTGCCTAGGACGCTACAGACCCATGTACCAGCCCTGCTGTCTGTATGTAAGGGCTGTTGGTGTAGGGGGGTTGTGTGGGTGGGTGGTGGTGGGTGTAAGTGTGCAGGGACTGGCTTTAGAATTAGTGTCTGTGTGTGTGTGTTGCTTTGCTCTCTCTCCTCTACTCCCTTCCCCTCCTGCTCCCTCCCCTTGCCTCCGGTCTCTTAAATGCTCCATTTCATCCTGCCAGTGGTGGGGTCTGGAAAACCTACATTCACCATGCCTCCGGTTTCTTATGCTGGTGAGCCCTGGAAAACCCCACCAGTCTTTCCACTGCAGGTAACACTGGCATCATTAGAGTGCTAATCCCACCGGACCTAGCCCCACACCTCTATGGCCTGAGGACTTCTGCATTTTCAGCAGCATACTGACCTGTCCTTGGCCTACAGTTGAGCACCACTATGCATGCACTTGCTCACCCAGAGCCATATTATTCATATGCATAAGTCTGGTATTGGTCAGTTGTTTTAGGCCACAGGTAGAGCCTAAAACAGTGGAAGATGCACTGTACAAAGTCAATATCCTCTGTCTGCAAAGCATTGTTGTATACATACAGACAACACATGCATACACACACACACACAGGCTTCCCCAAACATGCACACACAGGCACAGGCAAGCAGAAGTATCCACCTACACACACACACACAGGCAGAGGCACCTATAAGCACAGGCACACACAAACAGAGGCTGTTATTGACCCGACAACCCAAGCTTTGCCAGGCAATATTTACTAATATACTCTGTGAAGCCCTTTCTCTCACCCTCCTACACACAGGGACAGGCTGGCATAGGCACACACACATAAGTGCACACACAAGCTTGCTCAAGGGCATACACACACACATGCAGGCACGCTCACAAGCACAGGCACATGCCCTGAAGCATACACACAGGCAGAGGCATCCACATCCACAAGCACACACTCAGGCTGTTATTGAACACTCAACCTGAGCAAAGCCAGGTTTGCTAATATGCTCTTTCTGTGAAGCCCTGTCTCTCACGCTCCCACACACAGGGACAAGCAAGCATGGGTACACACAGAGAGACATACAAGCTAGCACAAGTGCCCGCATGCTTGCACAGGAACACATACTGGCTCACAAACACATAGGCATATATATAAATAGGTACAGACCCCCCCACACACACGCGTGTGCGTGCAGGCACAGGCCCTTTCACATATAGACACATACATGGAGGCAGGCACAGGTACACACACACAGGAATACGTGGGCAGAAACACACACACAATCACAGGCAGAGACATAAGCAGACACACACACAGGCATAACCCCCCCCCCCCACACACACACACACACACACAGAGCCTAATATAGACCAGATATAGCAATCCTGGGCACTTTTTGCTAGTATATATAAGAAATACCACAAAATATCAAAAACAATTCTTTGAACATCTGCGTTTCTGTTTTCAGCACTGAGCATTTTTCCTGTTTAAATCAGACAGTCATTATTGTCCTCTGCTGTTACCATCTGGAACAAAACATCACTGAAATTTCTGGATTTGTAACATTTGGTCTTTCCTTCTTCACATTCCTAGGGTTCATCTTCAGTTTTCATTTACTAGCTGTTAAGATGTAAACTATGATATTTTTGATAATTTCATTCAAGTCAAATTGCCTGCAGTCATATTTTGTGACTGTAATATTTGTAAAAAATTTGTTTTAATATTTTGTGGTATTTCTTGGTATTTCATTGAATGATCCTCATTTTGACTTTAATGCTATTTATGTTATTTTTTTGTAAAAAGAGTTTTCTTTATTTTGTTAAAAATAAATATAAATTGCAATGTTTGATATAAAATGGTTCATTGGTGTGATGTGTCCAGGCTCTCTCTGGGCTGTTACGTCCTTGATCCAAAATACATTCTTCATTTCCTCAGGTAGTTCTCCACTGCAAGATACTTTAACAAAACACAGTCTGAATTTCCTTGGGTAGTTCTCCTCTTTAGCACACAGTCTGTACTTCCGTGGGCAATTTCTCCACTGCAGGATGCAGTTCAATAACACAGTATTCTCAGCACAAGTCATATCATAGTTGCTTTAGCTAATTGAGAAGCAGCTACATATTGTATCATTCTAGGCACCCCGTAAGTCACAGCTTCCCTCTTGGTGAATGCAAGTCAGCAACATAGTATTCTCATCAGAACAAGTCAATCACAATTCTTTTAACTGACTTGTTAAATCTAGGGCAGTACTCGGCTGGGTCTGCCCTAGTTCACCTCCCACCTATGGCTGAGTTTTAATTTCTTTCCTCTCTCCTGAGTTTGCCCAGTCTTCCCTGAATGCAGGTATCTGTTAATTATCTCATAGAAGGGAAAGAAACTCGGCCCAAACCATCCCAAGTCAGCACCGCAATGTTTGTTATAGCTTGAAATAAAGTGTTGACCTTTTTCGTTGCCATTCATGCCTTCCTTACTCAGACTGGGTCCTCTGTCTCCATAAGCATCTCTTCCTCTGTCAAGGTGGAGGTTTCAGGGTCCAGGACCTTCAGCTCCTCTTCTTCTGTCTCAGTAGGGAGATACTTCAGCTCCTTCCTCATCCTGCTCCCATTTTTCTTATCTGCACCAGACTCCTCAGGCACTGCTCCTGCCCCGTCTCTTGAGGTTCCTCCCCTGGAACTCCATTGGACATTCCACTCAGGTCCTGAGAACCTCGGGGGAGGAACCCCACTCACCAAACTCCTCTCCTTTAAAGCGCTCCACCCTCCCCTCCCTACTGGACCAAATCCTGGTTTTCTGCTACGGGGTTGACAAAGTATCACTCTTTCCCTTATTTCCCATCACTACAGATATAGGAGAGAGAGAGAGAAATATAGATATGTAGAGAGAGAGAGAGAGAGAGAGGAGAAGTGGGCAGCAATGAGTTGAGATCCAGGAAAGACATAGTTCAAATCCTGCTTCTCTCACTGATATTACTTGTCACCTTGGGCAAGTCACTTCAACATCCATTGCCTCAGGTATAAGCTTAGGGCATGATTTATTAAGCTGAGATAATGTGCAGTATTTCAAATACCACTTGTTATCTCCCACCAAAAAAAAAAAAAAAAAAACCAACATTGTAGGGGCATAACTGGGAGAAGCTATTTATCTGGATAACTTGGCTGGATAAGTAACAATATTGAGACTTATCCAGCTAAGTTAACTCAATAAGTTAGTCCTGTTGTTGAGCAGGTCTAAGGTTAGCCAGATAAACTTATCCGGCTAACTCAAAAATGATCTGGATATAGTCAGCAGCATGACTGCTCCACTGAATATCCTGGATGGGTTAGCCGGATAAGTTTATCTGGCTACCTTACCTAGCTGGCAAAGACCTTGAATATGGACCTGTTTGTATTCCTGGAGCAGGCTCTGACCCCACCCAAGCTCCTCCCCCCCCCCAGACCTTCCCCCCCTCCCCACTACCCTACCCTAGACCACCCCCTGACTCTGCTGGCCCTTACCTAGATACCCCTTGTGGTCTAGCGGGGCCCAGAATGCCCCCTAGAGCTCCAGGTTTGGCACCACCATTTTCAAAATGGTGCCGGCTGGCTTCCTAATGACTTTTGACCAATCATGTGATGGGATTTTGAAAATGGTGATGCTGGGGTCAGAGCTCTAGGGAGTGCCCTGGGCTCCACTAGACCACAAGGTGTGGGCCAAGGAAGCTCAGGAGAAAGAGGTCTGGGAGGGAGGGATTCTAAGTGTTTGGGAGGGAGGGGCAGATCTGCGCCAGGAAGACAAAATCTTTTTTAAACTATGGCTGGCTCAAGGAGTGGTGTGGAGTGGGATAGGGAGGTCTTTTGAGAGCCCTGCAGTTTTTGGAAGACTGTGTGTATAGGGAGGATTTTTTGGGTTTCTCAGGTCCTTTAAAGCAGTGGTCCCCAACCCTGTCCTGGGTGCCCAACAACCAGTCGGGTTTTCAGGATATCCACGATGAATATGCATGAGAGAAAATTTGCATGTGCTGCCTCCATAACATGCAAATTTTCTCTCATGCATATCCATTGTGGATATCTTGAAAACCCGACTGGCTGGTGGGCCCCCAGGACAGGGTTGGGGACCACTGCTTTAAATGATGGAGGCCTTGGGTTGTGTTTTGCCACCAAGGAAAGTACTGCAAGTTTCATTAGGCTGCCATACTTGGTACCACAGCTTAGGGCATCTGTGGTATTTTCTTCTCTGGGGAAAATATTTCAACTTAGTACCCAGACCCCTTAGATTATAAGCCCACAGGGGGACAGGGACATACCTGAATGTAACTCATCTTGAGCTACCAATAGAAATGTGTGAGCTAATTCTAAAAATCAGAAGATATATATATCTATAGTCATACATTGATCTGATGTCTATTCCAATTGACATCACTGTAGATAAGATCAGCATTTTTAAGCATCTTTAAAAATGTTATGTGAACAGCAATGCATTAGTGAATGATCGAACGGCATTGAGCATTTGATGAAAAGTGACTATACATAATTATGCAAATTGAAGAATTGCTTCTGGTGAGTGATTTGTGTGTGCTTTGACCATTTTGTGTGCATGTGCAGCACGCTGCTGACGTTCCCCAGTGAAGTGCTCAAACAAGCAAAACAACTCTTGAGGCGGAGTCCTAAAGCCCTGCTATCCATCTGACATCTAAGACACTGAAACAACAGATGGCTTTCTTTATTGATTTGCAAGGGTATGGGGTTAACGTTTGCTTTATTATATTTTTTATGGGGGTTTTTTTTAGTAGCCACCAAACTGTATCACACTGTTCACTGAGTGAATATGAAAATGTGTGTCTAGGAAGAAAATATATGAAATATGCTGCAGAATGACACTGCAGAAGTTGTGTGTTGCCATGGCTCATTTCCACCCTCTCTAAACAAAGCATTTTCATGCAGCTAGGAGGTTAAAAGAACTGTGATGTTTCCTGTAATTGGCCCTAGAGGATGCAAGGTCCCATCATGTCAGACTGTAGCACTATAATAGATAGTACTATGGGGTAGATATTCTAAAGTGCAATTATTTTGGTAGGTTACTCCGGCACCTGGTTGAGAAGATGGCCATTCTCCTCGGCACTGAAGTGGGTGGTGCAGATGCTAGATCTACATTCTGTGGTTCAGGATCATGAAAGGGCTCTCTCCCTTCCTACCAGTTTCTCCTTCTACCCTGAAGGGAGGGAGGAAAAGAATGAAGAGGAGATAGGGGAGAAGGAGGAAATGGTAGGAAGGGAGGGAGCCCTTTCATGATCCTGAACCATAGAATGTGGCCGTGGCAGCACAGGCAGGGTCACTACCGTCTAGATCTAGCATCTGCACCACCCACTTCAGTGCCGAGGAGAATGGCCATCTTCTCAACCAGGTGCCGGAGCACTACTCAGCGGAGTAAGAGATCCATGGCGGAAAAGGACAAGTTGTGGAAGGAGGTCAACCACAGCCATCACTAGTTTGGAGGTGTCCCAGGGTCCTGCTGAGCACTGCAAGAAGTACAAGAACTGCAATGACTACTCTGATAGATGGTATGTAAAATACTGAGTTTTCCAACTAAGAACAGAAGAGGGAGGCCATGCTCCATCCAGATCTGTGCATTGGAAGAAAGACTGAGGGGTGTCCTGGGGCCTGGAAGAGGATTGAATGCACAGTTCAGTGTTTCAGGGACTAGACAACCTGGCTCTGACCTTCATAAGAACATAAGAACATGCCATACTGGGTCAGAACAAGGGTCCATCAAGCCCAGCATCCTGTTTCCAACAGTGGCCAATCCAGGCCATAAGAACCTGGCAAGTACCCAAAAACTAAGTCTATTCCATGTTACCATTGCTAATGGCAGTGGCTATTCTCTAAGTGAACTTAATAGCAGGTAATGGACTTCTCCTCCAAGAACTTATCCAATCCTTTTTTAAACACAGCTATACTAACTGCACTAACCACATCCTCTGGCAAAAAATTCCAGAGTTTAATTGTGCGTTGAGTATTGGTGCTTGCTGAGGGCTCTTCTCCCCTTTCTTGCTGTTTCTGGGCTCTCTACTCCTTGCTGTTTCTGGGCTCTCTACTCCTTGCTCTCTTTCATGCCTTCTTCCCTTTGCATCTGCTGCTGTGGCCAGAGCACCACAAGAGATGTTTTATTACTAAAGGAAGTCATCCTATCAAGTGTGGGCTTTTCCCTGCATGCAACCCGCATTTGGCACCATACTCCAGTTGGCAAGGTTTTCCATGACTAAAATTTATTCCACTTTTCTACATATAAGTGGAATGCCTACACATCTCACTATTCTTCATTAGCATGGCCATTACCATACTTGTAGAGGCAACTGTGATAACACTTATCATAGTCATGATAATGGCATTTATCATGCCTTCTGTTAAAGGTAGTAACTGCCGCTCCATGCAGGGGGTAACCTGAACTCTTAACTGAAGGCACTGGCATTACTATTTATTTAATTTAACTTTTTTGTTTGTTTTTTTTGTTTTTTTTTTTTGCATTTATAGGCTGCTAATGTCTTGGCCCAAAGCGATTTACAAATCAACATGCACAACCCAACATGGAACAATAAAACAATTACTTACAATAAATAAAGAATAAAATCTGTAAACAAATGAAAACACTATTAAACAAAAACCTAAAATGTTAAAGCAAAAGCAGCACTTCTCAAGAATAAAAACAATTACCCTTAACCAATAACCTTGAAGCTTTTGATGCAACTGCAACATCGCTCCCTGCTTCAATGGCTGGGAGGGTGGGGAGGGAATTGGATTCAAATGACAACCAACGCGGGGCCCCGGCTTTTACGATCTGGGGTCCTGATACACAGACATAAGGGAGAAGCACAGGGCTGCTTCTACGACCCAGTCCAAAAGCAAAGCACGTCAAGCAGCATGGTCTGAATTAATGAGAAGGCTCCTCACCCAACAAAAATCTTGCTATCAGTAATTTTGTTGTGGGTTTAATAGTTGTTTGGTTTTGATTGAAAATATTACCACCCTTAGCATAAGACTTGGGGATAACTGCACAGTGCAGCAGTTACTACCCTTAAGAGAAATATGGGGGTAACCTGCATGGAGCAGACAGACTGGACGGACCATTGGGACTTTTTCTGCCATCATTATTATGTTACTATGTTAATAGGCAGAGTAAATGCTTCGCAGACAGCATGAGGTGTCAAACACCTGATCATACTTTAGTATGTCTATAGGCCAGTGGTGCCAAAATGTTGAACCTTGTGTTGCCAGGGATTTTATTACATTTATAACTTTTCATTTTCACCTGCGCGATCTGTCAATAACAAACAGTGAAAAATAAAGTTGCCAAAATATGATGTCCTTCTCATCCGGTCGACTATGTGCTTGTCCCACGGAGTGGTTGTGAAAAGCGCTTGCTTTAGAGCTCAAATGCACCAGTGCTTGATTTTTATGTGGTGCTTATCTGTGTGTAAACTAATTAAAATTGAGTCTATAAACCCTTTTTATTGAATTGCGCTGAAAGCTAAGAAAAAAAATGTGCCTGTGCCTCATCCATGCCTAAATATTTGCATTGCATAATCCCACTATTGGTTTAACTTGTGAAGACCTGTCTCTCACGTCATCTGTCTCAAGCACCAATTCTTTAATTCAAACTAAAATAATAAGCAAGCCTTTCTTTACCACACGAGGATATCATTAGTGCCATACTTTATTTCAATATTTTTTATAACTCGAGGAGGAAATATCCAAACTGCCTGCGTTGCTTGGAAATCTGCAAGTGCATTTTTGCACAGGATCCTTGCACCTGGCTTTCAAAGTGAAAGTGAGTGCATGCTTTCACTTTTGAGAATTGCCTTGAATAAAGCACTCACACACATTCCCACCTGCTTTTTCTGTGGAGCATTTTCCATGGAGAATGACGTATGTAGTTTGAGAACACAAGCTGCCTGCGCTATTTTCTTCCTCCGTGTTTAAAACCTGCCCCGGGAATGTCTCCTCCTATTGCAGCTCAAAGTATGCTGGTTGTGGGACCCATACGCACTTTTAGCCAGGTTCAGGGCGGGCAATTCTCACAGCCCTTTTTACCCAAGTAATTCAGGATTTACCCGAGTAAATGGCTTTTGAAAGGCTTCTTTACTGCAAAGCTTGCATCAAATTTCAAAGAGAAAGCATACATGAATTTTCCCTTTGAAGCCTGCCAAGAGTGGAAAATAATGCGTGTAGATTTGAAAATACAAAGAAAAATAAAGGCCCAATTTTAAAAGGGCCGTGCATGTCAAAACCGGGGGTTATGTGCGTGGCTGGGCCTTGCATGCACTGTGTGCATTTTAGAGCAGAATCGGCCACGTGCCTAACCCCCATTATGCACAGAAGTGCTGGCCCTGCAAAAGGGACGGACGGGGGCGTGGTCTGGGTGAGGAGGGGCGGGCCTGGACAGCACCATTAGCCACTGTCCCGGGGAAGCAGGCACCGGCAGTAAGTATGAAAATTTTAAAAAAGGGGATAGGTAGATTTAGTTTAGGGGTCAGGGAGGAGAGGGGGAAAGGGAAGAAGGGTAGGTAGGGCTAAAGGACAATTCCCTCCCAGTCCACTCCTTAATTGGAGCGGACTGGGAGGGAACTGGACAAAGGCCGAATCGTGTCACTGCGCTTACTTTCGAAAATTCCCCCCTGCGCGAGCGAGTCGCAGGCCGCCTGCACATGTGCGAGGATGTAAAAATCTGCTGCTCACGTGCACACGGACATCATATTTTATAATCATGTACACACTGACGCAGGCATATAATAAAACGATTATGTACGTGCACCGGGAACCACGCACACTCATTTTAAAATCTACCTTTAAGCTGGTGAGCAGAGAAGTTATCTGAATAAAGCTACCCCAATAACTTTAGCCAAATATTCTGAGGATTTTATCGAGATAAGTCTTCCGCTCAACAGACTTGGCTAAATTTACCTAGATAAAGTTATCTGCTCACCAGCTTACTGAATATAAAAAATTGGCTTGGAAAATAACAGGAGGTTGATATTCAAAGGCTTTGTCCAGTTACCTTTTAGAGTTAGCCAGACATAACCTGATATTTGAATATTAACCACTTTTCACCATTTAAATTATGTGCGTGCAAGTCAATACCTGCACAAAATGTATCCAGATTAAAAGAGGCAGTGTATGGGCTGGTGCTAAAATGTATCCAGCTAGAGCTGAGCAAGATAAGTAAGAAACAAAGTAGCAGGGAAATAGCAGCCAATGCCTTCTCCCCCTCCCCCCCCTTGCCCCCCCCCCCCCCCCCACCAATATCTAAAAAAATTCTTGGGGCCAAGCAGTAGCGCTGATTGCCCCAGCCCATCTATCCCCTATGTTCAAAAAATACTGAGCAAAAATCCCAGGCTGTGGAGGCTCTGGTCGGGAGAAGTGGTAGTTGGGGGTGGTCCTTGGGCCTTGGAGGTCTTTGTCAGCTTGGGGGCAGAGGTGAAGTGAAGAGAGTGTTGGATGGGGGTCTTCGGATATAGCAAGGTCTCAGTAAATGCAGCCTACTAAAGCTGCTCAGAATAACTACAACTCCGGAAGTGTGGGAAACTATAATGGAATTAGTAGGCCATGTAAAGCTTCTTAGGTAGTAACTTTGTATAATATAGTGTTAATACTTAATAAGGACTGGAAACATTTTTTAGTTATTTACATTGGCATTAGCATTAAACTAGTTAACACACATTAATGCGCAGGCACCTACACACTGTAATTGTATACTATTTTGCAATTGAACAGTGGTTAACTGAGTCCTGCACCAAGAATTATTTGGGGATTTGAACTGCAGCTTTCATTACCCCCTTTTCCAAACCCAAAACCTATGGCAGATTACATTTCAAAGCACCAGGCTCATCTAGGCGAGGTACATGGGCGGGCAATCTCAGTTGCTGGTTCCATATTGTAGAACACCTTACCTGAACAACTCCAGCTCACAACTGAGTTTAAAAAGGATTTTAAACCTTGGCTTTTGGAACACGCATTCTCAGATAGATTGGAGAATTACATGAGTATCATATTTTGAATGTCAGCAGCCCATGCAGCGCATATTATGGATACGTCCAGCGGGAGTTTTTGACTGTGTCATTGTTTAGAATTGTACATTTCTGCCGTGATTCTATTTTATGAACAGGTATATCTTAATCGATTATGTATGGTTTTTATTACTGGGACTCGCCTTGATCATTGGAGAGGCGGGTGGTAAATATTTTTAAATAAATAAGTAGATACAATGGGTATTTCCCTGCCCCAGTGGTTTTACTAAACAAGTCTGTACCTGAAGATCCTAAGAATCCAAGGAACCCCTCCAGAAATAAATGTCGTTCTGCAAATCTTTCATTCAGAAAGAATGCTATTTTCATTCTCTTATGTTTTATTTTATTTTTACCAAGGGACAGTAGACAACATAGTCACTCCAATAACCTCTGTACAGTGGATGCTGGTTCAAAGGTCCCACCAAAGAGTGGAGGAGTAGCCTAGTGGTTACAGCAGTAGACTAAGAACCATACAAGGCAGGGTTCAAATTTTGCTGATGCTCTATGTACCCTCCCTTGCCTTAGGTACAAACCTAGGGCCAGACTTTTCTCCCATTCTGGGAAAAATGCTTAGTAAATGAGGCCCTATGATGGTGAGCCCTCTGGGGACAGGGAACATATCTACAGAACCTGAAGATAACTTGCCTTGAGCTTGAGCTGTCAGTGTCTAATGCATCAAACAATGGTCTTTCATTAGATATACTGCAAACTTTATATACAAAGAGATTCCCTCCAAAGTATGGCACATCTGCAAGCCTATCCACACATCTTCTCTAAGGCCTGAGACCCACGAACATGAGAGCCTCCACATCCCAAAAGCCATGGCAGAGGATCTCAGCATCACAGACCAGATACTTTCCACAGGACTCACCCTGGTTCAATAAGGGGTAGCTTTTTTAACATACGCGTAAGTTCTGAAACAAAAAAAAACAAGGTAGGCGGTTTTCAGCGATCAGGGAGGACGGGGAAGAGGGAGGGAATATGAATGGACTGGGAGGGAATTTCCCTACCCCCCTGCCCATACTCCCTCCCTCTTCCCCTGTCCTCCCCGACCCCTGAAAACTGCCTACCTTTTTTTTTTTTCTTTGTTTCAGAGCCTGAGCTGGCGTAAGTTGCACGCGCCGGCAGGCTGCCAGCACACGATCCCCCAGCACAGCGGCAAATGGCCGCTGTACCAGCGCCTCAAACCTCACCCCCTCCCCGCCCATTTTCTTCGGCCTCGCTCTTGTACGCGTAACTAGGGTGACGCGCGCGGCCGGGCCCCTTCTAAAATGCACGCAGCGCACACAAGGCCCAGCTGCGCGCATAAACCCCGATTTTACGCACGCAGGCGATTTAAAATTCACCCATTGGTGAATAAACTTCTCACATTTCTCTGGAACGAGAAGCTCACAGAACCTCGATGCCCCAAGCAGAATGGAATGCATGAATGCGACCGACAAGATCTGATAGGTCCTGACCCCAGGCCCAGGTTATTAGTGGGGGTGGGGGGAAGAAAGGCTGAGGAGGCCTTGGGACCTGAGGCCCTTTTTATTTTTTTCATTTTTTTCAAAACAAACCAAGAATATCTGGAAATTTTCAGATACTTTTGGATGGGCCTATTTTGGGTTCGTTCAGTTTGGTATGAACCAAAAATAGACTTTTTCATTACAAAAAAACACATTCCTTCAAAATGAATGCACATCCCTATGCAATTTTATAAAAAGGAAAAATAAAAATCTTACTACGCTCAGGTTCCTGCTACAAAGGATATTAATGAGGATGCTTTGGTGTCTCCACACGTTGCTCAGAGTTGCATTTCTTCAAGCCCAGACTTGATTTCAAGGATCCATTCTTATGCAATGGGTGGGGAAAGCAGGAAGGTTCCCTGCTGCTGAGCCTCATCTTAGATCCAAGGAAGATGGTGAACTCCTCAGAGCTGAAAGATCATCACCAGTCAGCATGGTTCCTGGCTCCTTCAAAATCAACACCTTCAGGGCCAATTTAGGGGGCATCAGGCTTTAATGTGTTGCTGAAGGTGTCAAGGAGACGCAGACTTGGGAACTTGATGGTCCTGAGTGACGTCTTCCAGCACATTCCACAGCGAGAGACAGCATGCTCTAAGCCCAAACAGAACACGAAGTCAGCGTGAAGGTCCGTGGACATCTTGGGATTGAATCATGGACAAGGCTTTAAAATCGCTGGCTCTTTTCTCTGGCACAGCGGGCAAAAAAAAAATGCAGCAAAATCAAAAAAAATGAAATTATGATGAAAAAAGACCAACGGCGATTGCTCCAAGAGGAAAAGGCTCAGGCCCAGCACAAGCATAAAAAAAAAAAAGAAAAAGGAAATCAAAATTTAGGCCAATGTTGAAAAGAATTCACTAATGAATCTACCAGAGCTCTGAAGTAAGAGCGAAGGCTTGATCATGATGGAAATATAAGTTTCTCTCATTGAGGATAAAAACACATTCAACGTCTTTGGCAGAGAAGAAAAGGGCTGAAGGGGCCTTGAGCAATGGCAGCTGCAAAGAAGTCCCGTGCATATCAGGGGAACTCTTTCCAGACTTTTCCGGAACTCTCGGGGAACTGCTCCACATTTGGCGCCATCAAATGATGTCACCCACTTCTGTGGCTGATATATCCTTCTTGTCTCTAATTGCAATTCCAGAAAGGCTAATAATCAAGCTGCTGTGGCTATTTCTAATTACTCGGAACCTGTATTCCATTTAAGTGGTGCTATGCAAGGATCCTTATTAATCACTTTAGCCTTTCTGCTTACTCCACCATTTTTATTAGACTTATGTCCTCTGACTTCCGAGATCCAACTTAAAAAATTACACCAGGAAGGGTACAAAATATATCTGAGAAATATTAAACAGCAAAGACATATAGATGCAATTAATTTAGGTAATGGTAAATAAATAAAAGACATCTGCCAACTCGAAAGCACTGCATTTGCCAATACGGGCTACAGTACTGGCTGCTCTAAAATTGAAAGTTTTGATTTGCACAAGTTATTTTTTTAATTGCAATGATTCTTGGCATAAACATGTATTCAGTATTTCTAGCTTTGGGGGTAATTTTCTAAAGTCTATGGGTACTTGTAATTTTCACCAATTCTCAAACGGCCTAGGGAAATAGAGCCTGAGAGATCTGGACCTGTTTTCTCTGGGGTTACTTTTTACCTGCAACATAGTGCACATAGTTTTGACAATGCAAAACTACATGCGTGGTTGCATCCCCTGACATAACCCTGCCCCTGAGCCTCCTTTTCTTAGGGGTAAAAGTGCATGCATTATTGATCCTTGCACTTACTTTTACCCGGGGGAAAAGGGTGAGGACTTTTTAGAAAGCCAATTTACCCAGGCAAAAGACTTCTTGAGGTGCTGAAGACCTAATTGTAGTGATTGCAATAATTAGAAAAAAAAAAAAAAGTCCAATCCAATTGATCTGTGTGGGCTGACTTTTCAATTCCAAAAAACGTAGCATGCTAGAGATTTGATGCACAGCCCACAAGTGTGCATCAGGTCTGTTTTTGTTCTGGATCACTATGAAATGCCATAAAGTTACATATTTTCAGAATTTGTTTGGTCACCCATCCTTCTTTACAGTCTCAACCAATCTCTACTACTAATTTAAAGCTGGGAACATTGCACTGAAGAGCTCTGTGTGTGCTGGGAGGAAGTGAAAATGAGAAAGACTAAAGACAAGATGTCAGAAAACAGCAAAAAGCAATGAAGAGATAATAAATTAAAGAAATTTAGAAAAAAGAAAGATGCAGAAGGGATATGCCCGCACCCTTACATTATTACTATTTGTCTTTAGTAAAATATCTATAGTAAAGAACAGTGCTAAAAGGGTACCTACAGCAAAACTAACACAAATGACAAACATTCTTCCTTGATTGATATCTCTCATCCACTGCAGGTAAAAAAAAGAGAGGCTCAGAGTCCTAGCAGATACAGAAGCAGACAGTAACTGACACTCTGACAGACAGTAATATTATAAAGGTACAGGAGCTGTCACCAACAACATGTCCTGGCGTGAACAAGAGTTAGTCAAATCTCTGGAGCTGAACAAGGTTGGACTGGGCCATCAGTTGGATGGGAGACCATCTCAGAAGTCCAAATACTAAAGGCTACAGAAGGTGGAATCTTCCCAAACAAAAAATTCATAGTTGTGTGGTGTGCCATGATCATCATCATAATCCGTGAAAACAGAGAAGGCACATATTACACCTGTAGTTGTAGTAGCTATGTCATGGCTGCTGGCAAAACCAGCAGCAGCACAAAAAAAAAAAGAGAATCTCATTTTTGGGAAAAAGTTGAAGATTCCAAAAAAAAGAAAAAAGAGCAAACCTAAACTTGGAATATCTAAAGCTATTACTAGGGCAGCAGATGACTCCCACATAGGCCATCCCATTTCTAAAACCATTATCATCATCATAAGAACAACAATTAGCAGAAGTAGGAAATGTGCGGCCTCTACTGCAAAGAAAAAAAAAATCCATGCAAAAGAGCAAGAAATTTATCTACTCTGGCACTAGCAGCTCTCTCTGAAAGGAAAACAATATTTTATTCCCCAACTGTGCAGTGAAAAGGAAAGAGTTTCCATTCCCTTTTCTGCTAGGCTAGCACTACTACGCTCTACTTCAGTGAGCAGAATTTTCTCTCCCATATCTCGTCATTCTGCAAGGAAATCTGAGAAATGTGAAAGTCATTGCATTGAAATGGAGTTATCGGAGCTTCCCGAGCCTGAGAGGCAACAGCATCCTGTTAAAGGCACAGCAGATGATCCAGAGAAAAGTCGGATTTAGGATGAAAGACCAGAAAGAGGGGAAGGTGACAAAGCAACTATTCTGCTGAAATTGCAGTTTTTCCTGAAAGTCGCAGTGAAGGATGTTGATGATGCAACTCGTCCAACTGTCAGGGATCTCAGGCCCAGCACTGGGGTGGAGGAAGAGAGTTCAAAAGCTCACCAATCAGGCTAAAGAAGAAAAGAAAATTGCAGCATTTTCCTCTGATCACTGGGGATTCCTCATCCTCCACCCCAGGAATCTAAAGTCCACGTTTTGCAAAGGAATTTGTCCTCCCATCTGACCTGATTCTGCTGATGCTGCCAATGTTTTAATAATTGCTTCAGCATAGTCCCCCTCACCAGAATTTGATACGAATGTGCAAGACAGGAAATGTTCTTTGTTGGGTGTTTTTTTTTTTCATTTCATTCCGGTTTTTACATTTTGTTTTGTTCTGGAGTGCGTTCCCTTACAGTAGGGCTCACTAAAACAAAGCCGTGCCACCAAGCCACTAAGATGTTTTAAACAAGACCTCCAGCTTTCTGGCCATCCTCTCCAGCCCTCCCTGATCCTTCCTCCAATATCTTGCCCCATTTTGTGGAAATTTTGGTAGTGTGGGTTTGTTTTAGTGTGTCCTATTTTTAAATAGCACACACTAAAATAAAGCACAATGATATGAAAAAAATAAATACAAAAAAAATACAAAACCAAAACACCGTTGGTATTTTTTTTTATTTAGAAGGAACTTTTTTGGGGGGGGGGGAATTGGGGGAGGGGCTTTGGAGCTGGCTGCACCTTCTAGTGTTCTTATTTAAAATAAGAAGGAAAACATATAGGCAATCTATACATTAACATTCACTATATATTGAAGATCCCACCTGAATACATACAGTTCCCATATATTATATATTGTACAACATTAGAAGTCCAAATTAATAAAATAAAATATAAATGAACTGTATTAAATGATAACAATTCAATAAAATATTAATGCTGAAAATCATCAGTAAACCCATTCCACAGTCATTCATCCATTATATATTAAAAATACAAAAACTTAGAAATGACGGCAGAAAAAGACCAAACAGCCCATCCAGTCTGCCCAGCAAGCTCCTACATTTTCCCATAATTATCTGTTTCACCGACCACCAAGTTCAATGCCCTTGTTTGTTGGTAACTGTTTGATTCGAATTTCCTGCCACCCCCTGCTGTTCATGCAGAGAGTGATGTTGGAGTTGCATCAAAGGTGAATCATAAGGCTTAATTGTTAAGGGTAGTAATCGCTGCATCAAGCAAGTTACCCCGATGCTTGTTTACCCAGATTGCATAGATCAATGCCTTGTTGGATGTTGTCTGAATGTAAATCCTCTTTTCCACTTTTCCTCCTGCCGTTGAAGCAAAGAGCAACGCTGTATATGCATTCAAAGTGAAGTATCAAGCTTAATTGTTTAGGGTAGTATCCGCTGCAATAAGCAAGTTACCCCCATGCTTATTTGTTTACCTAGACTGTGTAATTCAGTCCTTGTTGGTTGTTGTCTGAATGCAAATCCTCTTTTCCACATTTCCCCTTGCCGTTAAAGCAGAGAGCAATGTTGGAGTTGCATTAACTGTGTGAAGGCTTATTGAGTAAGGGTAGTAATCACCAGGAAGTAGCCACCATTCCAGCAAGCCACCCCTATGGCTCTTCTCTTCATTCCCCTCCACTAGCCTTTATGGATCCACAGTGTTTATCCCATGTCCCTTTGAAATCCTTCACAGTTTTAGTCTTCACCACTACCTCCGGAAGGGCATTCCAGGCATCCACCACCCTCTCTGTGAAGAAATACTGTTGCAGATCCTAGTATCATCCACAAAAAGACAAACTTACCTTCAATCCCATCCACAATGTCGCTCATGAAAATATTGAATAGGACCTGTCCCAACACCGATCCTTGCGGCACTCCACTTAACACCGCTCTCTCTTCAGAGTAAGTTCCATTTACCATCACACATTGTCTTCTGTCTGTCAACCAGTTTGCAATCCAGGCCACCACCTTGGCACTCACTTCCCATTTTATTCACAAATCTCCTGTGCGGGACCATATCAAAAGCTTTTCTGAAATCCAAGTAGATGTCATTGAGCACTCTTCCCCAATCCAATTCCCTAGTCACCCAATCAAAAAAGTCAATCAGATTCTGTCTGATTGACAGAGGCAGCATGGATTCCCCTGGTGAATCCATGCTGCCTCTGGTCCAGCAATTCTTCTGACTGTAGATAGTTCACTATTCTTTCTTTCAGCAACGACTCCATTACTTTTCCCACCACTGAGGTAAGGCTAACCGGCCTGTAGTTTCCAGCCTCCTATCTGCTCCCACTCTTGTGAAGCAGGACCACTACCGCTCTTCTCCATTCACTTGGCACCACTCCCATTTCTAGGGATCTATTGAACAGGTCACACAGAGGGCCTGTCAGCGTATATCTGAGCTCCCTCAGTGTCCTGGGATGAACCTCATCAGGTCCCATGGCTTTGTCCACTTTCAGTTTTCCTAGCTCTTCCCATACATTCTCTTCTGTAAACGGAGTTTCATCTACTCCACTCCCCTCCAGTTTCTTGTTAACTAGCAACAGTTCTTCTCTAGGGTCCTCTTTAATGAGCACCGAACTGAAGTATTAATTTAATATTCCTGCCACTTCTTCCTCTCTCTCCACACATTGATCCTTTTCATCTTTCCATTTCACTATATCACTTTGGACTTTTCTCCTTTCTCTGATGTATCTGAAAAATGTTTTGTCACCTCGCTTTACCTCTGACAATTCTTTCTTCTGCTTGACTTTTTGCTTTCTTGATTACTTTCTTCGTCTCCCTCAGTTCCACCAGATATTCTTCCTTGTGATCCTCCCTTTGGCATCCTTTATATTTCTTAAACACTGTTCTTTTAGTTTTTATTTTATCAGCTACCTGTTAGATTCTGCAGAAGGGATTCTCCAGTCTACATCCGGCAGATTAAAATCTCCAACAATCACCACTTCTCCCTTCTTTCCCATGGTTTGGATGTCTTCCACCAGATCTCTGTCAAGTTCTTCCATTTGATTTGGAGGCCTGTAAACCACGCCAATAAAAATGAATGCCTCATCATCTTATTTTAGGACAGCCCATAATGCTTCTTCTTTGCCCCATCTTCCTTGCAGCTCAGATGCTTGGATATTGTTTTTGACATAAAGAGCCACTCCTTCCCCTTTTCTGTCCTCTCTGTCCTTCCTTAACAAGTTATAGCCCAGTATGGCTGTATCCCAATCATGAGATTCCGTGAACCACGTCTCCATGACAACAACAATGTCCAAGTCTGCCTCCACCATTAGGGCTTGCAGATTTGGGATTTTATTGTCCAAACTACAAACATTTGTACTTATAGCTTTCCAACTTTTCTCATTCAGGTTACTGCTTTTCTTGGACTCCTTTTGTGACTTATTTAGCTGACGTTTGTTATCCATTTCACCCTTTTCCATTGCATTTGTAATTGTGGGGGGGGGGGGTGACATTCTAATTTCCTTCTGCCACCCCCGGCATCTAGTTTAAATGCCTTATGACATAGGATTTGAATTTATCACTTAGGATCCTTTTTCCTACCACAGACAAATGTAAGCCATCTTTGACAAAGAGTTTTTTACTGTTCCATACACGGCCCCAGCTCCCAATATATCCAAAACTTTGTTCCTTACATCAGGATTTGAGCCATACATTGAAGTTATCAATATGGGTTAGCCTCTCCTTCCCCTTTCCATGAACAGGTAACACTTCTGAAAAGGCAATGGTTGTCGCCATGTGATAATCTGCTTCGCTAGAGAATGGAAATCTCTCTGTACTGCTTGGATGCTGATTCTAGCAAGGTTGTTGGTTCCCAGATGGATGATAATATCAACTTTAGAGTCTTTGCTTTCTTCTTTGATCGCTTTGACTATCTGAATAGCATTTCTGCCGGCCGATGATCCTGGAAGGCTTTTAACTGTAGGGTTCCCCTCGAAAAGAGTTCCCAAATTAGTGCCTCTGATGACAGAGTCACCCAGCACAATGAGCTTTTTCCTTTGGTTATTGATTGTATTATGGAATTTCTGTATGCATTGGATTTCTTCTTTCTTTTCAAATCCTATTTCAATCTCTTTCACAAGAGTTTCTTCATTATCTAATATAGAGAAGGCGTTTTATACTTGTGTCACTTGAAAGAGTGTGTGTCTCCACATCAAAGGTCTTACTCTACCAGAGCCCACTTTAATCCCATTGTTTTTTGGGTTCCTTAATGCCCTGTGTGAGTGGGGGGTAGACATGTGGGCTGCATAGTTGTGAAGAATGGGTGTCTGTGGGTCACAGGTCTTATCCTACCTGAGCCTACTGTAAACCCCTTTTTCCTTGACTTTTGGTTTTTCTGTGGGAATGGGGAATTAATTCCTGAATACTGTAAAGTAGGTGAAACTTTCTTTATTGCAGCTAATTCAGCTTTAACGTCAGCCAGCTCCTTTTTCAAGGAAGAGAGTTCTGAACAAATGGGGCAAGCCCTAAGTTTGCAGATGATTTCCCTCAAAATAAAGGCTCCACAATAGTTACATTGGATAGTCCTCATTTTGGTAAATTTATTTGATGGATAATACCTGAGGAATGATCAAATTTCCAAATTATCTTGTTGCCAATTATGTATTCAGGCAGACCATATCAGAAAAACAAACCCAGGGTCGGGAGGGAGGGAGTTAAACAGTTAACACTTGGCCAGGGCTGTTCTCTGGACACTGTATCTGCTATTGATTTTGAACAGACCCTCCCCCAGATTGGCTAACTAAGTTAAGCTTTTTACTTAGTTCTACACAAGAATCTAGTTGTAGCTGTCTCCTTGAAGTTCAAAGCAGACTGAAGACTTGATTGTTCCCTGCAATGCACTATGAGTCACCTGTCCAAAGCTGAAGAGCCCCCTCCCTTATTTTTTTAGCTTTTTTTTTTTTTTTTGCTTAAACACACAGCAATTTAATGCAGCAATATCAATATCTAGGAAAATATAGAGAATATAAGGCTAGCACTATACAAAACAGAAAAATATAACCTAGAAGCCCTCTAAAATAAGGATAAATTAGCCTTTTTCCTTAGCTCTACACAAGAATCTAGTTGTAGCTGTCTCCTTAAACTATTCATTATACATAAATATAATTTTCTCTGAGCTAACAGCAGATTGCTATTTATCTATAGTCCCAACAAGAGGCCCTTGTTTCACCACCCTCTGTGGATTCTTCAGGGGAGTAAATCACAATAACAATATACAGTATAATTATTTATGTATCACACTTTGTATTTTTTTCCAATGTCAAACAATAATTGAACAAATATAATGGTCTTACAATATGTCCACAATCTTCTTCTTGATGTAACTTCAAATCCTTCACTATTTCAACTTGTTTAATAATCAGTGTTGCCTTAATTTCCTTATAGTATCTGATGTTACAGATTGTTTTGCCTTGTCTCATGTGTACAATATCCTGTTTAGCTTATTTGTCCCATACTGGAATATCTGTCAACAACTATCCCATAGAAAGAAATCTGTATTTAAAATAAACCAACCATTATCAATACTATTTTAAATATAACATACAACTTAAAGACATGGCCGTACTAGAATAAATTTATTAAGCAACCTACCAATGAAAAGTGAGAAGCCTGCATGGACTTCTTTCAACAGGTAATCTCCTCCTTGCCAAACTACCACTCTGTTCTCAACTCATAACCAGAGAATTGGATCAAGGGAGAGCAAGGGCTTTGACATGGTTCTGCACAGAACACATAAATAAATTGAGCGCCCTTGGTATGGAATCTAGAGTGACTGAGTGGGTTAGAAACTGGCTGAGTAGGAGGCAACAAAGAATAGTGGTAAATGGAGTTTTCTCTGAAGAGGAGATTGTTACTAGCTGTGTGCCTCAAGGATTAGTCCTTAGACCAGTACTTTTCAACATTTTTGTGAGTGACATAGCGAAAGGATTGTCTAAGAAGGTTTGTCTTTTTGCCAATAACAAAATCTGTAAGAGGGTGGACAGCCAGGAAGGTGTAGAAAACACGAGGAGGGATCTAGCAAAGCTTAAGGAATAGTCTAAAGTCTGGCAGCTAAGATTTAATGCTATAAAAAGCAGAGTAATGCATTTAGGATGCAAAACGCTAAGGGACGGGTACAGTATTGGAGGTGAAATTCTTCTAAATACAAAGGAAGATCAGGATCTGGGGATAATTGTATCAGATGATCTTAAGGTGGCCAAACAGGTAGATAGAGCCATTGTAAAAGCTAGAAAGATAGGAGAGAAATGGTCAGCAGAAAAAGGGAGGGGAAAATGTCCCATATAGATCCCTGGTGAGACCTCACCTGGAATACTGTGTACAATTCTGGAGACTGCAACTTGAAAAGGATTTAAACAGGATGGAATCAGTGCAGAGGGTGGCTAATAAAATGGTCAGTAGTCTTCATTCTAAAGCATATATGGAAAGACTTAAAGATCTAAACATGTATAACCTGGAGGAAAGACCAGATAGGGGGAGATGTACTAGAGACATTCAAATATCTCAAAGGTATCCATGCACAGGAGGTGAGCTCTTTCAGCGGAAAGGAGACTCTAGAATGAGGGGGGTCATGTGATAAAATTGAAAAGGGGTAGAATCAGGAGTAATTTGGAAATATTTCTTTACAGAGAGGGTGGTGGATGTTTGGAACAGCCTCCCAGTAGAGGTGGTGAAGACAAAACAGTATCTGAATTCAAGAAAGCATGGGATAAATACAGTGGATTTCTAAGGAAATGATGGGAATTATAGTGCTAAATTAATTGGACAGATGGGTAGACTAGATGGACTATGCAGTCTTTTTCTGTCATCTTGTTTCTATGTTTCTAAAAGTAACATGATCATAAACAACATTTCATTGATCAATAAGATATCGCCAATGTGATAACATTCTTAATAAATAATCACATAGCTTATAATGTAGACATCTTAGAACTTACTATCTTGATACTCTGTTAACCTCAAAAATGCTGTGCATGCACATTTGATAGCCTCTTTCTCATATATGTCATCAAAGTGGCCAGAAAGCTAGTATCAATAAACTGAATGTCAATGAATTTCACTAAAGTCAAATGAAGAGTCATTATTACAATTTAACCAATTACTTGGACCTTTACATAAAACTGAGGTTATTCTTTTAACATCTGTCCAATTATATAGACCTATTAAAAAATGAGCTCCACCCTATTTCTATGGTGCAACTTGCAGGGAGGAACCCTGCAGGTTCCCACCATCAGCAGGTGGATCTGGATGAAGCAGAGACCCAGCTGGAGCTTTGCCTTATTCCTCTCTGGTTGAGCCTTTGGGTACCAGGGCTGGCAAGTCTTAGGTGGGGATCTCTGCTGATGGCGGAGGTGGTCATCCTTGAGTAACTGGCTCAGAGCTGACGGAGATCGGAATAGTCCAAGGTCCTGAGTGAGGGTCAGAAGCAGGCAGCAGTCAGGCATATCCAGTGGCAGGCAGTGGTCGGTGGCAGGCTGTGGTTAAGTGTATCCTATGGCAGACCGAGGTTAAACCGGGTATCTGTCCAAAGGGTAAGAAGGGACAGATAGGCATGAAGGGTCAGGCAAGGAAATGCACAGGCAAGCAAGGAACAATGAATACCAGGCTGGAACTGAATACAAGGCTGAGACTGAAGACAAGACATAGAAGACAAGACTGGAACTGAAGACAGGGCTGGACTGATGACAAGATGCTGAAGCAACACGCTCTACTTCAGGAGTAGTAGGACATATTGCTGAGGTGATGAAGGCAGGAGCGTGTGAGTCATCTTTCAGCACTGTGGGGCTTTTCCTGCCTTGGCCCTTTAAATTAGAGGAAGACTGACACGTGCGCTCCTAAGGAGAGCATGTCAGCTGGGGCTAGCAGCGTCCTGCCGTGAGAGGAGTTGGCGGTGGCTTGCTGTGTCAGTATGTGGCGTTCTGCTGCTTAGCTCATAGGCCAAGTGTTGGGAGGCTGGAAAGAGGGTCCGACCAGGAAAGTGAGTACGCTGATCTTTGGGAGCAGTCCGTGGACCACCAAACGTAGCAATTTCCTTCTTTAAATCTTTTGGATGTGTGGTATCCCAATAAAAAATATACCTTTGTTCACATTGTGTCAAACTCAGAGACACATCCCCTCCATGTTTTAATACAAGCTGTCGGATTACAAAAACTTTACATCCTCAAGGGTAGAAAAACGTATCTACTAGATAAATGAGGCCTGACCGACGTGCTGCAAATGCGCAGTAGAGAGCAGCTCTACTGCGCATGCGCGGCACAAAGAACTCTACCCGACGTGCCGCGAGAGAGCACGTCGGTCTGAGCGGTGCACATGGCGTTTTGCGGCAGTGGCGGCGGTATGTGAGCATCGGTCGGGCCAGCAACAGAGAGCGGCGGATGCGGCGTGGAGGAGCAGCGGCGGTGAAAGCTGAGTGACAGACGGGCAAGCAACAAGCGTGGTGGTCAGGCGCTCCAAGAAAAGGCTCCTCAAACATGTTAACAGCCTGAGCCTGGCCCTCCATTGCCGGGGAAGGGGGGAGGGAGTAGGAAGTAGGGGCGGTGACGGAGGGACAGGCTCAGGCTGTTAACAAGCTGCAGTTCTGTCAGCAAATGCCTCCTCCTTTAGCCTGGTCCCTCCCAGCCGGCCCTGTAGAAGAGAAAAAGAGAGATTGAAGGAGGGCTGAGGGAGAGGGAAGGGGTTGTGGATGAAGTGATAGTGGAAGGAAAGGGAAGATGAGAGGATGGAATGAAAAGGGATGAGTGAGTAAGTGGGAAGTGTAAGAAGTTGTGCAGAAGAGAAAAAGAGGGAGTGGGAAGGGGGTGTGGATGAGCTGGGAGGGGATGAGAGAGAGGGAGGGAGAGTGACTGAGGGAAGGGGAGGTGAGAGTGAGGGACGGGAGGGGAGTGGGAGGGAGCATGAGGGGGGAGGTGCGAGTGAGGGAAGGGAGAGGAGAATGCGCGGGAGCTGAGAGGGTGAGGGAGGGAGGGGGAGGGAGAATGAGGGGGGGAGGTGAGAGTGAGGGGAGGGAGAATGAGGGGGAGGTGAGAGTTAGGGGAGGGAGAATGAGGGGGGAGCTGAGAGTGAGGGAAGGGAGTTTGAGTGGGGGCAGGGGAGGGAAGGGGGGGGGGAAGGGGGTGAGTGACTGAGGTGAATGAGTGAGGGGAAGGAAGAGTGAGGGAAAAGAAGTATAGACGGGTGCAGTGTCCGAAAACAGACCGAAAATTTTTTTTAATGTAGCCCGTTGTTACGGGCTTAACGGCTAGTATTTATATATAACAATTAGTTTAGGTATTCTACATTAGCTAGTTTTTGTATATTTTAATATGTATGGTTGAATGTGCTGTGGGAATGAGTTTATTACTGATTATTTTCATCGATATTTTGTTGAATTGTTATCCTTTAATAAAGTTGATTTATATTTTATTTTCTTATTTAGATTTGTAATATATATATATATAATATTTGGGAAATGTATCTATTCAGATTAAATGAGGGATCTTTAGTATATCTTGATTGCTTATTTAAAATAAAACCAAACCAAAAACTACTTACATTTCTTTCATTTGTCTTTCTTTTTTCTTTCACAACAAATGGACATGAAATACGAAATGTTGTTGAGGTTTCCTAATTCATTTCAAATGAAAGCACATCCTTAGCATCTGGTAGCAGTCCTGTAATAGCAAAAGAAGCATTCAGTTTGGATTCTGAGCCTTAGGAAGACAACTGAGCAGGCTTACAGCTTAGCAAGAGACTGAACAAGACATTTTTCTTCTTTCTTATTCTGTACCTTCTGTATAATTAATCTGAGAAAAGTCAATAAACATGAGGATTAAAACAAATGCTTCTACCTAAGCCTTAGTTGGAGACTAGTTAGGAAAATCAACATCCAGGACAGGTCGTCAGTAGGCTGACAGAAAACGAGTCTCACCCAAAAGTGACTATCCATTATTTAATTTGTCCCCGGTCAGTCCCTAACGCTGTTCTGAGAGAATGTTTGTCAGCACTACTTCTGACCCTGACTATTGTAGATTCCTGCTGCATACAAACAGAGGTCTATTTACTAAGCTATGATAACAAACTAATGTGCATTAATTGCTGAAACTGATACTCAGCACATGTTAATAGAATTATGGCATGTGTTTGGTAATGTACATTTCCATATTTCTGATAATGTGGAAAAATAAATTACAGCCTTATTTACATCAAGACTAATGAACTGCAAAGCAGTTTATTAATATGCAAATGGATTAATGCAGATCATGATAAATGTTATCTGTGTTAAGCAACTCTAGTTAAATTCATCTTTAGAAGAGTGGTTAACTAGCTCCGAGAGCACTGACAGGCTAATGAGCCTGCTAATGCTTCAATACCTGCCCTATAGTGTAGAGAAACGAAGCCCTACATTTTAAACCCCCAGCTCCAAAATAACCCTCCACTTGCATTAAAACCCGTGCCCCAAAATAACCCTTTGCAGGAAAGCCCCTTTCCAGCTTCTTTGCTCAGTGGGGCGGATTTTCAGAGCCCTGCTCGCCTAAATCCACCCAAAACCGGGCGGATTTAGGCGAGCAGGGCCCTGCGCGCCGGTAAGCCTATTTTACATAGGCCTACCGGCGCGCGCAGAGCCCCGGGACTCGCGTAAGTCCCGGGGTGTTCGGAGGGGGGCGTGTCGGGGGCGGGCCCGAACCGCGCGGCGTTTTCGGGGCGTGTCGGGAGCGTTCCGGGGGCGGCCCCGGGGGCGTGGCTACGGCCCGGGGTGGCCCGGGGGCGTGGCCACGCCCTCCGGACCCGCCCCCAGGTCGCGTCCCAGCGCGCAAGAGGCCCGCTGACGCGCGGGGATTTACGCCTCCCGGAGGGAGGCGTAAATCCCCCGACAAAGGTAAGGGGGGGGTTTAGACAGGGCCGGGCGGGTGGGTTAGGTAGGGGAAGGGAGGGGAAGGTGAGGGGAGGGCAAAGGAAAGTTCCCTCCGAGGCCGCTCCGATTTCGGAGCGGCCTTGGAGGGAACGGGGGTAGGCTGCGCGGCTCGGCGCGCGCCGGCTATACAAAATCCATAGCCTTGCGCGCGCCGATCCAGGTTTTTAGCAGATACGCGCGGCTCCGCGCGTATCTGCTAAAATCCAGCCTACTTTTGTTTGCGCCTGGAGCGCAAACAAAAGTAGGCTATTCGCGCTCCTTTTCAAATCCGCCCCAGTGTGTACAATTGTGAGCCCCACCCCCTGGGGTGACAATCCTACCCACCACTCACAATAAAAGGGGCGAGTCTGCAGGAAGAAGACTTGGAGGGACCGCTAGTGGAAGGAGTTTATTTTTTGCATTTTGGGTGTTTGTGGGGGGGGGGGGAGAGATTGTCAAATGGTGAACAGGGCTTAAAATTTTACACGTGGGGGAGGAGAAGACAGAGAGAAGATCATTTTGGGGAGGGGGATTTAATGTAGTGAGGGGGTTGTTTCTGTTGGGGTTTTATGCTCCTTTAAGCAGTACCAAGGTGTGGCAGGCTAGGAGCACGCGTCCCCATGGGCTGTAATGCACAGTCGTTACTGCCACTGGCGATATCTGCACGCTCCCAGTCCCATTGTAATATTAACTGCACCGTGGTACTGAATGATTCCACTTCATTCAGCACTGCTGGGATTATCCCACGTTAAAGCCAGGCCTTAACACTCAGTTTTAAAGCAGTGTAGTAGTAAATAGAGCCCACAGAAATGCTTGTGTTTATAAATAAAAATAACCAATTATACCGTATTCTTTGTAACATTCTCTAGAGAAGCTTAGAAAGTTCACTTGGATTCTTTCAGAGCTGGTGTAAGCTTCCGGTCAACAGCCACGTTAACAATAAGATAACACTGCAGTGATGATGATGATGATGATACAGCATGATGATGATACAGCATAGTTGATGATACAGCATGATGATGATACAGCATGATGATGATACAGCATAGTTCTCTGCTTCAACGGCAAGGGAGAAGAAAAAACTGATACTACACACATCCAGCAGAGCTCTCTGCTTCAACGGCAGGGGAGAAGAAAAAAGGGTTCGCACTCACAAAGCGGGGAGTAGCTGGCTTGTTACGGCGGTTACTACCCCAAACCAAATGTGCCTGATACTTCACTTTCGATGCATATCCAGCATGGCTCTCTGCTTCAACAGCATGGGAGAAGAATAAACTGATACTTCAAGCATATCCAGCATAGCTCCCTGCTTCAACGGCAGGGGAGAAGAAAAACAACCAATAAGGGCTGTATAACATAGTCTGAGTAAAACAAATAAGCATGGGTGTAGCTTGCTTATTGCGGCGGTTACTACCCCTACTACCCCTAACTTATCAGCTAGATATTCACTTGGATGCAGCTCCATCACTGCTTTCTACATTAATGGTGGGGGTGGAAGGGAAATAGAACCAAGAGCTAAGAGAAACAGATAAGTATGAGAGAAAAAAGTGTGTGAAGCTTGCTGGGCAGACTGGATGGGCCATTTGGTCTTCTTCTGCCGTCATTTCTATGTTTCTATGTTTCTATGATGATGTTGAAGACAGAATGACCTGTGATGTTACTGCTGGTATTAGAGATGTGAATCGTGTGCCAGATCGTCTTAACGATCAGATTCGGCTGGGGGGGGGGGGAGAAATCTGATCATTAAGATATGTGAATTGGAATCGTTTTTAGAGAGGACCGCGCCGCTAAAAAAAAACAACCCACCCGACCCTTTAAATCGACTCCCCCCTCCCGACCCCCCCCAAAACCTTTTAAAATTACCTGGTGGTCCAGGGGGGCCTCGGGGAGAGGAGAGATCCACGGGGGCCTCGGGGAGAGATTTCCCGTTCCCAGGCATCAGCTGTTCTAAAAAAAAAATGGCGCCGATGCTCCTTTGCCCTTACCATGTGACAGGGTATCCATGCCATTGGCCAGCCCCTGTCACATGGTAGGAGCACTGGATGGCCGCACATTTTACTTTAAGAAATTAGCGCCTACCCAAAGGTAGGCGTTAATTTCTGCCGGCGCCAGGGAAGTGTACAGAAAAGCAGTAAAAATTGCTTTTCTGTACACCCTCCGACTTAATATCATGGCGACATTAAGTCGGAAGTCCCAAAAGTTAAAAATTTTTAAAAAAAAAATTTAAATCAGCCCGCGGCTTGCTGGTTGAAAACTGAATGCTCAATTTTGCCAGCGACCTGTTTCCGAACCCGTGGCTGTCAGCGGGCTCGAGAACCGGCTCCGGCAAAATTGAGCGTCGGCTGTCAATCCCGCTGACAGCCACCGCTCCTGTCCAAAAACAGGCACTAGGGATGCGCTAGTGTCCCTAGCGCCTCTTTCTACCTCGGGCCCTTATTTAAATAAATTAATTTACTGAATTGCGTGCACAGGATACTGTAAAAGCAGGCCAAGCAAAGCCAGAGCCAATCAGTGGTGAGGATGTGAAGCAACTCCAATCATCTTCCTGCTTTTTGTGGCACAGCTGCAGAAGAGACAGAGATGCATGCTCATTCAGTCTGGGCTGCCTGTAAAGAGCGTTGGTCCCTCTTCTCCTGTTATTGGTCACGTTCACTTAACATAGTAGCATAGTAATGATGACAGAAAAGGCCAAATGTTCCATCCAGGCTGCTTAGCAAGTTTCTTATGGTAGTAACTGCCTCTCCATGCAGACTACCCTAAGCCTTATGTTAACAGTAATAATATTTGCAATCAAACAAAGCAACTGTCAAACCCATAACCAAATTACTGCTAGCAACATTTTGATTTTGCCTTCTGTTAAGGGTAATAGCAACTGCTGCTCCATGCAGGTCACCCACAAGCCAATATGTAAACTACATGAGTAGCAGAAAAGTGACCTCAGTCCTTCATTTCCATTCTCAAGCCAGCAGGAGCCCTCTGTGCCACGTCCTTTTAAATTCCATTGCCATTCTTTTCTTCACCACCTCTTCCAGGAGGGCATTCCATGCATCCTCCACCCTTTCTGTGAAGAAATATTTCTTAACGTTGTTCCTGAGCCTTCCCCCTAGGAGTTTCAAATCATGACTCCTAGTTTTACAGCTTCCTTTCCATTGGAAGAGATGTGTTTTTTTTGCGCATCATTAATTCTTTTCAGGTATTTGAAGGTCTGTATCATAGCTCATACATACAATACATACAATAGCTCTCCCCTGTCTCTCCTCTTTTTCAGGGTAAACATATTAGGATCCTTCAGTCTCATCTCACATGGCTTTCCATGCACATTATTTTGGCCTCTTCCATTCTGTCCTTATCCTTTTTGTGATACAATCTCCAGAACTGAACGCAGCACCCTAGGTGAGGCCTCATCAATGATCTGTTACAGGGGCATTATCACCTCCTTTTTCCTGCTGGTTATGCCTCTCTCTATGCAGCCCAGCATCCCTCTGGCATTAGCCAACATTTTATCATATTGCTTTGCCACCTTCAAATCATCAGACACTATCACCTCGAGATCTCTCTCCCAGTCGGTGCACGTCATTCTTTCGCACACACACACACACACACACACACACATACACACCCAACACATATGGCTCCCTTGGATTGCCGTGCCCCAAATTCATGAATTTGCACTTCTTGGCATTGAATCTCAGCTGCTAAACCTTTGATTACTTCTTGAACTCTCTTAGGTCACTTCTCATTCTCTCTACTCTCTCAGGTTTGTCCACTCTGTTGCAGATCTTAGTGGCATCTGCAAAAAGACACATTTTACCTTTTAATCCATCTACAATAACACTTACAAAGATATTAAACAAAACCAATCCCAGAAACCGATCCCTGAGGAACTCCACTTATCGTTCTTCTTTCTTCAGAATAGGTTTCATTTACTACTACTCACTGGCATCTGGCAGTCAGCTAATTTGTAATCCATTCCACTCCCAGGCTTCTCAATTTATTTATGAGCCTTCTCCGTGGGACCATATCAAAAGCCTTGCTGAAATCCAAGTAAACCACATCAATTGTTCTTAATTGATCCAATTCCCTAGTCACCCAATCAAAAATATCAATTAGATTTATTTGACCAGACCTTCCACTGGTAAAACCATAGGGGTACATTTTAAAAGAGAGCGCGCGCGCGTACTTTTGTTCGCGCATCAGGCGCGAACAAAAGTACGCTGGATTTTATAAGATACACGCGTAGCCGCGCGTATCTTATAAAATCCGGGGTCGGCGCAAGCAAGGGGGTGCACATTTGTGCAACTTGCGCGCGCCGAGCCCTGCGCGTGCTGCCCGTTCCCTCCAAGGCCGCTCCAAAATTGGAACGGCCTCGGAGGGAACTTTCCTTCCACCCCCCCACCCCCCCCGCACCTTCCCCTCCCTTCCCCTACCTAACCCACCCTCCCGGCCCTATCTAGACCCCCCTTCCTTTATCAGAAAAGTTACTACTGCCTCCGGGCAGTAGTAACTTACGCGCGCTGGCGTGGCAGGCCCCGACACTGTGTCGGGGCACTCGGCCAAACCCCTGGACCGCCCATACGCCCCCGATCCCCCCTGGCCACGCCCCCGACCGCCCGTTTATGCAAGCCCCGGGACTTACGCGTGTCCCGGGGCTTGCACGCGCTGCCGAGCCTATGCAAAATAGGCTCGGCATGCGCAGGGGGTTTTTAAAAGGGTTACACGCGTAACCCTTTTAAAATCCGGCCCATATTGTTTCAGATCCTGTAACCCATTGAATTTCAAATAGTTCTTCATGCTTTCCTTAAGCAGTCTCTTCATTATTTTTCCCACCACTGTGGTAAGGCTAAGCTGCTTGTAGCTTCCAACCTCCTCGCTGTTGGCACTTTTATGAAGCGGGGCCACACCGCACTTCTCCAGTCCTGCAGCACTACTCCTGTCTCCAATGATCTATTGAACATGTCCTTCAGCAGACCTGCCAAAATTTCTCAGAGCTCCTTCAGTATCCTGGAATGTATCTCATCTGGTCCCATGGTCTTATCCACTTTCAGTTTACCCAGTTCCTCCCAAGCTTCTCTTCTGTAAAACGGGGAGGTATCTATCTACATCACCCTCATCTATATTCTTGCTAGCCAGCAACTGTTATAGCTTCTTTTAACTTGGCCCACTACCTTTCCATTGCACCCATTTCCTCCCAGTCTTCTAGTTCCTCCTCAAGGTATGTAGCCATTTTACCAAAGTTTGTGTTTTGGAAATCCAGGACCTTGATCCTTGGTGACTTTCCTCCTATTTGGCTATTACACCCAATTATACTGTCTGATGATCACTTGTGCCCAGTTGGGCACCTACTCAGACATTTGAGAAACTGTCTTCATTTGTTTATACCAGATCGAACACTGCTCCTCCCCTCGTGGGTTCCCTCAACATTTGTCTGAGCATAGCCCCTTGAAGGGCATCCACAATCTCTCTATTTCTTACAGATTCGTCAGCAGGGATACTCAAATCCACATCAGGTAGATCATAATCTTCAATGAGCAACACTTCACCCTTACTTCCCACCTTTTGGATGTCTTTATCCAGATCTTTATCCAGTTTTTTTTTGTAATTTGTAGGCCTGTAGACCACACCAGTATAAATGGAGGTGCCATCATCTCTTTTTAAGATAGTGTATAGTGCTTCTTCCTTTCCTCATGCCTTTTAATTCATACATAGATGTCCTCCTTAGTCCTTTACAGGCAGGATCTATAATATATGCAAATGAGGGGAATATCTCTCCCCTTACACCCTCACAAGTGTCCAGTCCTGGTCTGTGGGAAAGTTAGTAACCCTACACAGCGCCTTGAAAAAGAAAACATTAAAGAAGCTCAAGATGGCCTCCCAGCCCACCCTCAAAATCACTGTACCCCATTGTTGGTATTTAAAGTCCAAATGGGGCAGGAATGATCCCAGATCACTCCTACCCCCTTAGGTCAGTATTTCAAAATGGCATCAGCTGGCCCTGAGGTTGGAACTGTTTTGTTGTATGTCCACACAACAAAATGGTACAGCCTCAAAGCTGGCTGTCGCCGTTTTAAAATACTGACCTGCAAAGCAGGAGCAACTTGGGATCGCTCCAATCTCATCAGTGGAGTACAAGGCATCCAGTGGATGAAGGCAAGTCTAAGAAGCCTTGAAGTGTTTAATTTTTGAAATGGGGGCAAGGAGCATTCGGGGGCCCAGACTGAGACTGCCTAGTGAGGAGAACAAAACAAAATGAAAAATGAACAGAATTTCATTTGTTTTTCATTGATTTTATTTTCCAAAAGAAGTAAAGCAAAACAGGAAATTTTGTTAAATTTTTCTGTTTTCTGTCAGATAACAGTGCATCCCTATCCAAAAGACGTGAATCTGTGGCCATATTTAGATCAGTGGAATAGAAAAGTTTGGGTTCAGGTGATTTTCACCTCTACCTGTGCTATTTTGGTCCTGCCCCCCATCATTTGCAGATGTAGCAGGTACTAAATATGTAGACTTTTTTAGGATGCATTGCACACTTTATGACTGCTAAATCTCAAAGGGCAACAACGTAGATTTGAAAATATGCATAAAGTGCACACATTAAAAGTGCCCAAATAATTTGCAATTACACTGGCTATTTGAAAATTGCCTCCATAATTTGGTCTATTTTACATCAAATAGATCTTCAGTTGTTAGTGCTCTATTAGTTCTTAATGTCTATATTTGTTTTGAGGTTTTCATTGTCTGATCACAATAAGAATCTATTAATACAGTTATTAACAAATGTTTCCTACTAGTCTCTGATAATTCATTTAGGAAATACAAGTAAAACATAAACTACATGCAGGTTTTCTTTAATATTTATTGTTTCATGAAAAATATTTTTCAAGATCAAGAGCTTGGTTGATCCACAGACTTAGCTATCTATCCTGAAAAAAAAAACTATTTGGATGGCAGAGAACTGTCTAAAGGTCACCTTAACGTCCGAATCCATAGCTGACTCCAGTCCAAACGGGCTGTCTAAAATAATGGGTCAATAATCCTTGGATGTAAATGTCAAGATGGAGGTCATATTGGCAGAAGAACTATAGAAAAGTGAGCAAATCACTGACGGATGACATTTAATTTAGATAAATACCTGGTGATACATATAATCCACATAGGATTTATTTGGACACAATAATTTATTTTCAGCAAATTAGCTATGAGTGCTTAAATGTAATACTTTTTCTGCAAGGTCAGGTGCAGACAATTCCTGTTCTCGAGAGCCACAAACTGGTCGGGTTTTCAGGATATCCAGAATGACTATGCCTGAGATGCATCTGCATGCCATGGAGGTAGCACATGCAAATACATCTCATGAATATTCAGTATGGATGTCTTGAAAACCTGACTGGCTAGTGGCTTACCAGGACGGAAGTTGCCTGCCTTTGTCCAACGTTGTGGTCAATGAAGGGAAGGAGCTAATATGTACCACTATTCAATGCTCCAGTTCGAACAGACTTGAAGAACAATGTATTCTGGGTTCATAGTTCTTAATAAGAATAAGGAAATTGGAAAATATGAAAAGAAGGCTAACCAAATTACTCAAATGAATGAATGGGCTCAACACATTGGGAGAAAAGCTATCTCAACAGTGTCTGCTCTCCCTGTTGAAATGGAAATTGAGAAGGATCTAATCACCCTGTACAATGATTTTAAAGCACCAAAGGGTCATATTTCCACATCTGCAGCTATGAATAGAACAATGGATCCTCTCTTTGAAATGAGAAGTTAGAAGGTTTAAACTCATTCAGGGGAAAAGGATATTTATCCTGAGAGTGCAGGCTACTGAACACTCTGCTGACAGGGACAGTTCTATCCACTGCAGTAAACAATTTTAAGATTAAGTTGGATGAGTTCCTAAAGGTTAATGGTATAACTGGGTTTTCAGATTTATTGAAATTCTAATTGATACTGTAGGTGCTGATCTGGGGATTTAGTCTGATCGCATTCTTGTGGTCTAAAAGGATTTTTTTTTTCTTTTTAGAAGTGAAATATAAATGTGTTTCTCTGGGGGTTTTTTTCCCCTTCCTCTGGATTACCACAAACAAAATATTATACAAATTTCAGTAATTAAAAGACATTTGAATAAGTTGGAATGGTGCCTTTTTCAATTGTACTAACTAAGCTATTACACCAGGAAGAGAAAAATGGGCAGGATAAATGGGCACTGCAGTCTTTATTTGCCCTTATATTCTGTGTTTTCTAGGTAATCATGTAGAAATAAATAAAAATAGTTATCAGTTTTATAGCACTACTAGATGTACACATTACTGCACAATAATGATAAGTATTCAGGGACAGTAAGTCCCTTCCTTAAAGAGCACACAATCTAAAATCACAAGACACATCAATGGGAGAAGTGGAAGTTGAAACCTGGTTTCAAGCTCATTGCTCTAACCATTAGATCTTTCATTAGTCAACAAACAAGTTGTAGTCGATGATGCCTTGCTATGCAACCACATAACTATGAAAAGGAGGCTATGGTACTAGATTTTGAAATGGGAACTGGGGTCCGATGTTCCCTCTATGCTCTGTGAGAGTCTGCTGCCTAACATTGTAACCCTAAGAGCATGCTGTAGCTCTCTTGCAGTCTGAACATGCGAAGCAGGCCAGTCTCATAGCACTCCTATGAGATCCACCTGCCCAGCGCAGTTCAAACCGTGAGAGGGCCGAAGCACATAGATGGCAGCTTAGAGGGAACACTGCTGGGGTCTCAGAAACTGAGTCCTAAAATGCTCAAAGTTTTGCCTTCCTTTTACACACACACACACACACACACACACACAGCTACAGGCTCGGGATACATTAAGAACATAAGAATTGTCATACTGGGTCAGACCAAGGGTCTATCAAGACCCGGATCCTGTTTCCAACAGTGGCCAATCCAAGTCACAAGTATCTCTGGCAAGTACCCAAACATTTAAAAAAAATCTCAAGCTACTATTGCCTATTAATTAATGGCAGTTTATGGATTTTTCCTCTAGAAAATTATCCAAACCTTTTTTAAACCCAGTTACACTAACTGCAGTAACTACATCCTCTGGCAATGAATTCCAGAGCTTATCTAAGCGCTGAGTGAAAAAGAATTGTTTTCGATTCATTTTAAATGAGCTACTTGCTAACTTCATGGAGTGCCCGCTAGTGCTTCTATTATCTGAGAGAACAAATAACCGATTTACATTAACCTGTTCAAGTCCTTTCATGATTTTGTAGACCTCTATTATATCCCCCATCAGTCGTCTCTTCTCTAAATTGAACAGCCCTAACTTCCTTAACCTTAACTCATAGGGCAGCCATTCCAGACCACTTATCATTTTGGTCGCCCTTTTCTGCACATTCTCCAGTGTAACTATATCTTTTTTGAGATGCGGCAACCAGGATTGGATACAATATTCAAGATGCGGTCTCACCTTGGAGCGATATAGAGGCATTATGACATCCATCATTTTACTTGCCATTCCCTTCTTAATAATTCCTAACATTCTGTTTGCTTTTTTGATCGCCACAGTGCACTGAGCCGACAATTTCATTGTATTTTCCACTATGATGCCTAGATTTCTTTCCTGGGTGGTAACTCCTAAGATAGAACCTAAGATTCAGGCTGATACAGTACAGTGCGCTTCAGTGGAGCGCACCGTTAACCGGCATTTGGACGCGCGTTAAATTTCGACATGCTAGCTTTACCCCTTATTCAGTAAGAGGTAATAGCGCATCGAAAATGCACATCCAACCCCCCCCCCCCCCCGAGACTAATAGTGCCCGCAACATGCAAATGCATGTTGATGGCCCTATTAGTCGTTCCCGCGCGATACAATAAGTAAAATGTGCAGCCAAGCCGCACATTTTACGTTAAGAAATTAGCGCCTACCCAAAGGTAGGCATTCATTTCTGCCTGCGCTGGTGAAATGCACAGAAAAGCAGTAAAAACTGCTTTTCTGTGCACCCTCCGACTTAATATCATGGCGATATTAAGTCGGAGGGCCCCAAAGTTAAAAAAAAGTTAAAAATAAAAAAAAAAAATTTAAAATGGGCCCGCTGCTCGCGGGTTGAAAACCGGACGCTCAATTTTGCTGGCGTCCAGTTTCCGAACCTGTGGCTGTCAGTGGGTTTGAGAACCGAAGCCGGCAAAAAAGGGGCACTAGGGACTAGGGATGTGAATCGTTTTCCATATCGTCTTAACGATAGAAATCGTGTGGCAGGGCAAGAAAATCGTCTTAGGCACGATTTTTTAGTTAAAAAATCGTTAAAAATCGTTTTTTCCGATTAGTGCGCACTAACTCGAGTTAGTGCGCACTAACGGGAGTTAGTGCGCACTAACTGGGAGTTAGTGCGCACTAACTGAAAATGATACAATTTGACACTTTTCAGGTCAGTTAAGGTCAGTTTAGGAATGAATATGTATTCCTATTGGCTGCCCTCTTATTTATTCATGTTACCAAGTTTCCTACTGACAGTATATGGGGGATGGGAAATGGAAACAGTTGGTAGCTTGACAAAACAAGTAATGTGATCAGTCAATGTGACTAGAACTTGTGCCCTAACCCTGATACCAGGGGTATTGTGATCTTCCTGCACACAGTGCCCTATCCCTATTAATACCAGGAGTGTTGTGATCTTCCTGCACACAGTGCCCTATCCCTAATACCAGGGGTGTTGTGATCTTCCTGCACACAGTGCCCTATTCCTGATACTGGGGGTGTTGTGATCTTCCTGCACACAGTGCCCTATTCCTGATACCGGGGGTGTTGTGATCTTCTTGCACACATCCCGATATCAGGGATAGGGCACTGCATGCAGGAAGATCACAACACTCCTGGTATTAATAGGGATAGGGCACTGCATGCAGGAAGATCACAACACTCCTGGTATTAATAGGGATAGGGCACTGCATGCAGGAAGATCACAACACCCCTGGTATCAGGGATAGGGCACTGTGTGCAGGAAGATCACAATACCCCGGAGGAGTGAGGGTCGGGCAGCTCCCCCCTGTCTGTGAAGCCAGCCTCTCACTAGTAATGCAGGGAGGGAGCTGTCTCAGACTTCACCATCCTCCCCCCCCCCCCTTACCCACACACCATTCACTAGCTGGGACATGGGGGAAGTCAGGAGTGAGGGTCAGGCAGCTCCCCCCTGTCTGTGAAGCCAGCCTCTCACTAGTAATGCAGGGAGGGAGCTGTCTCAGACTTCACCATCCACCACCCCCCCCCCCCTCACCCACACACCATTCACTAGCTGGGACATGGGGGAAGTCAGGAGTGAGGGACAGGCAGCTCCCCCCTGTCTGTGAAGCCAGCCTCTCACTAGTAATGCAGGGAGGGAGCTGTCTCAGACTTCACCATCCTCCCCCCCCCCTCACCCACACACCATTCACTAGCTGGGACATGGGGGAAGTCAGGAGTGAGGGTCAGGCAGCTCCCCCCTGTCTGTGAAGCCAGCCTCTCACTAGTAATGCAGGGAGGGAGCTGTCTCAGACTTCACCATCCTCCCCCCCCCCCCCCCTCACCCACACACCATTCACTAGCTGGGACATGGGGGAAGTCAGGAGTGAGGGTCAGGCAGCTCCCCCCTGTCTGCGAAGCCAGCCTCTCACTAGTAATGCAGGGAGGGAGCTGTCTCAGACTTCACCATCCTCCCCCCCCCCCCCCCTCACCCACACACCATTCACTAGCTGGGACATGGGGGAAGTCAGGAGTGAGGGTCAGGCAGCTCCCCCCTGTCTGTGAAGCCAGCCTCTCACTAGTAATGCAGGGAGGGAGCTGTCTCAGACTTCACCATCCTCCCCCCCCCCCTCACCCACACACCATTCACTAGCTGGGACATGGGGGAAGTCAGGAGTGAGGGTCAGGCAGCTCCCCCCTGTCTGTGAAGCCAGCCTCTCACTAGTAATGCAGGGAGGGAGCTGTCTCAGACTGGTATCAGGGTTAGGGCACTGTGTGCAGGAAGATCACAACACTCCTGGTATTAATAGGGATAGGGCACTGTAAGAGATGACTGTAGTAGATTGAATAAAGATCTGATGTTTCTGCTCTCCTCACACCAAACAAAAACAACACACAAGCAGAGAAGCCCTTCTTACAAAGCTGAGCTAGTGAGTTAAGTAGGAGGAAAAGTAAACATACTGGTGCCAGTGTGGCTACTTAAAAAATACACTTACCAACAATCAATTACATATATTTGAACTGTGTACAGTTCCAGCCAGGACCACCTTTCTAAAATGCACAGTGATTGGCAAATTCAACATGCACTAGCATTTCAGGTGCCTGCTAACAAAAATAATAAACAAACAAGTTCTAGTCACGTGAGTGCTGATCATTACATTACTTTTTTTGTCAAGCTTCCAACTGTTTCCATTTCACATCCCCCCAACCATATTGGTAACATCAATAGATAAGAGCACAGCCAGCCAATAGGAATACATACATACATATTCATTCCTAAGTGACCTTTACTGACCTGGGAAGTGTGAACACTTTGTTCCATTTTCTGTTGTTGTTCGTTAGTTTCCAGTTCCATTTCCCATCCCCCCAACCATCACCTCAGTGGTAACCTTGGTAACATCAATAGATAAGAGGGCAGGCAGCCAATAGGAACACATATTCATTCCTAACTGACCTTCAGTGACCTGGAAAGTGTTTATTTGTATCATTTTCAGTTAGTGCGCACTAAATCGAGTTAGTGCGCACTAACACGATTTAACGATTTTTAACGATAAATCGTTAGAATTTCTATTGTATCGTGTTCTATAACGATTTAAGACGATATAAACATTATCGGACGATAATTTTAATCGTTGAAAAACGATTCACATCCCTACTAGGGACAGCCCTAACTTCCTTTACTGCGGGCCCTAATTTAAATAAATAAAGTTACTGAATCACGCGCACAGGAGAGTGGCCTGTGCACGCGCCGGGTGAGCGGGTGCTCGCCCGCTCTCCCGTGTGGTTTACTGTATCGGCCCGATTGTGTAACTACAGCAAAGGTTATTTTTCCCTATATGCATCACCTTGCACTTCTCCATGTTAAATCTCATCTGCCATTTGGAAGCCCAATCTTCCAGTCTCACAAGGTCCTCCTGCAATTAATCACAATTCACTTGAGCTTTAACTACTCTGCATAATTTTGTGTCATCCACAAATTTGATCACCTCACTTGTCGCATCCCTTTCTAGATCATTTGTAAATATATTAAAAAGCACCGGTCCAAGTACAGATTCCTGAGGCACTCCACTGCTTACGTTTTCCTCTGTGAACATAGACCATTTAATCCTACTCTCTGTTTCCTGTCTTTTAGGCAGTTTGTAATCCATGAAAGGACATCACCTCCTATCCCATGACTTTTTAGTTTTCTTAGAAGCCTCTCATGTGGGACTTTGTTGAATGCCTTCTGAAAATTCAAATGCACCACATCCACCAGTCCACCTTTGTCCACGTTTATTCACCGCTTCAAAAAAATATAGGAGATTTGTGAGGCAAGACTTCCCTTGGGTAAGTTCATGCTGGCTGTGTCCCATTAAACCATGACTATGTAAATGTTTTGTGATTTTATTCTTTATAACTGTTTCCCGGTACTGAAGTCAGGCTCACCGGTCTATAGTTTCCCAGATCACCCCTGGAGCCCTTTTTAAATATTGAAGTTCCATTGGCCATCTTTCAATTTTCAGGTACAAATTAATTGAAATAGATCTGAAATTTCATTTTTTTTTTTAGTTCTTTCAGAACCCTGGGGTATATGCCATCTGGTGCAGGTGAT